>NW_006921670.1:6180400-6210214 GCF_000298275.1 Orycteropus afer afer
CTGTGTTTTCCTTGGTCTGTCTCTCAATCCTTTGAAGATACCTAAATATAATTCTTTTGAATTCTTTATCAGGGACTTCCAATGCTGTGTCTTCCTCAGGGATATGTTTTGGGTCTGTATCCTGGTCCCTTGTTTCTCCTGCTTTATCTTGCTTCTTTGTGTGGACTGTGATGCTCTGTTGTCCCTGAGTTATCGTGGCCTTTTTGTGTTTATATTTAATTGGTGATTATATGTTGGAGTGACTTGCCCACAATTTTCATTTTCTTTGTTTTGTTGTATGTTATCTATACAGGCAGGGTACTGTGCTGTGCTCCTCTATTCACTAGTTGACAGCACTTATACACTCACCACCTGTCGTCTTTCCTTTGTCAGCCTCTCATATGTCCTTCCCGACCTTGGCAAATAGATCTTGTTCTTAGGTCCTGTTTTCGTTCAGGTTTTCCACCAGTTGGCGCCCAATCCACTTCTGTATAGTTCCTTTCAAAGCTCAGAGTTCCAGGATTATCTTCTGCATCTCTATCAATTGGTTTTCTTTTCTTTGTTGAGGGTCTGTGTCACTTGTCTGCCTATTCCTCCCTCTTACTGGAAGTCCCTTTCCTGTGTTTTTAAAGACCTTTCGCATTCTTCACGTATGATGTTTTTGATGCCATTCTCACAACTCCTCTGGTCTTCAATCACTGGCATTCAATGCATGAAATCTGTTCTTCAGATGATCTCTAAATTCAGGTGGGATATAATCAAGGTTGTATTTTGGGTCTCATGGATTTGTTTCAATTGTCTTCAGCTTCAACTTGAACTTGCATATGCGGAATTGATGGTCTCTTCCACAGTCAGCCCCTGGCCTTGTTCGGACTATGATATTGGGCTTCTCCATGGCCTCTGTCCACAGATGTAGTTGATTAGATTCCTGTGTGGTCCACACAGAGTCGTCATTTATGTTGTTGAAAAAAGGTATTTGCAATGAATAAGTTGTTGGTCTTACAGAATTCTATTATGCGATCTCTGGCGTCTTTTCTGTCATCAAGGCCATATTTTCCAACTGTTGGTGCTTCTTCTTTGTTTCCAGCTTTCACCTGCCAATCACCAGTAATTATCAATGCATCTCGACTGCATGTTTGGTCAACTTCAAACTGCAGAAGTTGGTAAAACTTCAGTTTTCTTCATCTTTGGCTTTAGTAGTTGGTGCTTAAAATTGAGTGACAGTTGTATTAACTGGTCTTCCTTGTAGGCGTATGGATATTAGCCTATCATTGACAGCACTGTACTTCAGGATAGATCTTGAAGTGTTCTTTTTGACAATGAATGTGATGCCATTCCTCTTCAATTTGTCATTCCCGGCACAGTAGACCATATGACTGTCTGATTCACAATGGCCCATGCCAGTCTATTTCAGCTCACTAAGGTATAGGATATCAATTTTTATGCATTCCATTTCATTTTTTGACAAACTTCTAATTTTCCTAGATTGGAAAACGTACTTCGTACATTCCACATTCTGATCATTAATGAGTGTTTGCAGCTGTTTCTCCTCAGTTTGATTCATGCGAAAATGACTGGGTGGGACTGTGCAAATGTGAGGCTCTTGTGGCCCACCAAGGGGATTGGGTAGCTTGTTAATAATGACACCTTTGTGGGGGTGGGACCATGGAAACAAGGTGTGTGGAACCCTAATATGGGGACTTGTCAGTTTAGCCATCAGCTAGGTTTAAAATGGCCTGTCCCAGAGGTGGAAAGGACACCAGTACTGTCAAGAAAGAACCAGAAGTGGAGTCATCCGTGGACCCAAGATCCCTACGCTGGACCTCCTTTACCCAGGACTCGGGAGAGAGCTGTAACATACAGCAGAGAGACTGTGGCAGCAGAGCAAGCTAAAAGAGCTAACACTTGTCCGAGCAGGGCAGGGGCCAAGGGCCAGAGAGAGGCCTGGCTTTGGGCAGGGCTGAGGGGAGGCTGACCTGAATGAAGAACTGTGTCCGGACCACTTCTGATCCTGAATTGTAACCTCTTACTTCCTTAAGAAACCCTGTAATTGTGACTTTTGTCTTTGAGTTGCGTGCGGCCATTGCAATAAATTCCCAGACCCAGCAGAGAAGTAGTAAGTGCCATGGGAGAGACGGTTGGTGTCAGAATTGGTGGAAAGGTTGGAGGGTGGCAACATGTCTGACATCTGCCTCATAGCCTAGGCCTGCTGATGGTGGTTCTGTCTCCCCATCATGAAGTTTAAGGAGGTCAGACGACACCGGTGCCCTTTTTGCACTTCCCCTTCAGACGAGCCCCTCCCCCACAGGACCTTCCCACACAGCAGTGGTTTCCACATGGAGGGGCCCCTGTACTCCACTCACCCTTCTCTGATGTGCTGGCAAACAGGTCAGTAAGCAAGAGGGATTTTGTTGCTACAGCTGAGGGCCCAAGCTATGTATGTTGGGGCGATAGAAAGGCCTAGAAGGGGTCCAACCTGTGGCTGAGATATGGGGGGTGGAGCTAACAGCTGCACTTCAGCTCTCCTGACCCCTGGCATAAGCATGGCCCTGTGGTCAGGATGGGGCACATCTGACTCAACAGTGACCCAGGAAATACAGTAACAGTTGGGTTGATTTTGCACAGGACCTGGCTATGCTGAAGCTAATTAGAAAAGCCACTACCTCATGGAATGAAAACAAAAACACCTGGCCATCCATTTATCCTGAGTCACAGCCCCTTAGAGGACAGAGTGGAACTGTTCCAGAGGATTTGCAAGGCTGTCACTTTATGGAAGCAAAGCCCAAACCAAACCCACTGCTGTGGAGCCGATTCCAACTCCCAGTGCCCCTAGAGGACAGAGTGGAACTGCACCGTAGAGTTTCCAAGGCTGTCATCTTGGTGGAAGCTGACTGCCACATCTTTCTCCAAACAGCTGGTGAGATCAAACTGCCAGCCTTTCAGTTAGCTACCCAGCACTTAACCATTGTACCACCAGGACTCTTGGGGATGAAACAGCACCTAATCATTTCCTTACAAACCCTCCCAGGCCCACCCCAGAGGTGGAAGAGGCGAGGAGAGGGGACAGGCATGAAAGGGTGTAACAGGCTCATCGCTTGGCTCTGGGACCATAGGAATCCAGAGACATCAGACCCATTACCCCAGGGGCTTTGGCAGCTAGACCCACCCTCCGAGGCCCCGAGCCCCACTGCCAACCTTGTATACTGCCCGGCGTCTCCCCTTGGCAGGAGCTCTCCTGACACCAGACCGGGCCACTGGCGTCCGCTTGGCCTTCCTGGCAGCCCAGCCTGGGCAGCCTTCAAAGACGGCCACCGCAGCCTTCACCCTCTGGCCACGGGCACTGGCAGGGGCCACGCAGGTGGCACCCACCCGCAGGTTCAGCCCAGTTAGCCACCTGAGGAGAAAAGAGAGCGGGGACCCACTGTGTCGACTGGCTGGGGGTACTGTGGCCAGTGGGTAAGGGCAGAGTCTGGGGAGAATCCCCACTCCGCTGCTCATCGATCACACGACCCTGAGCGAGTGACGCCTTCTGACCCGTCTCTGCAAGAGGAGAACAGTGACAGTGACGTTGCTAGTCAGCTCCACAGTGCTTACGACAGACCGAGCACCGATCACATCGAGTCATGCATGTTCCCTAACTTCATCTGCACCCTCCGTCTGTCTGCTTGACGTGTTGCTGTGAGGCTGGAGGCTATGACACCAGTATTACCAGCAGGGTCCCCCGTGATGGACAGGTTTCAATGGAGCTTCCAGACTAAGTCTAGGAAGAAAGGCCTGGTGATCTGTCTCCAAAAATTAGCCAGTGAAATCTTATGGATCTCAAGAACGTTGCCCAAGACAGTGTTAGCAGATGAGCCCCCTGGGTTGGAAAGCCCTCAAAATACAGAGTGGCCACAAAAAATGGATTCAAACACACCATGGTGGTGAGATGATGTGGGGCCGGGTGATATACTTCATTCCATTTACATGGTGCCACCATGAGTCAGAGCCGACCCCATGGCAACTAACAACTTAATTCAAGTAACCACCATCATGACATCGATTCAGTAATCATCCCCCTTCTCACAGGTGAGGAAATGGGCACAGAGAGGTCAGCTGGCTTGCCCAGTGTCTTCCAGTCACTGAATCAGCTGGGATCTGAGCCTGGGTGGGCCTGACTCTGGAGGTCTTTTTCCTCTCTCTGGGTGAGAAGTAGATACAATGCCGGCCATACTAGGTGCTCAATGAACACTGCCCCTCCTCCTCTGGCCAGGGCAGCTATTTTCCCCATTTTACAGATGAGAGAGTCCAGGCTCAGAGAAGGGCAGCTGCCACGGCCACACACACTGAGCTGCTGGGCCAGGTGACAGGCCTGCACCCCAGGGAGCCGGTGGAGGGATGACTGAGAGCAGGAGGGTGTAGCTGGCCACTGGGTTGAGGGTGCAACTCGGGGGCACCCACCTGTGCAGCGGGAGCAGCTGGCAGTCGCAGCGGAAGGGATTGCCGCTGAGGTCCAAGAGCTCAAGCCGTGTGAGCGTGGGCAGGGCGGGCAGGGCCTGCAGCTGGTTCCCCTGCAGGTGCAGACTCCGGAGGCTGGGCCCCAGGCCCGCGAAGGCCCCGGGAGAAACCTGCGGGAGGCACGGTTCACAGCCTGGGTGGGAGCGCCTGCCAGGCCGACCCCACCCAATGCTCTCCTAGCCAAAGCACCCAGAGAGGCTGGGGCAGCACTAGGGTCAAAACCCAGACTGGCACGATGCCAAAGTCACCCGGCCACCCAATTCATGGCTCACTCTGCTGAAACACTTCTCTATCCCCATAATGCAAAGCGTGTTGGCAGATCCAGCCCCTGTACAAAGAACAGGAGCCCCGTGGACCCAAGGGCCTCCCCCTCCATGCCCAGCAGTGCTCCCCTCCCCGGGCAGACCTCTTGCCACGTGGCACTGGGTCTGTCGGGCACAACTGAGCTCCCTGAAGGTAGGGGCAAGTCTGGCTTATCTCAAGGTCCCCAAGCCCAGCACAGGCCTGGCACCCAGGGGGCAGCAAGAATCTGTCAAGGGAATGTCCCTGGGTGTGGCCTCCGCTCCCTGACACCCCTTGCCCACCTGCTCCAGGCTGCTACTGTTCAGAAAGAGGAACTGCACGGATCGAGCCACAGGCCGGAAGGCCCCGTCATGCAGGGTCCTGAGCGGGTTCCCTGAGAGCTGCAGCTCCACCAGGGCAGGCAGCCCCGCCAAGGCCCCAGTGGGCACCCCTGAAAGCTGGTTCCCATCCAGGTACAGCTTCTCCAGCTCCCGGGCTGAACCCAACGCCCCCGGGGACACCTGGGTGATGCGGTTCCCACTCAGGTACAGCCAGCGCAAGACTTGTGCCCCTGCGAGGTCCCCCGGTGCCAAGCGCTCCACGGCGTTGTCCTGCAGATGCAAGGAGACGAGGCTGGGCAGGGCACGCAGGGCGGCCCCTGGCACCTGCAGGAAGTGGTTGCGCTCCAGGTACAGGTACCCCAGGTGGGGGGCCCCTTCAAGGGCAGCTGCGCTGAGGCCTGAGAGCTGGTTGTCAGAGAGGTAGAGGTAGACCAGGCGGCCTAGCCCCGCCAAGGCACCCGCTTCCAGCTCGGTGATGTGGCAATGCTGCAGGTACAGGGATACCAGGTGGCCCAGGCCAGGGAAGGCCGCTCGGGGCACCAAGAGGAAGTGGTTCCTCCGTAGGTCCAGGAGCTGGGTGTTGTTGGGGAAGCCGCTGGGCACAGCATGCAGGCCGCGGCCCTCACAGCTGCTGTGCGCAGACTCGGAAGCGCAAGTGCAGACGCGCGGGCAGGGCCTGGCCGCCCACTCATCCTCCTGGGGGGCCCGTGTGGGGGCGCGGCGCCGGGCAGCCGCCAGCTCCTCCTCTTCCTCCGCGCCATTTCCCAGGCAGCGCGGGGCCGAGGGCCACAGGGCGTCCAGGGCCTCCCCACGCAGCCTCCGGGGTCCCCTGCACGTGCCCTCCACGTGCACGCGCACCCGAGCCAGCCAACCGAACAGCGGCAGGGCCTGGCAGCCGCACCACAGCGGGTTCCCCTGCAGCCGCAGCAGATGCAGCTGGCCCAGGCCCTGCAGCGGCGGCAGCACGTCCAACTGGTTCCCGCGGAGGTCGAGGGTGCGCAGGCGTGGGCAGTGGGCGAAGGCCCTTGGCCCCAGAGCCTGCAGCGCCCCGTGGTCCAGACGCAGCTCCCGCAGGCCGGGCAGCACCAGTGCGTCCTCCTCACCTGCGTAGGTGAGTGGGTTGTGACCCAGCTCCAGACGCACCAGGCCCCGAGCCTGAGACAGGGTCGGCCCGGGCAGGGCCTGCAGCTCGTTGTGGTGCAGGCTGAGCCGGCGTAGCGCGGGCAGACCGACCAGAGCCTCGGGGGCCAGCACGCTGAGCGCGTTGTGGGACAGCTGCAGCCAGCGGGCGCGCAGCAGCCCCTGGAAGGCCATGGCCGGCAGGTAGACCAGGGCATTGTGGGCCAAGTTCAGTGTGGCCAGAGCACCCAGGGGCCCGAACGTCCCGGGGCGCAGCTCCTCCAGCAGGTTCTCCTCCAGCTCCAGTCGCTGCAGCGAGCCCAGCCCATCCAGTGCCTCCTGGGGCAGCGCGGTCAGGCGGTTGGAGGCCAGGTTGAGGAGGAGCAGACGGCCCAAGCCGCGGAAGGCGCCCTCAGCCACCAGCTCCACCTGGCAGTGCCGCAGGTCCAGATGCGTCAGGTGGGGCAGGGCCTGGAAGGCACCTGGGGGGATCACCTTCAGCATGTTGCCCTGGAGGTCTAGGCGCTGGGTCAGCTGGGAGGTGGGAAGGGGCAAGGCGGAGGGGGACTGAGCGCCACCGGGATCAAACCTGTGCCCTGTGCTAATCCCAGGCCTTTTTTGCACACTGTTCCCTCACCTGTAACACTTTTCCCCCACCTCACCTTTTGCTCATTTCTTTCATCCTGCTGATCTCAGCTCCCTACCACCACCTCCAGGAAGCCTTCCTCCCTACTACCTGGGCCTCCTTCACTGTGGTGCTTTGCACATTGGACTGTCACTGGTTACCTGCTCTATCCCCTCCCAGCCCATGAACTCCATGGGACAGACACCATTTCTTACCCTGTTCCCTGCCACAGGGTCTGTAATTCTGTAATGAATGCATCTGTCTACAGATCCCCTACTTGTTCCAGTCACACAGAAAAGATTTGAAACAGATTAACCCACCCAATGCCATCAAGTCGATTCCGACTCTTAGCGACTCCCACTGGGTTTCGAAGGCTGTCAATCTTTATGGAAGTAGATTGCCTCATCTTTCTCCTGCAGAGCAGCTGGTGGGTTTAAACCACTGAACTTCTGATTAACGTTCAAATACCTTACCCACTATGCCACCAGAGCTCCTTTTTAAATATATAATCTGTCTTTAAAAAGATTCTCTCTCATCATTGGTTATTATTACCCATTTTCCAGATGTGAACACTGAGGTTCAGAGAGGTGACTTAACCAGACAAGCTCTCCCAGCCACCGGTGCCCAGCCCAAGCTCGTCCCACTGCCCCCTCAGTGCTGGCCCCGGCCCACGTTCCCTGCCCTGCTGACCTCGGGGATGGTGTCCGGCACCTCGGTGAGGTTCTGGTGCCGGCAGGTAACGTGCCGCCTGGAGTTGTCGCACACGCAGCTCAGTGGGCAGCGCTGGGCAGCTGTGTGCCCAGCTGGGCCCGGTGGCAGCAGCAGTGGAAGCAGGAGCAGCAGGGAGAAGCGGCTGGGGCTCTGGGGCCTGGGAGGAGGCAGAGGGAGGATCGGTTGTTGACAGAGATGGGGCCCCACGCTGTCCTCTCACGGAGCCACAGCCACAGTGCTGCTCCTGTCCCCAGAGTTCCTCCGACGCCTTCCTCCTTTGGGCAGGGAAGGCCCGTCACATACGCCTAAGAGTTCAATGACTAGCCCTGTTTTACACTTAAGGACACTGAGGCTCGGAAAGGCCACCCGGTGAGTCCTATGACCGTCTGCCAAGTGGTTCAGTGAGGATTGTCTGAGTGTGGAATGCTGCTGGGGCTCAGAACGTGGACCACCGCTGTGGTGGCTCCCAGTCCAGGGACAGGCCTGGGCCCCCCGCGTCAGGTGGGCAGCCATCCCCAGACAGATGTGGCCTCAGCTTCCCGGGGGCAGGGAGCATAACGGTCCCCACCTCAAGGAGACAGCCTGGCAGTGGGAAAGAAGGACCTAGGCCTGGAGTCAGGAGACCAGCCTCAGTGGAACAGGTGTTGTGGGGGCTGAGGTCCTCGAACAAGCCTTAATGACTGGTCAGAGCCACATTGACAGGGTGACCAGGGTGGCTCAGACCTCGTTTCCTCTCTGTATTTATTTCTCTATGTTCTCCCCTCATCTGAGTACCGTCCTGCTGGCCTGGAGTGGGACAAGGGGAGCTGAGGGGAAGGGGTGGAGGCTGTGCTTTAGGCTAATCCATCCACCGATCTACCCATTCATCTATCACCACCCGCCCACTAATCCAGCCATCCATCTACCCACCTATCCATCCATCTCATCCATCCATCCACCCAGCCACGCACTCTCATCTATCCATCCATCCATCCGTCTGTCCATCCGTCCATCCACACACACACCTATCTGTCCATTCACCCATCCACCCACCTACTCATCCATCCATCCACCCACTTACTCATCCATCCATCCACCCAGCCACACAAACACTCTCATCTATCCATCCATCCATCCGTCTGTCCATCCATCCATCCGTCCATCCACACACCCACCTACCCATTCATCTGTCCATCCACCACTCTCCCACCAATCCATCCACCCACCCATCTGCCCGTTTACCCATCCATCCATCTCATCCATCCATCCATCTCATCCATCCACCCACCCACTCATCCATCCATCCACCCAGCCACGCAAACACTCTCATCTATCCATCCATCCGTCTGTCCATCCGTCCACCCACACACGCACCTATCTGGCCATTCATCCACCTACCCATCCATCCACACCCCCATCTACCCACCCACTTTCCTACCCATTCATCTCCCCAGCGGATCCCTCTGTCTCACAGCCACAGCCGTTGCTCTTATAGGGGAACCACTCCCACTGTGGCTCTCCTGGCCTCCCCTGTGTTTCACTTACCCATTAGCCAAAGGGATCTTTACAAAACACAGATGGGACCATGACACCCCCAACTAAAAATCCTCCAGCATCTCCTCACTGCCTGGTGAAAATTCCTGACTCTCGTTATCCCAACTGGACTTCTTCATTGCCGCCTAACTCCGGCTCTCGCTTCTTTTTCAGAAGCCTTTCCTGAGCCTGGGCTGGGCCCCCGCCGCTTAAGCGTCCTCCGTCTCTGCCTGCTCAGTTGTCAGCATCTGTGTTTGAGTGTGAGTCCCAGGAGCCCCTGCTCTGGGCTGGGGGCCTTCTCCTACCCTGTGGTGAAGGCTCAGGACAGCCAGGAAGGGGGCCCATGGGGATAGATTCCTGAAGGGACAAATGTCCAGAGCTCAGACAGCTGCTTAGCTCTCAGACAGGACCCCTAAGGATTGGTCCATGGGAGCCCGTGGCCAGCTTCAAATACACTGTCCTCAGGAACCCACCTGGGAAGAGCTTGGAGAAGCTCAGGCCCAGACAGGGCCCAGAGCCACTGTCCCCCAGCCTCTTGGAGACCCAGCGAGGTGCAGGAGCTCCCCTTGGCCACCCGACTGCTCTCGGCACCCCTTGTACCCCTAGCGCCCCAAAACTCACCTCTCCATGCTGCTGTGCTACCAGCCCGGCCTGAGGTGCAGCACAGGGAAAAGGCCGACAGCAGTCCTGTCTGGGGGCCGCCAGAGCCCCCCTCCGCAGCCCACAGGCCTGGCAGCGGGGACAGGGCTCAATGGGAGGCATTGTCACAGTCACGGCGGCCGGGGCTTCCTGGGGCTGAGGTGAGGGAGGGGGAGGGAGCAGTGGCTGGAGTTCCAGGCCTCCTGCCCGGCGCCAGCTCAGGAAGGTGGCACAGGCCTGAGGTCCTGGCCGGCCGGCAGAGAGCAGCTCCAGGAGCCAGCCTGTGGTCAGCCAACCTGGGCTTCCTCCCAGGCTGTGTGACCCTAGACAGAGGCGGCCTGTCACCCAGCCCCAGCATCCTGTTGTTGTTAGGTGCCTTCGAGTTGTTTTCACTCCGACGCTCCGTGTGACTGAGTAGCCCTGCCCCATAGAAGTTTTTACACTAATCTTTACAGGAGCCGGTTGCCAGGTCTTTTCTCCTGAGGAGTCACTGGGTGGTTCGAACCAGCGACCTTTTGGTGAGCAGCTGAGAACTTAACACTTTCTACCACTAGTGCTGATGAGAGTAACTAGATAGATGACAGTGGACACCTGGCACAGAGCAGGTACTCAAGAACAGTTAACCCCTTCCTCTCAGTGTGTGTAGTAAATTACTTAATATGGTCCTTCTAGCCACAGTATTTGTGACTCCCACACGGTGTTTGGGGGGACCATACAACTAAGGCATATGGAAGCTGTGAAGGCTGGCGTTATGTGTCAACTTGGCTAAGCCATGATTCCCAGCATTTATGGCTGTCCTCTGTTTTATGATCTACTGTGATTATCCTCCATTGTGTGAGATGCTGTTCACAGGAGCTCTGGTAGTGTAGTGGTTAAGGCACTTGGCTGGTAACCAAAAGGTTGGTGGTTCGAACCCACCACCTGCTCCGAGGAAGAAAGATGAGGCAATCTGCCTCCGTAAGGGTTTACAGCCTTGGTTATGGTCCCACTGGGGAGTGAGATGTCTGTTATATTAATGAGGCAGAATTCGGGTGGGATTTATCTTGAGCCACCATCTTACTAGGGAGTGTGACTCATGTCACCACCTTACCCCAGTCATCACCCTTCACTGCCTTAACGCCTTGCTTGAGTCACACCTGTTATCTTACAAGAGATGAAAGGAGAAGCGAGAGTGGAGGACTTCACGACCACCGAGAAAGAGGAGCTGGGACTGAAGCATGTCTTTTGGACCCAGAATCCCTGCGTTGGGAGCCTCCTCAGCCAAGGAGACAGAGGAAGGTGGAACGTGGGGGACGGCGAGAAACAGTGGCCCAGAAGCAGCGGCAACAGAACAGGGAGACCAGCAGCAGATGGTGTGGTGGGCTTCCTGGCCCACTGAGCGGGAAGGCTTGAGCACCTTTGGGAAGGAGGCTTGCTGACCGAGTAGGGTGCCTCCAGGCACTGGGTGGAGCAAGGTTTGCAAACCCACAGAGCTAGAGCTGAGTACCTTTGGGCCAAGGCTTACTGGCAGAGTGGGGTGCCACTGGGCACTTATCAGTGGAGCTGAAAGAGCTTTGTAACACTTGTCCAAGTGGTGCAGAGGCCAGAGCAAGGAGCAGGGGCCAGAGAGAGACCTGCCTATGGGCATAGCTGAGGTGAGGCTGTCCTGGCCACAGAACACTATCCTAAGTATCCCTGAGCCTGAACTGTAACTGTTACTCACCTAATAAACTCTCTGTGAGCATGGTCTGTGACTTCTGTGTGGCCATTGCATTGAACTGTCGAACCCAGCAGAATGGGAGGGATGGTTGGCATCAGAATTGGTAAAAAGTTGGGAGGGTGGAGACATGTCTGACCCCTGCCTCATAGGAATCAGCTCTGGGCTGACGCAGACGGTGATTCTCTCTCCCCCTCGTGAGTTATAGGAGGTCATGGAGACTGAGCAGGACTGGGCAACCTTATTGTTGTTATATACAAGGTTGCCATGGCTTAGATCTGACTCAACGGCAACTGAGAACATACATTTTCACACATGGTTTGATACCGTATACATACTCTGCAGGACTGCTTTTTTCACTCAACATCAGATTATGGAGATTGATCTAAATTGGTTCATGTCAGTTGTTCATTCTGACTGTGGTGTATAGTATTCCACTGTATCAATGTATCAAATCTATTCATTAATCTTCATATTTCTGTTGCTTCCAATATTTTATTATAAACAGTGTTGCAAAGAATATCCAAGTACTTATCTTCCTGGGCACATAAAAAAAATAAAAAAAAGACATTTCATAGAAATGTGGTCTTTTGTCACTGGTTTCTGTCACTTAGTCATGGTTTCAAGGTCCATCCCCATGTGTAGCATGGATCAGTACTTCATTCTTTTCTAGCTAAATAGTCCATGATACTATCCTATAATTTGTTTTTTTCATTGTCTGTTCAACTTTTGGGAAAAGTTGAATAATGCTGTTGTGGGCAATTTCTTATAGAATTACCCAAGACACTTAGTCCACTGCCCAGCAATTCTGCTGCACTGCCCAGCAGTTCTGCTGCTAGCTATTTACCGTGGAGAAACGAACACACGTCCACACTACATTTCAATGAGCATGTTCATAGCAGCATTGTCTCTGTGTGCACACGTGCAACTGCTTCTCTCAAGTAGATGTTAGAAATGGAATTTGGGAACACACATTATATGCATTGTCAACTTTTTTTTTTTTAGGATTTGCCAACTTGCTTTCCAAAGTATTAGTTTGACACTCCCTCCAGCAATGTCTAAAACATGCGACAGGATCATCTCTTCCCTGGTGTTAGTCTTTTAATGATTGTTGCCCATCTGGTTTGAAGTGGTATCTTGGGATCACTTTCTCTTGCATTTCCTTAATTCCCAGGAAGGTTGAATGTCCTTTTTGCATGTGCTTTAGTTGTTCACATTCCTTCTTCTGTGACTTGCCTGTTCAGATCTTTTCCTGTTTTCATGTGGATGCCTGTTCTCAGCACTCCTCCTTGGTTTTATAGTATACATGTTGCAGTGTCTTTTCCTAGTCTGTCATTTTGTCTTTCAACTTTCATGGGTTTGGGGACATGGTTCTCACCTCTCATTTTGAAACAGGCAGATTCCCATTTTGATTTGTGCTTCAGGTGCCCCAGAATGCTCTGTTTTACTCCCTCTTTTCGAACTTAAGATTCAAATGGATCTCAGGTGCACAGATTTGGATGGCTCCGAAGCTTGGCTCACGACACCCTCAAAACTGGTCCTGGCACAGTCCTCAAGTCCTGTGCTGTCCCTTGTCACACTAAGGCTAACTCCATCCTGGATTCTGGGTTCAGCGTTCTTTTTACCGGTGATAGCATTATCGCCTATCCATGTCCTGCTAAACTGATGTTTTTCAGTTTGGTTTTGAACCAAGGTGTCAGGCTCAGGTTTTCTTCACTCACCGTGTTAAGCATGTAGCTGTGGTCAATACATTTTCTTTTTTTAAACTGTTGTATTGTGTTTCTGGTGAAAGTTGACACAGTAAGTTAGGGTCCCACTTGACAACCTCCACACAAACTGATGACGTGAGTTACATTTTTCACAATGTGTCACCACCCTTGTGCTCTGGTGGTTCCAGGACTCTCATTTCCTGCCCTGCATCTTCTCATCTTCGCTTTGAGTTCAGTGTTGACCCTTTGGACCCAGACCGATGTTTTCTGCAGTTGAGCACTAATCTGGCTTGTGTCATTCTCCTGTTCTGCTGAAAGGTGATCTCAGGGACAGCTTTGGTTCAAGGTGCCAAGAGTGTCTCAGGGAGGCCTCTGGTCCTGGGTGGCCATTCGTCTGGCCTTTGCAGTTGTGTCACTGTTGTGTCACATCATGGCCACCACTTACCCATTTTCCCTGTTTGGCCTGTGGGCTGTTTCTAGGCTCTTGCTGTCATCAACAGGTCTGCTAGGAGTGTCCCTGACCAGGGTGCCGGTGTCTGTCTAGTCTAAGGTATGTGACTAGGAATGGCACCGCTGTGTTCTAGGCCTTGGAGTCTGTGGGTTGAACTCTTAGTGGGTGCAGCCCCGTTTGGAGCCTAGGATTCAAGATCTTCTGTCTAGCATCATGGTCCCCAGGAGCTGAAGCACATACAGTCTTAGCATGGCCACACGGTTCTTGGGGAGCATTCAGAGCCCTAGGGAGTCATGTAAGCTCTTGAGTCGGGTGAATTCTAAGGCTCCTCACAACTGGACCAATGAGCAGCATCACCATAAATGGAGGAAAGATTGAAGTGGACAAAAGATTTCATATTGCTCAGTTCCACAATCAACACCCATGGAAGCAGCACTTAAGACAACAGATGTCGTATTGCACTGGACAAATCTGCTGCAGGAGACCTCTTAAAAAAGTGCTGAAGAGCAAAGGTGTCACTTTGAAGTAAGGTGTGCCTAACCCAAGCCATGGTGATTTCGATCGCCTCACATGCATATGAAAACTGGACAGTGTTGATTTAAGGAAGACGGAAGAAAAGTTGATGCTTTTGAGTTGGGGTGTTGACAATACTGAAAATGTCATGGACTGCCAGAAGAACAAACAAATCTACCCTGAAGAAATGCAGCTGGAATGCTCCTTGGCAGCGAGAATGGCCGGTCTTTGTCTTACCTACTTTGGTCATGTTGTCAGAAGGGACCGTTCCCTGGAGAAAGATGTCATGCTTGGTAAAGTGGAGGGTCAGCGAAGGGGAAGGCCTCTCGAGATGGACAGACACGGTGCTGGCAACGACGGGCTCGGGCATGGCAAGGATTGTGAGGCCAGCGCAGGACCAGGCGGCATTTCCTTCTGCTGTACAGTCACTATGAGTGGGAACTGACTTGACAGCACCTAACAACAACATAGCTTTCTGCGTGAGCAGCAAGTTCACAGGCCCCTAAGCCTTCCTGCCCCTGGAGACTGGTCAGGAGCCACAGCCTTGGGCTTGTCTGAAGGTCTCAGGTGTTGCCAGGCAGTCAGAAGCCTCCACTCCTGAGACCAACAGTGTGAGGGTTGAGCCAGGCTCTGTAGGATTCACTGTGAGGTTAAATGAAGTTGTTGGTTTCTGAAGGAGCCCTGGTGGCACGGTGGTGAAGCACGTGGCCGATCATCAAAGGGTGGGCGGCTTGAATCCAGCAGCTGTTCGGTGGAAGATGAGGCAGCTCAGCTTCCACAAAAGTTAAACCAGAAAAACTCACTGCCATCGAGTCGATTACCTGACGACACCTTGGGTTTCCGAGGTGGTATCTCTATGGAAGTTGATTGCTCATTCTTTCTTCCGCGGAGTGGCTGGTGGATTTGAGCCATGAGCCTTCTGGTTAGCAGTCAAATGCCTTGGGCACTGCGTCACCAGAGCTCCCTTAGAAACTTGTGGGGGCAGTTCTACTCTGTCCTCAAGGGGCACTGAGTGGAATTCGACTTGACAGCAGTGGGTTTGGTTTGGGCTTTGCTTCTGGGAAGACTGGCAGCCCTGGGAACCTCATGGGGCAGTTCCACTCTGTCCTAGCGGATTGTTATGAGTGATTCAACTGAGCAGCAATGGGGTCTGAGGTCTTGGCACTCTGAGCTGAAGCTTGTTGTGCCTTATAGCGGAGGAAGCAGCGGCCAGACCAGAGGACCTCGGGCAGGCTCCTGCTCCACTGGGTGCCTGTTCCTCCATCTGCCAGATGTCCTGAGGGAAGTCCCGTCTCCGTGGCCACACTGCTGTCTCCAGCGCCAGACCAGCAGCTCCCCGGGGCAGGGTCTGCAAGCCCAGCTCAGCCCATGGTCAGCCCTCCATCTGCCTCCTCCTGTGTCCCCCACCCAGTCAGGAAAGTGCTTCGTGGCTCAGATGGGCCCAAGCAGCAGCCTGGGCGCTGCCCCCTAAGAAACCTTGGAAGGATCCTCTTTCCTGAGGGAGAAGTGGCTCAGAGTGTGTGTGCTGTCCCCACACAGGTGATAAAGGTAGGGAGAAGCCCCCAGCCTAGGCCACATATCCTGCGGTGGTTTCACAGCCAGGCCCTGCCCTGGGAAGCCAGGCCCAGGGGCTCCTGATGCAGCTGGCAGGGCCTGTGGCAAAATCCAGGCAGTGACCAGCTAAGCTAGACCTAGACCACAAGGCACAACGCAGCGGTCAGAGAAGCTACAGGCCAAAGTGGGGAGAAGAGGTGGGTGTCAAGGGAGCCACTGCCCCTCCCAGGCACCACTCTCCCAGCGAAGGGGAGTTGGCATGCCCAGGGAGAAGCTTTTGGGCTGCCCAAGCCCTCTCCTGCAAGATGGTCTGCCCTTCAGAGACTGTGTGGCCAGTGTGCCCATGCCAAGGATACCCTGCTGAGGGTGAGAGAGGTCTCCCAGTCTCCACTGCGGCCACACAACTTTATTTCAGCCCCGGGCCCAGCCCAGACACAGGAGCACGAGGGGGAAGCACAGGGGCCAGGGCCGGAAGCAGGGCCCCAGGGCGTCTGCTGCTCAGTCCAGCTCCACCCCACCCCTGCCCTGCCCAGGAGACTTGTGGGAGCTGCCCAAGACACGGCTCAGGCACCAGGAGCTCTGCCCTCTTAGGCTGGACAGCAGGACTGGGCCCATCAAGGTGCCCCTCCAGCTGGCCCCAGGTCCATCACACTTCTCGGCAGTCGGTGAAGCCCACCGGGCCAGGAGCCAGTGCAGTGCCAGGCGGCTCCCACCCCGGATGGTCTGGGCTCTGCCCCAGTCTCTCTTGCTGTCCGCGTGGTATGGGGCCAGGGCTTGCCCTCTGCTGGCGACTTCCATGCCCTACCTGGCAGTCTCTGTCCTCAGGTCATGCCACCTGCATAGCAGGGACGGATGGTGAGGATGGCGGTTGCTGCAGGACCAGGGCTCGGTGACAGGAAGTAGAGTCAGACACCAAGTGAGCAGCCCAAGCCGGGCAGGACAGCCCCACCATAGCACAGGGGGGACAGCACACGGGCAACAATTCCCGGGGTTGGGACAACCCACAAGGAAGGGAAGGCAAGCTGGGCAGGGACAGCCACCAGGGCCTCGACCCCGAGGCACAGACGAGCAGAGCGCCCTCACGTGGCGGTGGGTTTAATGGCAGAGAAGCTCACAGCCCTTGCTTCTGGGGGCAGCTTCCCAAGCCGGGACCAGGCCAGTCCGGCAGGGACACATTCAAAACCCCCACCTGACGGGAAGCACACACCGCCCATGCACCTACACAGCACACACTCGGGGACAACAGGACACATGCGACAAAGACCAGAGTCCTCTCTGAGGAAGGGGCCGGGCTGTTGCTCAGTTCGTCCAAGCCCCTTCCCCAAGCTGCTGTCCAGCTGAGAGCCAGGAGAGGCCAGCTTCATGTCTAGACCTTGTACAGCGTCTGCAGCAGGTTGTGACGGGCAAAGGAGCAGGCTTCCAGGGCGCCATTGGGCCTGTGGGCAGAGAAGCGTCAGCAGCTGGACAGGCACTAGAGCCCAAGAGCGCAGGCTCCAGCGGGCCTGGGTCCCAACTGTGAAGTGGAGTGTGGGGCCTGTTTGCAAGGTGTGGGGCCTGTTTTTAAGGCTCGAGCCATGCCCGGCTCAATTTTCTAATCACACAGTGACTGCAAGGGGCATGTTAGTCCTCGGCCGAGAGGTGGGGATGCACACTAGGCTGCACGGCCAGGAGCTCAGGCCAAGATGCAGGTCTGTCCAGGTGGGAACCTGGGTCCTCTTTCCACAGCCAGCCTCTCAAAGGAGCCTCTGGCAAACACAATCGGGGAACCTCAGAGGCCCCTGGTGCTCCACCAAGGCCCTCACCGGAGATCAGCAGCCTGCGTGCAGAGAAGACACCTGGCGAGCGTGGGGTGGGGCCAAGACCAGCACCGAGGGCATCAATGTATCCTGCCTGGTCCAGGCCACTTGGGGTCCCAGACGACTGGCTAGGGCCTGGGGGCAGGGCAGCTATGCATGTCAGCACATACTCGGTCATCTGAGGCATGGGAGGAGCTGTCCCTTTCTGTTTTCAAATGGGCACAGAGCAAGGCCTGGGCTGTAGGTGGGCAACTTGCTAGGAGAAGGCAGCGCACAAGAGCAGCAAGGATGGGGGCTTCTCCTCACTGACCCTGCCCTGCTGAGAGCAATGCAGGGAATGACAAGGATGCAGGGGGGAGTCCAACTGGAGGAAGGTGACAGGGAGCCAGGTGTTGTCAGCAGGTGGTGGGGAGGGGCTTGGCCACCACTGGGACAGTCCAGGCAGCATGGGCGAGGCCTCGGTGTCCGCCTGGGTCAGGAGGCCAGCGGATGACTGCACACTGTTGGTCTCAGCTTCTGCTCACAGCCCTCCCCGCAGCCCCGACACAGACGCCTGCCCACGTGGCTCCAAGCCGTATGCTGACTGCCACCAGCTGGCACTGGGCATGTGGCCTGGGCCCCGACATGATGTCTTCCCAAGCAAGGGGCAGTGTGGGTCAATCCCATTCAACGCTTTCGTTGGGCAAATGGGGAGTCTGAGGCCTGAGGTTTTTGCTGGCGGGGGGGGGGTGGGTCATACCGGGCCTCAGGGAGGGCACAGGGACAAACTCCTGACCGATCCCCTGGTGCAGCCCCAGGGTCTACAGACTTCACTATTCAACTGTGGCCGGTGCCCGCCAATACCCCAGGCCCCTCCAGGCAAGGCCAAGCCTTCCACATCTCTGGGCATCTTGGCAGTTCCATAGCGAAGGGCCACCCCAGGGGTAAGACTGTGGCTGCAGAGTGGGGCGTGGCCAGGCCCTGGCAGCCTTGGTGCTGTGGGGAGGGACACAGAACTGTTCCTAGAGACCACACTGAGCCCAACACCTAGATCCTGTCCCCTGCAGGGAAAGACACAGTCCCTGAGCGCCATGACCACAGCTGGGCGAGGAGAGGAGAGCTCACAGGGTATGGAGACTCAGCACGGGCACCATGAGCCCAGGAGGCCCCTGAACAGGCTCCACCTGACTGGGCAGCCAAGCGCCCGAGCACGCGGGCCTGCCTGGTGGTGCTGACGTGGGCACACTCACTTGGTCACGAACGCCAGCAGGAGAGGAGCAAGGGCCTTGGGGAAGTAGTCTTGCTGTACCATGTGGTTCAGAGCCATCAGGGGGCCATACAGGTTGGCAATGGCCTTGATCTTGTCTTCACTCTGTGAGAACAAAGCAGTAGGCTTTAAGGGGGAGCTTTACAGTGACCCGGGAGTCCTGGGTCTCCAGCACCCAGACCCTTGGCTGAGGTCACGCTGAGCCAGTGCACCACAGGGGCATCGTGGGTGACAGGCCCCCGAAGGGCCTGAGGTTTGGGTGGGGTGGGCGAGGCTAGGATGGAGCCCCCTCACTTGCTCCCTCTCGGGCCCCCTCCTTCCAGCTTCACCTTGAGAAGACCCATATGGATGAGAAGCCTGGTGACGAAGACGTTCGAGTTGAAGGAGGACGAGCCGAAAGCTTTCTTCATCAAGGCGTCTGCAAGAGGTGACCAGAGGGAGGTGAGATGGGGACACGGGTCCCACAACCGAGGGGGCAGCTGGGACCAGGGAAAGGTTCAGTCAATCCCTGGCCTTTCTCTGTCCTGGCCTCACACAAACAAGGCTAGGTGACACACTCACGGTGCCCACCTGACACAGCTAGGACGAAGATTAGGTGAGGCAGAGCCCACTGGGGGAGCTTTCAGACACGTTAGTAGTCAAGGGGTCAAAGGGGTGGCAGCTGAGGGCCTGGCACCTGCTTCTGTCTTAGGCTGTTCAAGGAAACAGAATTTAGGCAACTTATTCCACAAATGGCCAGGGAGCTGGGATCCCAGGTTGTGGACCTGCAGACTCCAATCTGGCGCCACGATGCCTTATCTAGCCTCAATTCCCAGAGCCTCTGCCCCACCTTGACGCCGCCCAGCGCTCTGAACCAGAATAACCATGCACACTTCCACCTGTTTCAGTTCTTCCCATGTGCCCGCCCCTCCTCTCCTCTCTGCCTAGCCAGATCTGGCCTGCCCTTCAAGACTTAGCCAACCTAAGTCAACAAGGTGGAAGGCAAGAGGTGCTGTGACAGAGGTAACTGACAGAGCAGGATGTGAGGGACGTGACAGGTGGTGGACCTAAGGTCCAGGGAGGCCGGGGAAAGACTACGGGAGAGCAGGTGTCCTCCATGCAGGGCACCTCCCACCGAGGGGACCACGTGTGCAGGGACTCAAGGTGGGAACTAAGGCTCAGTTCTCCACCCCCTCCCCAAGAGACTCTGGCACCCGGATTCAGGACTGTGTCTGTGGGGCCTTCCTGGGGTCTCCCAGGAAGAAGAGAGTGTGCCTCGCAGCCCAGGCCTCTACCTGGCACCCCTCCCCCACACCACATGGCAAGAAAGGCCTGTGGTCTGTGTGGACACAGCTGTGTGATTCGGGGAAAGCCTGTAGCCTCTCTGGACGTTGGTTTTCCCATCTGGCAGACAGTGGAGAGCACCCAGCTGGCGCCATTGCAGTGCCATGACGAGAACCAGCGAGACCGGGGGAGGGGTGGGGAGGCTGACAGTGCTAGAGCAGAGGGCCGCAGTGCCTGGCAAACACCCTCCCAGGGTGCACAAGCCCTGGCGCTGGGGGAAAAGCCGAGACCCCCGGTCCTGCCTGCCCACATTACCTACTGCGTCCTGCACAGCCGTCCTTACTGTGGCTTCATCCTTGAACACAGACGACACCTTGAGGAAGGCAGAGACCACCTTCTCTGGATCAGATGTGTCAGTCTGAGGAGACAGGGGCAGTGGAAACATTCTGGGCTCTACTGCTGGCGGGAAGAGCCCTGGCCACCCGTGGGCTCTGGGTGGGCAAGGCCCTCTCATTGGGTGGGGTACAGTCACCCACGACAGCTGGGGGTCTGACTGGTCACACTCACTCAGGTGTTCTTACTGTAAAAAGGAGTCAGGGCCCGGCCCCTCAGCCCCTCTCCCCATCCCGTGCTCTGCTGTCCCTTTCCCTCGCATCACCACTGGCAGGCTGGGCTCAGGAGGGCTGTTACCTGCTGCGCTATCAGTATGGAACTCTTGGGGCCCAGGCGTAAAAGCTTCTCTGGAGAGGGGAAAGCCAGGAAGGTGGAGACGTCTGTGGGCGGTGGGGAGCACAGCACAGGGGCTGGTTCCTAAGAGACAGGCGGCATTGGGGGCTGTGCTGAGAGCCGAACCCTAGTACCTCCCGGCTCATCCCGCCTCCACCCCCCGAACACCCACACCTCACTAGCCAGGCAAGGTGCATAGTCCAGAATTCTTCCTCCCATTCCCCAGGAGGGCACAGATGCTGGCCGGGGCTGGGTCCGGTCCAGGAGCCTGTGGGGCGGAGGCCAAGTCACCTCCCTAGGACTCAAAGAGCCGGCCCTGCCAAGGGGCTCCTCACCAGGACACGTGAGGGCCTAGAACTGACCTAAGGCACAAAGGGCTCAAGGGGTCCCTGGCCCCCGATTCTAGTCTGGAGAAGTGCTTCCAGTCAGCGCCTGCGGTGCCCAGAGCAACCTTAACGAACGCCCGGCCGTTGGCTCCACTGCTTCCATAAACTGGGAAAGCAGCCAAATGCCACACGAGGGCAGGCGGTCCTCAGTCAACCCACAGCCCTCCAGGAGCTCTACCAGGGGGCCTGTGAGGGAACAGGGGCGTGTGAACGGGGGCGTGGCAGCCTGGCACACCAGCCCCTGGCCAGGCAGGGACCCCAGTGCCCAGCTGGATCACTGGCCCCACCACTGTCCTCCAAATCAGGGACTGTCCCAGAAGAGGACAAGGTAAATCCCTGGTAGGTGGGAAAAACAGACCAGAATTTCTCATTTAAGGTTTTTTTACCCTTATTCTCTTGGAAATACTTCTGTATGTTTCACAGCTCAGAGGATACGTGACACTGTTATCATTATGTTATAATTCATAAGTTTTATGAATTTGCCAACAGACCTGTTTCCGGGTGAACGTAAATACAGGTCAGGTGTAAGTACGTGGGGTTGCTGTTATTTTTTATTCGTACTGCTGTTGTGCTGTCGAGTCGATTCCGACTCACAGTGCTCTGTAGGGCAGGGCAGAACCACCCTACAGGGTTTCCAAGGTTGTCATCTTTACAGAAGCAAGACTACCAGGTCTTTTCTCCTAAGGAGTGGCTGGTGGGTTCAAACCATCACCTTTTCATTTATAGCCGAGCACTTTAACCACTGCACCACGAGAGCTCCTTTTTACTCCTAAAACCCAACCCAGTGCCATCCACTCGATTCTGACTCACAGCCACTCTCTGGGACAGCACAGAACTGCCCCACGGGGTTCTGAAGGCCACCATCTCTGTGGAAGCAGACGGCACATCTTCCTCCCATGGACCGGCTGACGTGCACACCCCCGTCTCATTCACAAAACCAAACCAAACCAAATTCACTGCCGTCAAGTCGGATCCGACTCACAGCAACTCCTCATTGGGTTTGTGAGATGATAGGACTACAGCAGTAGACTGCCCGACCTTCCTTCCAAGGAGTGGCTGGTGGGTTTGAACCACCAACGTCCACACTCACTGAATGTGGAAATGATCAGCCTCTGAGACCACTGCCCTCATGGTGTGCATTCCACACTCCCACCTCACCAGCAGGTCTCAGGGTTTCCCATTCAGGGCACCAGGGCTCTGATCCTAGCAGCAATGAGGAACTCACCCCAGTGGTAGGGTCCAGAATTTTCCGCGAGGGCGTGGTTGACTCCTCTTCTTGTCCCTGCTGCTGTGTCTCTTCCTCCTCGTCCTCTTCTTCTTCCTCCTCCTCCTCCTCTTCCTCTTCTCCTTCCTCTTCCTCGTCCTCCTCATCCTCACCTTCATCATCGCTGCAAAGGGGAGTTGGCTGAAGCAGACCCTCCCTGCCCAGTGGCCCACAGTGCTCAGAGGCCTAACCCCATGAGCGCAAAGGACCCAGCCAGATAGCAGGGGGCCTGGCAGGGGTGCTCGGCTCCCAGGATGAGGTGGGGAGCACTTCGTTTTCTGTCACTCAGAGAACCCCAGGTTGGAGACACCAAAGAATCATTGTGTCTCTGTCCCAAGGGAGGCCCCAGTCCTCAGGGGAAAGAGAAAAAAGCAACAGCTGGGGCACAGGGGCTGGACGGGGAGTTATGGTCGGGAGACGGGCAGTGGCACGTCCCTGCCCCCGGAAGGCCATGCCCTTCCTCGTGAGTCCACGGTTCCCAGCAGCAGCTCAAGGCCCGCACGGAGGAGACACAACTGTCCGAGAAGTGAATGAAGCCAACATGGCGATTAGAGGGCCTTCAGGAGAGAGGCTGAACCACCTCCGTCTGGAGGAAGCAGCTCCCCCGACGTGGGCTCCACACCCCCAGGGACCCTCGCACTCCTCTGTTGCTTTGCACCAGATCGTTCCCATCAGCGAGACTGATGATGCCGAGTCAGGCTGATTCCAAAGTCCAGCCTGAGCCCAGACCCCTTGCACGTGCCCACCTCACACCCACCACCACGGTCCTCTGGTCCCACTTCTGTCTCCTGTACTGCCGGCCCTCAGGTGCTCCAGATCAGACCACGCCCCCTCCCTGCCAAGGCCTCCCTGACTTGCCCCCTGCTAGTGCGACCACCCTCAGCCCTCACTGTTCCCCGGCTGAAAGTATGGTAACTAAATCCCCCGTCACGGTCTTGAGCCCCTCCCTGACTTCCCCCAGCGTACAGTTCTGTGAGGGCACAAACCTAAACAGCATCCTCACCCCCTACCGCCTGGCACAGAGCAGGGCTCAAGAGAAGAATCGAATGAAGGCGTGGCCTGACCACCTACCTGAGGGATGCCAGCACCTTGGCCATGCTGAAGCCGTCCAGAACCTCCTGAAGCTGCTCACAGCCTTCTTCTCCCAGAGCGTTGCCTGCTCACGGGAGGGCACAGAGGTCAGGACGGGGCCTGGGGCCAGACAGGGATGGACCAGTGCCCCCCACCACTGCCAAGGCCTGCACCAGGCCACCCCCACGACTACCGTTGAGGTCCAGCTTCTCCAGCTTGGCCTTGTCCCCCACGGCCTCGGCAACAGCCAGAGCAGCGTCTCTCTTGATTTCACAGAACGACAAGTTCAGCTCCTAAAGACAAAGACGAAGAGCTAGAGGCAGCCAATAAGCTGGGCCAGGAGATGGCTGTCACCCCTGAGTCAGGTTCACAGGTGAGGACAGGGCAGGCTCTGTCCTCCACCCGGGCAAAGGGGCAGGAACAATAAGACCCACAGTAAGAACGGTTACCCAGTAATGTCCAGGGACCAGAAAAGTTTAAAAGCCCAGTTGCCAGGAAGGTGGTTCAGACTCACGGTGCCCCCATATGGGTCAGAACACAACCGTGTGCCGTTTTTTCTGTACTAGGCCACCAGGCCTGCCTTGGGTGGTGCCTCTAGGTAGACTCAAACTGCTAACCTTGTGGTTGGCAGCTGAGCTTGTTAACTTACGCACCACCCAAAGCCACTGCTGTAAAGTCAATTCTGACTCACAGAGACCCTATAGGACAGAGTGGAACTGCCCCCACAGGGTTTCCAAGGCTGCCATCTTTACGGAAGCAGAAGACCACATCCTTCTCCCACGGAGCACCTGTTGGGTTTGAACCATGGACCTTTTGGTTAGCAGCCAAGCACTTAACCACTGTGCAACCAGGGCTCCACATGCATGCATCACTCAAGGACTCCTCAATACACGGAGACCACACTGTAACACTGCACATCACTGCCCTCTGCCCATTTCACAAAGGAAGAAACAGTGGCTCAGAGACATGAAGGGACTTGCACAAAACCAGAGCCAGGAGGTGGAAGACCCAGGCCCACCTGCCCTTATAGGTGTGGGGGAAGCTTAGAGCCAGACAGAAGGCGGCAGGGTAGGTACCTTCAGCTTGGGCAGTCCCCCACGGACCGCGTCGGCAATGGCAATAGCACCCTTGGAGCGGACCAGGCAGTCCCCGAAGTTGATCACCTCCACCTGTCGCAAAGTCTTCAGGGTCTGCAGTGAGGAAGCGAGGGTGAGGGGAGGCCTTACCCAGCCCCACTGCAAGCCCCGGGGGGCCCCAGTGACATCCCCACACCAGTCCCTATGCCCCGTCCTCCCCTGCATCTGGCTCAGGCCTCACCCAGCCCCACTGCAAGCCCCGGGAGGCCCAACGATGTCCCCACACCCGTCCCCACGCGCTATCCTCCCCTGCATCTGGCTCCTTGGCTCTTCAGCCCTGCTTGCCAATTCCTCATTGGCCTCCCAGCCTCCAGCCAACAGCCCTGCTACAGCCAGCACCCTCTTCCTGAGGTACATGTGACCACGTCACTCCCTGCTCAAACCCTCACAGCCCCTATTACTCAAGGACAAAGCCTCAAGGAGGCAGCAAGGCCTGCCTCTCTCTTTTTATCTCAGACATACTTTGAACCCTGGTCATTTCACCCCAGGAGCCACTGAGTGGGATCCCTGGGCCTTCCCACAGACTACTGACCTCTTGCCCGGAACATTCCCTATCCTCTATCCTGAGAACAGCCACTTGTCCTACATGAGTCAGCCCAGCGTGGCCTCTCCCAGGAGGCCTGCCCTAAGTCAGACTAGAATCCCACCCTGTGTGTGCCCCACGCTGCACACACCTCTCTGCTAACACCCTGTTGTGCTACAGGCCCTGCCCCCCAGCCACTGCGTTCAGAGCCCCCCCTTGGAGTTCTAGCCTCATCCGTCCTCCTTCAGTTAGGTCTTCTTAAAGGCAGGGACTCTGATCTATGTGGCCTATAGGTGGCACAGGGCTGGGCACCAAGGCCTCAATAAACAGCTGTGGGGAGAATGAAGGAGACACACCAATGAGGCTGAGGCAGCCTGGTACCTCTGCAGCCCGAGAACAAAACCAGCGTCAACAGCTTGGGCCACAGGAGACTGACCCAAGCTCAGGGGGAGGCAGTGCCAGTACTGAGAGCTGCCCAAAAGGGCACAGGCCACCCTGTGACGGACAACCCCGATCATGACACAGTCAAGCTGCCAGGCCCATGGGTGATGCCAGGTAAGAAAAGCCAAGCAGCCACCTGCCTCTGACGCCTGAGACCCGCACAGGTACCAGCCACCCCCGCATACCAGGCACTGCCTCACCTCGGCCATGGCCACAGCCCCCTTCTCGGTGAAGGTGTTGTCGTTGAGGTTGATGACTCGCAGCAGGGGGTTGATGGCGAAAGCCTGGGCCAGCGCCATGACACCAGGGTGATTGATCCCATTCTGCGGCATGTGGACCTCCTCCAGAGTCCCAATGACCTGTGAGGGGCAGGCGAGGACTGTGAGCCGAGCACTGGGGAGCCCCAGTGGGCGGGCGGGTAGGCGGACAAGCGGTACTCTATGCCCGGCCCGGGGAGGGACTGCATCAGCACCAGGCAACAGCTTGTCAGGGCTTCTCTAGGTACAGGCTTGGCATTGAGCACCGGCCAGGCATGACTCTGCTGTCCCTGGGGGCCCAGCACAGTGGAGGGGCTCCCAAGCAAACACAGGCAGCCCACTCAGGCCCATTATGAGCCAAGGCGTCTTAATCTTTTCAGTGTCAGGGACCCTATGGCAGTCTGATGAAGCCCACAGACACCCAGGGCAGGAGAATGTATTCAAATCTTGAATTATACAAGATTACAAAAGTAGGCGTGAGAACGGAACACAGTTATCAAAATATGAAAAACACAGTGTGCACTGCAGCACAGCAAGTGACAAGAACTGGGGTGGCTCCACAAATCACCACAACCCCAGGCCACGGTGAATGCACACGTTCCTAGGTATCTGCAACAACTGTAATCTGACACGAAAATGCCTGTGACTTCAACAATTGCTGACAAAGTCACAGACATTTCTAAAGGTACTGAGGTTTACCATCTAAAGTCACAATCAGAAACTTGTCTAAGGCAGAAACCTGCCAGAGAAGAAAAACTCAAATCTTTTCTGCTAACAGACAGAGAGAAAAGTGATGAGACTGCTCCCTGTCAAAGGCAGAGAACTGGCGAGACCCGGAAGAACAGGGCTGGACCATCAGGTTCCGGCTCTCGCAAGTCTGCGTGTCCCGTGCTCCAGCTAGGTTCATGACAGTTGTGGTGCGCCACTTTCCCACGTACGCTTACGGACCCTGAACCCTATCCACTGACTGGGGGACCCCAGGAACCCTGGGTTACAAGCCCCACTCGAAGAGAACCAGAGGACACATCACAAAGGATCACTGAAAACAATGTAGCCCTGTCCCCGGTGTCAGGAGGACGGGGACCAAGGGGAAGGGCGTGGGAGACATGCCGTTTAAAGTACAAGGATGGGAATCAGTCCCCCTCCAGCTCCCACTGCAGAGGTCAGCAAGGAGGCAGGAGTGCCCTGCAGCCTAAGGGGTCCGGACGAAACATCAGGCAGCTGTCCGCTACACGTCCGCTCACACGGAGGCAGGGGAGGGCCTGAAGGCAGATCCGGCAGTGGCTGCTGTAAGTGGCCAGGACTGTGGGGCCGGAGCTGAGTGTGCACCGCTAGAATGCCGTGGAAGCGCGCACACCTACCTACATCAGAGGAGCAGACACACCCTGGGCCCCGGCCCTGCGGGGGGCAGGCACGGGCTCACCGTCAGGGACGGGGCGTGCCCTGGGTAGCAGGGGTGGGCCGCAGAGTGGCAGGGAAGCAGGAGAGGAGGACAGAGGATGCTTTTCTCCTGCCCCTGGGCTGCTCCCTGCTCCCACCCATCTCCTGGTCTCAAGGGCAAGTCCAAGCTGCTCCATCTCTGGGTCCAGTCCAGAGGCCAGTGAGCTCCGGACGGGCCAGACGCACTAGCACACACGCTGCTCTGGTGCCACCACTCCCCAGCTCAGAGCCGGACCGACCCCACTCACAGATCAGAGTCCCTGCCCATCCCTCAGCAGTGGGGGAGTGCATGACTGCGGACACACACAAGAGGGGGCCGAGCTGACAGGCTCGGCGGGTGAAGCAATGCCAGGTAACAGAGCCCTGATGTCTCGGCTAAGCACTAGGTATGATGGAGCTGGGCTTCTCACGCAGGACCGCGGGCCTCCTGAGCTCAGCCCACCTCAGGCCATCGCGGTCAGGGTGGCCAGAACCACTCACCCCAAAAGCTTCCGCCAAGGCAGTGGCTCCATCGTTTTCCAGCCGGTTCCTGCCCGCCACGAAGACCTTCAGGGCCAGCGGCTTGCCTTGGGCACTGGACTTGCAGTGACACTCCGTCAGAGCTGCTGCCAGGATCTGCGGGGAAAAGGCAGGGTCCAGCCAGCGGCAGGACATCCTTCACCCCACGGGGCAGCCAGGGCCTCTGGGCTGCTGCATCCCACGCCACACACTGGTGGTGGGGAAGGAGACAGAGGTGCTGGCCCCACAACAGCCACACCCCACACGCGCCCAGAACCTCACAGTTCACCCCTGCTGCCCTTTAGCTCCGGGGGAAGTTCTGGGGGCCTTGGTGCCCGCAACAGTAATGAAGCAGACAGGTGAACACTGCCTTCCTCCTGGGACTGCTGCACAGCAGTGACACTGGAAGCCAGGGTGTCTTACAGGAACAAGTCTCCTCCAGCACCCCCTCTAGGTCGGGCTGCACCTGTGTTTGTACTGGCACTGCCATGCTCACACGGGATGCAGCCGGCTTGTTGCCCCATCAGATCCACGGTTCACTGAGTGCTGGTCTCACACCAGGACAGAGCAGGGCTGGGGCAGGCCTGGAGGGCCCTGCTCTCCCTTCCAAGGGTGCATGGTGACAGGTTTCTCACCATCCTCAGCTTGGAGCACAACACACACCCCCGGGCTCTTCCTGCTGGTCCGAATGGAGGCTCACAGACGAAGGGGCAAATCCCACCTTCCACGGACTGGATCGCGGGAGCTGTGGGATCTGGGCCCTCCGTCTGCCTCTCTAAGCCACAAAGGCTCACCTTTCAGTGGAGAGGGGAAAGTTCCACGGGTATGTACAATACATCTTCAAAGAGATGTCTTTTTTTTTTTTTTTATTTTAATTTTTATTGTGATTTGGGTGAAAGTTTACAGAGCAAATTCATTTTCCATACAGCAGTTCACACACACTTTGTCTCATGATTTTGACTGCAATTTCCCACAATGCCAGCGCTCTTTTTCCACACAAAGAGATGTTTTAACTGACATCAGTCCTTGGGTCCCCAGCCCTTTTCTGTTTTGTAGAGTAGGGGTCAGTCTCGGGGAGGGGGTAAATGGGGGGTGGGTAACAGAAGGCAGGGGATGCAGACTGGGACCCAGGACCCTTGACTGAAAAAGCCAGGATGGACCTGATGAGGAGGAGCAGGGGCTGGCAGCCTGCAGAGCACACGCTCTGGAAAGGGCTCCGCTCTACACTGACCAACAGGACCCAGTGCCAGGGCTGGGAGGCATCTAGAGCAGGGTGTCAGGAACAAGGCATGCTGGGCCCGGGCCTCCCTGAGCGTGTGCACACACCAGGTCCCGCCCTGAGCTCTGCCACTGTTCTGGGAGCACAGCAGTTCTGGGAATGCCCCGAGGACTGCATTTTTGCACAGCCAGCAGGTCAGAGCACGGATGCAACATGCCCTGTGTTGTCAAGGCAACATAAGAACTGGGGATGGTTGCTTGGCAACCCAACTCCCAGACTCCGTCTCCTCTGCGGCTAGCCATAGGCTGCTGCCTTTGAGGCCTTTCTCCTCGGAAAAGAAACAATGACAGACAATCATGCCAGACCAGGCCGAGACGAGGTGCTGGAGCACACTTCGGACAGGTGCAGACGTAGCCAGGGACTGAGTGAGTGGGTGAGGGCGGAGGGGACGAGGGGAGGCACAGCACCCACCTTGCCTCCACCGATGCCCATGCCGCAGTTGTTAAGCTTGAGTTCACGCAGGGTGAAGCAGGCCGAGCTCCTGAGCAGGACCTCGAAGCCGCGCACGCCGTCGGGCCCAAAGGCATTGTCGCTCAAGTCCAGCTCCACCAGCTGGGCCCCAGCTGTGATGAGTCCCTCCCCGAGGGAGATCTGGACACAGAAGGGGCTTCGTGAGTTTCAGACACGAACTAGGTTCTGATTCTGCACCAGGCCCAGTACTCTGCCCCAGGGACTGGCACAGGCATGAGCCTTTCAGTAGAGTTGGCCTATTGTATACCCAGGACGTGGGGGCTACAGGGGTGCCACGCAGCTAGGGTACATGTGTGCATGAGGAGGCAAGTAAGCTTTCCTGTAAACCCACTGCCATGGAGTTGATTCTGACTCACAGTGCCCCCTGAGAACAGAGTAGAATTGCACCC
>NW_006921670.1:6214094-6215588 GCF_000298275.1 Orycteropus afer afer
TTCTCCCCGGGTCCACAGGAAGGCCCTCTCCAGGGCCAACCCACCTTGTTTCCCCTTGTGGCCCACACTCTGTATTCCTGCCCTGGTCAGTGGGACCACGGAAGGAGTACTGGACCCAGGGTGTGAACGCAGCTCAGCTACTCACCCACGTGATGCTCCTCTGAGCCCCAGTCCCTTCATGTATAAAACGGAGACAGTCTCCATCATGGGAGCTGCTCTGTGGATGACACGACACACGCAGAAGAGCCTAGCGTCGGCCAGTGCATCACGTGTTCGGCTGGGAAACAGGTCTCTTCGCCACATGCCTCTGCTGAGACTGCCATCTACTAGCACACGCTGGGCGTCCCAGAGCGGGCCATGAACTGACACTCACCCGCAGACACTCCAGACAAGTGGCACCATCCCATTTCCCACAGCGCGTCTCGGGGAACCGACTTAGGGACATGCTGGGCTCGAGGGGTCTGAACGGCCCTGTCAGCCACGAGGGCACCACTGCTCCAACCTTTAGGAAGGAGCTCGCCATCAGCTGCAGCCACTGTGGCATCTGCTTGTGCTGAGGCCACACTTTCCCTGACAGCCCATCGCCAATGACTGAGCATAGAAGGGGGACTAGGGGCTGGCCATTTCTCTAACAGAGCACCCCACAGCAAAGCGGACTGAGTCGGTCAGAACCGTATCCCAGTCTGAGCTCTCGCTGCCCAATCCTGTGCCCTTCCCTCCTCACAAGAGTCCTGTTGGCACTGTGACCTGAAGGCTCACCTGATTCATTCCTAGTTTCCCCCGATCTCTCACACCCTTAAGCCCATCTCAGTGTCTGCTTCCCAGAGGACTTGGATGCCCACGTTGTACTGGGTGAGGGGCCCTGGTCATGCTGTGGCTCGAAGGAGGTAGAGGAGCTGCTCGAGGTGCCCGCCAACAGCACAGGGACGTGGGAGGGCTGGACACAGGTTGGCCTGCTCGCCCCACCCATCTCACCTTCAACTCTGATTTCTTCTCCAAGGCCTTGGCGATGACCTTGGCTGCCTCCACACCCACTGTGTTGCCCTCCAGGCGCAGAGCCTCTAAGCCTTCAAAGTCTTCAATCTCTTTAATCACGTCTTTAGCTGCCCAACAAAGAACAGAGCGTCAGACTTGCCGAGCCAGGAGAGCTCGCTCACAGACTCCAACTGCTGGTGCGCAGACCACATGCCAGCCCTGGCGCTCAAAGGAGACCGAGCAGGCCCTGCCCGGCAGGGGACACAGACTCCAACTGCTGGTGCGCAGACCACGTGCCAGCCCTGGCGCTCAAAGGAGACCGAGCAGGCCCTGCCCGGCAGGGGACACAGCTACAGTCTTGCTCCAGCAGCAGTTAGGTTCAAACAAGGGGCATACAGAACGCGTGGGAGCCAGGTGCAACTGGTTGCTTGAGCTTCAGACAAGACTCGGCGACTCCCCTGAGTGGGTGTGTGCACGGAGGGTGGGCGCTCTTTAGGTTAAGGGGAGGGGGGTGGGGCT
>NW_006921670.1:6216248-6217973 GCF_000298275.1 Orycteropus afer afer
CTATGAGTCAGGTCCAACTGGATGGCACATACCAATAACAGCACAACATGCTGTGGATGGGAGAAAGATTTGGCAGCCCTGGAAACCAGAACCCAGGGCAGTTCTATTCTGTTACACAGGGTCACATAAGGTCACTCTGAGTGGCAGTCGCCTCAGTGGCAATGGGTTTAGGTAGGGTATAGTTGTGGCTGTAACTCCATTTGGGAATAGTGTTTTCTTTGCCATGTTGGTAATGCCGTACAGTGTAAGGCGTGTCTTAAAGCAATCACCTTTGAGATATAAACCAAGCTGATTAGCCAGAGAGAAACATGTAGAGACAGGGGAAGAGAGACGCCATCACACGTGATGATTTCAGGGAGCCCAGGAGCAGACACTGAAGAGACAAGGACCTTTTCCCAGAAGACTTCCCCTGGCGCCAGTGCCCTGAATTCACACTTCTAGCCTTCTAATAACGAGAAAGTAAATTTCTGTTCATAAAAGCCACCCCCTTGTGGTATTTCCATCACAGCAGCAGTAGGGAACTAAGATACACATTCACACGCTTACACACCCACACAGAACAAAGTCTAGAAGGACAGAAACCAAGTTCACGTAGTTCTTTCTAGGTGTCAGGGTTACAAGTGAGCCTGTATTTTCCCTCATCTGCAGTTAAATGTCCTCCCTGAAAAAGCAACAGTCAGGAGGCATCCGGCAGGAATTCCTCCTCTCACCATAGCCTCGGGATTGACAAGGCCTGGGTGGTGTTACAGTCACAGAAACCAGAAGAGCCCTTCTTTGATCCTTAAGTGATTTAGTGGGTAGAGGAAGAAGCCTCGTTCCAATTGGCACCCTCCCCCCATTGCTCCCAGCCAACACTAGGCTCCTCACTGGGACATTCCAGGGTTGCTCCCCCGGCTCCCTGTGGGATTCCAGCAACCAACAGATTTCCTGAGCTTTAACGCCCGTTCTCCCTGCCTGGAGTGCCCCTTCCTCAACTCCTCTCTCAAGGACAGTTCAAATACCACTTCACCCAGAGACTTTCCGGACCCGCCTCACCTCGTTCCCAGCACCCTTTGCTCACGTCTGAGTATGTTTCCTATCTGGCCTCCTGTTAGTCACGTGGGGACTTCATTCCTCCTCCAGGTTAGGAGCTCTTACAAAACAAGGCACCATACAGAGCTCGTGCTGGGGAAGTGAGGTTATTCACGTGGACTGAAGAGCCAGACAAACCTGAGTTCAAATCCCAGCTCCTCCACTGACAGCTGTGTCCTCAGCCAAGCTGCTGTCCCCACCTGGGCCTGTCTCCCAATCTATGAACGGAGATGAAACCACCCTCAAGGGCTTTCGTGAGGATGTACTGAGACTCTCTGCCTGGCACCTACCACCTTGCCAAACATGGAGCAAAAACCCCACGGCCATCCAGTTGATTCTGACTCTTAGCGCCCAAAGAGGACAGAGTAGAACCGTTCCATAGGCTTTCCAAGGCCATCAATCTTTACGGAAACAGACTGCCTCATCTTTCTCCTGCGGGGAGACATTTTGGTTAGCAGCTGTGAGCTTTAATCACTTCCCACCAGAGCTCCTGACAGAGTAAATGCTCATGGAGTAGGATCGGAAAGCAAGTCCGTATTTACTGAACTGAGGCCTTTACGCTTCCCAGGACCGGAGGCTCAGCTGTGCCACAGAAAACTCCAGCTTGGCTATTTACTAGCTGTGTGACCTTTTGGCAAGCTACTTATCTCCCCA
>NW_006921670.1:6223318-6224775 GCF_000298275.1 Orycteropus afer afer
TCAGGGAGCTGACCCCACCTTCCCTGCCACGGAGACGCCAAGAGCTAAACCCCTGGGAGAAAAGAAAACAGCGTCAGAGAAGCCACGGTCCTAGAAATGTGAAGGAGGCAGCAGAGAAAGACAGACACGTGTGGACCTGTGAAGAGCTGCCATGCCACCGCAAGGCCTCTTCTGCCCAGCTGGGCCCACCGAGCAAAGCCACGTGATCCGCCCCTGTCCTGGCCCCTAGTGAGTGGCAGGCAGGCAAGTCCCAAGCCCGATGGCTACAGAGTCTGCCCCAAGCACACACCCTCCTGATCATCCCGGCTGCTTTCTGTTTGAGGTTCCCATTCCTCAAAGAGGGCACAGATGGCTACGGGATCCAGGTCATCCATCCCAGGGAATGCCCCACCACCCTTGCTGGCATGACTCTGGGGGTGAGGCCCAGGGGGTGGCCTAGTGCACGCCTAGTCACCACCCTGGCCGGGAGACTGGGCAGCCCGTGGTGGCCAGGCCTCAGGGGTTCCTAGGAGACCAGAGCATTCTACATCACAACAGCCACTATCACAATAGGCCAGCAACAGACTGGCTGGAAAGGGGGGCTTCTGTCCTGGAGCTCAGACGACCTCTCAGAGAGAAGACAGCAGCTAATGGGGGGGGACCCAAGGAGGAGAGCTGATCCGGGAGACACAATTAGGAGGTGCCATGGGGAGACTCCTACCCAGAACTCCTCCCCCATCTACTCAGCCTCCAGGCACAGCTAGGAACTCCCCATCCTCCCACTGCCCCTGGTTTCCTCTGGCCTCCAAGAGCCTGCTCCTGATCTGACTCCTCACTTGCTACCCTGGTTTGTCCACCTCCATCTTTATCAATAAGCCTGATTTAGTGTCCTGGGTATAAGTATCAACTCATTTATTCAATAAACATGTAGGGATCACTACTCTGTTAAGGAATTCTGGTAGCATAATGCCTAAGGCATTTGACTGCTAACCAGAAGGCTGGCAGTTCAAACCCACCAGCCACTCCCTGGAAGGAAGGCTGGACAATCTACTTCCGTAGTGATACCCCTTCGGAAACCCAAGGAGGGGTTGCTATGAGTCGGGGCCGACTCAATAAAACATAACAACAACTCTGTGTTTAAAAGTGCCCAAGTGGTACAGTGGTTAAGCACTCAACTGCAAACCAAAAGGTTGGTGGTTCAAACCCACTGGCCGTTCTGTGGGAGAAAGACGTGGTAGTATGCCTCTGTAAAGATGACACCCTTGGAATCCCAATGAGGCAATCCTCCTCTGCCTTATAGGGTCGCTGTGAGTCAGAATGGACTCCACAGCAATGGGCTGGTTTGGTTTTACAGTGTTGGGCATTGTTGCCTGTACTAGGATGATAGCTGTGAGTCAGAGACAACAGCCCGCCTGGATAAAGCATAAATTCTCAAGAAGGTGTCAAGTATGCCAGGTGATGATAAGAACCAGGGAAAG
>NW_006921670.1:6225942-6227906 GCF_000298275.1 Orycteropus afer afer
CCGCCTCCGCTTCTGGCCGTAGCCGGCGCGAGGTGAGAAGGCAGAGGGGGCGCCACCCGGTCCTCGACTAGTTCCAGGGCCCTCCTGTCGCCCCCCTCCAATCCCAGGCAGGTGACGGGGAAAGGAAAGGGACTAGACCCTACCGTAAACAGGCGGCGCCGCCGCGTGGGGCGACCCGAGCGCGCGCGTCAGCCCAGCGGGGCAGGGACCGATTTAGGGTCGGGGTCGGGTCAGGTCCTGTGGCCGCAGGGGTCTCGATGCCCTGTCCGCACGTCTGTCCGTTCTCCTAAAGCTTCTCGCCACTCGCGTCTCCGACACCACCTGCTTCCCACACGGCGATGGATGATGGCGGAGGAGGAGGATTTTGAAAGCCGGCAGTTTCTTTCCCTCGATTTGATTTGTTCCAGGCCTAGGCTGGCTTCCCCTTGCCCAGCGCGCGTGGCCTATCGGGTATGATAGTCCAGTTCTCCGGCGCTGGCGCGGTGGGCGCGGCAGGAGCGCGCACTACGAACTACCAGTCCCATAATCCATCGCGTCCCAGAGCGCCCCACAGCTCCCCCTTCGCCCTCCCATTTCGGCTTCTGGATCATTCTCGAAGAGACCACAGGGCGGCGCTATAACCGGGAGCTTCCAGGGAGACCACAATTCCCTTAAGGCCTTGCGGCTGGGCCGTCCCAGCCTTTCCGGAAAGGTTCATCTTCGCCTAACTTTATTGGCAGAGGCGTGGCTGCCAGAAGCGTGTTGCTAAATCTTTAAAGCAACAAGTAGGTATCCATGTCCTGAGATGTCTCGCCTTTTTCGGTCCCATAAAATTGAAAGGACATTCGAAGGCTTTCACATAAATAGACACAAGTTATTTGATAATTAAAAAAGGGAAGTAGGGTCTCTACAAGAGTGAAACTGTAGACATCACCTTAACCGAGTGGTCCACGTTAACATCCTACGGGACAAACAACCCTCTTGCGACGCCGATGTGATGCACAGAGAAGGATACAGCCATCACCATCCTGTCAACAACCACATCAAATGAATCCAATCGGGAGGAAACACACAAACCTAAACTGAGGAAAGTGCTACAGTGCAAAGAGACATGATATCCGCAATTTATTCTCAAATGGTTCAGAAAAAGAAATATAACTGTAAGGAGAGAGAATGATAAAACTAATGTGGCAAAATATTAACAAGTGAGTCTAGGTGAAGGGTATACGGGAGTTCTTTGAACATTTTTACAATTTTTCTGTATGTTTCAAATCACTTAACCACTAATAGCTTTTTGTGAAAAACAAATAGATTTTAACTATTATGTAGATAACATGTGTCCATTATAAACAATTCAGCCAGTAAAGGGTTAAAAAAAAAAAATAAGTAACCATGACCTGAAACTGTAGCCCCAGAGATGGTCACTGTTGCAACTTCTTTCCCAATGTTACTGCTCACAGCCCTGCCCACACATACGCTTTCCCTTCACCTGCAGCTGAGAGTGAAACGGAGCATGCACCAGAGGCTTTCACAAGCACCTCATTTAATCTTTGCAGTCACCCAGGACGTGGGTATAGTTACCACCCCTCTCAGCAGAGACACGAGGAAAGTGAAGTGCAGACCTAGGCCCTGGTTCACACCGCTGCTGAGAGGTGGCACCTGCCTCATAGGTTCCTTTCCACCACCTGACATTGCCTGCCCTCTCTCTCCTCTGCCTGCAATCAATCAAGGTGCATATCAAATGTCACCTTGTCTAGGGGGCCTCCCTATACCACTCCAGGCAGAACTAGTCTTGTCTTCCTCTGGGGCCCCACAACAGTTAGTGTGCGGCTCTCAGAGCTTTCTCATGATCAGAGTTAGCAGTATTCTTTTTCTTTTTTAATTTTTATTGTGATTTCGGGAAAAGTTTACAGAGAAAATTCACTTCCCACACAGCAGTTCACATACACTTTATCTCATGACATTGACTGCAATTTCCCACAATG
>NW_006921670.1:6229226-6230123 GCF_000298275.1 Orycteropus afer afer
AGCCCTCACAGAGGGAGGAGGAAGGTGGGCAGCAGAAGGTCTTAGGCGATCTTCCCCTTTAACCAGCTGATGGATCATAGGTTTTCAGAAGGGGGAGGGAATTCTTTACGTTTTGTTAAATAATTTTATTTTTATTGTTATTGTTGTTGAAAACATATGCAACAGAACATACACCAATTCAACAATTACTACATGTACAATTCAATGACATTGATCACATTCTCTGAGTTGAACAACTGTTCCCACCCTCCTTTTCTGAATGATTCCTCCCCTATTGACATAAACTCATCACCCCCTACGCTTCCCATCAAACCTTTCCAGTTGCTGTTGTCAATTGGATCCCATGTAGATAGTTCTTCAAAAGAGCACAAGGTTGGTTTAAAGAAGACTTCAGGGAATGTTTTGGTTTAACATTAACCAAACATTTTAGATTATCTCAGGGCCATAGTTTCAGGGGCTCATTCAGCCTCCATGGCTCCAGAAAGGCTGGATTTCTTGAGAATCTGAAATTCTGTTCTGCGCTTTCCCCCTTTTGATCAGGATTCTTCTATGGAATCTTTGCTCAAACGTTCAGTAATGATAGCTGGGCACCATCCAGTTCTTCTGGTCTCATGGCAAAGGAAGCATTTGTTCACACAGGCAATAAGTGACACACATTCCATTTCCTCTTCCTATTCCTGAATCTTCCTTTTTCCTTTGTTGCTCTGGGTGAATAGAGACCAATTGTTATACCTTGGGTGGCCACTTGCAAGCACTTAAGACCTGTACAAATAACTTCAAATATGAGAATCACCACAAACCCAATCCTGATGAGGCAAAGGTCAAATATAGCCCAGATTTCCACATTCTCCAAGCTGCTGTACCTATCCATCTCTGACACCTGCCACTGTCCCTCTC
>NW_006921670.1:6231206-6231977 GCF_000298275.1 Orycteropus afer afer
TCTCTTTTTTTTTTTGGTAAAATTCGTATCAACTTTTTCAAGGTTAAACAACTTATTGATATCTGCAAAAGCTTTGTGGGGGTGTCCTCTGACCTCCTCTAACTTCACAAGTGGGGAGAATTATCAAGATCAACAGCCCAAGGCAGATTCCTATGAGGTGGAAGACAGACCCACTGCCATCGCCAACCTTTTTTTCTTTGTTAACCAATTCTGACATCAACCATCTCTCCCCCAGCACTCTCTACTTCTCTGCTGAGTTTGGTAATTCATTGTAATGGCCACACAGAACTCACGGGCAATCCCATGGCTATGGGCTTTATTGGGGAAGTTAACAGGCTACCGTGCAGCATCAGAAGTGACTCAGGATAATCGTTTGCAGTCAGGACAGCCTGTTCTCAGCCGTTCTGCAGGCATGTCTCCCTCTGGCCTCAGCCGCTTAACTCTGCATCCCCACGGCCTCTGCTCTGCTCTGCTCAGACAAATGTTATAAAGCTCTTTTAAGTGCCACTGATAGGTGCCCAGAGAGGCACCCCACTCTGCCAGCAAACCTCCTGCCTGAAGTGTCTGCCTGAAGGCTCTCAGCTTTCTCACTCCGTGGGCCAGGAAGTCCACCACCCCATCTCCTGCTGGTCTCTTGGTTCTACAGCTGCCATTCCCTGCTGTGGCCTCTCACAGTCTCTGGTGTCACAGTTCTCTGTCCCCTGCATCGAGGCGGCTCAGACTCAGAGATCTCAGGACGCACTCCACTCCTGGCTCTTCTTTCTTGATGGT
>NW_006921670.1:6232917-6234168 GCF_000298275.1 Orycteropus afer afer
AGTGGGGGTCACTATGAGTCGGAATTGACTTGATGGCAGTGGGTTTGGTTTTTTTGGTCATTGTGAGTTGGGTGAAATTCTACAAAGCAGATTAATTTTACATTCAACAGTTCATATACATTCTGTTTTGTGACATCAATTACATTCCCCACAGCAACAGCTCTCCTCCCACTTCCTCCCTGTGTCCTTCTTTTGTTTATTTATTAAATTGTGATCTGGGTAAAAGTTTACAGAGCAAATTCATTTTTCTTACAACAATTCATACACATTTTGTTTCATGACATTTCATTGAAAATTCCCCACAATGCAATAGCTCTCTTTCTACTTTCTCCCTGTGGTTACCTTTTTCCTGTCCTTTCCGATGCATTCCTGCCCTCTGAGCTGTCTCCCTGTGCAAATACTGCCCTTCTGATCTCCCATGGTTGATTGTTCTAAGGAGTATATCTACCTGATGTAAATGGTCACTTTATATGTTAGGGCCACTCTTTTTCTCACTTCTCCAGATGAAGAACTGAGGCTCCCCCTAAAACAAAACAAAACAGCCACTGTCATGGAGTCAGTTCCAACTCATAGCAACCCTTTGGGGCAGAGGAGAACTTCTCTGTAGGGTTTCTAAGGCTATAAATCTTTACTGAAGCAGAGTGCCTCATCTTTCTTCTGCAGAGTGGCTGGTGTGTTCGAACTGTTAGCCTTTCGGTTAGCAGCTGAATGCTTTAACCACTACACCACCAGAGTATAACCTCCCCACAGTTACACAATAATTGAGACCAGAGACAGCAGAAGCCAGGTCACTGGAGTCTTTTCTAGCACACCGCAGAACAAGCCACTATGTGAGTGTGACGAGGGTGTAGGGGGAGAAAGGGGGCGTGTTCCAGGCCTTTCTCTGCTGTGCAGTTTTTTTTTTTTTTTTTTTTAAAGGATGTTTTGAAGAGAAAAGCAGGCTGCCTCTGATGAGTCTAGTTCACTTTGAGTGTTTTAAATTCCATTCTGGTGCTTGCAAGCAAACTTAATTGCAAATTGTAAATGGAAATAAATAACAATATTTATGTTGCTTTCCTGAAGAGCTACCAAGGCTGCAGACTTGCTATTTTGTTACATCAAAAACAAACGCCTGCAGTATGCCAAACACATGTGGAATGTGGCAAGCATTCCCAAGAGCCAACGGGCTGCTGCCTGGCCTCAGGTCCTGGAAGAGAGAGGGGTCGCCCACCCACATTGCAGGGAGCCACTCAGGGGGCCTCCTCTACTCCG
>NW_006921670.1:6234768-6235951 GCF_000298275.1 Orycteropus afer afer
TTCTGTTAGCAGTCAAATGCCTTAGGCACTACGCTACCAGAGATCCCAGAAGCATAAAGAAGGAGTTATAATGACCTGTGTGTAGAGGTCAGCACTGTTAGTATTCTGCTGCTGCTGCTGCTGTTGTTAGGGGCCACGGAGACCCACAGTGACCTGGGTGTGGCAGAACAAAACACTTCCCCATCCAGACCAGCCTCACAATCCCTGCTAGGCTTGAGCCCCTGTGTGCAGCCCCTGTGTGCATCCACCTCATCGAGGTTCTTCCTGTTTTTCACTGACCTCTACTTTACCAAGCATCATGTCCTTCTCCAGGGCCTGGTCCCTTCTGACAACACGACCAAAGTACCAGAGGTCAAGTCTCGTCATCTCCGCTTCTAAGGAGCATCCTGGCTGCACTTCAGCCCAGACAGATTTGTTGTTCTGCCCGAGTAATATTCTACTAGGTAGCCTTTCCTTTATTCTTTCTTTATCATGTGGAATGATGGACGGATGGATGGCCATGTGATAAAGCAACTATAGCAGAACATTGACAAATTGTTGCAGAACCTAGGGCCTGTGGGTGTGGACTGTGTAGTTCTGTCATCTTTCTGGATGTTTGAACATTCTGACAGTAACAGGCTGGGGCTAAATGGGGCCATGTTTGACAGCTGCATTTTCTCCATAGCAGTCTGGTTGTCTGACGGCTGATCCACGGCACCTTCCAGATTCCCGGTCCTCCCCTTCTCTTTTTTCTACATCACCCTCACCTTTGGGAATATGAACTCTACGGGCTGTTTCCCCAGGAAAACGTGGATTCCTTTTTTAGTTGACAATTACAAGGACATCAGGGTCCTACATGTTGTTGTTGGGTGCTGTTGGCTGTTATTTTACAAACAAGGAAAAAGGGACCGTGAGACACTGCTGTGGTCACACAGCTAGCAGAGAGCAGAACTGGGACTAGGCCCTCAGTCTTCTTCATGCTGCCTGGGTGATGCCCTCACTGCACCACCCAACCTCCCTAAATCTCCAGACTTGACCTGTTGCTGCCTTAGCTCAGTCTCGAGTGATTTCCCACTAACCACCAGCATCCCCAAGGGGTGCTGGTCAGAAATACTGAATCCGAGTCTGGGGTGGGGGTGTGGATTGGAGGAATGCATTTGGAGTAGGCCCCACCCTGCAGTGATGTCTGAAGGCCACTGGACCC
>NW_006921670.1:6239683-6241149 GCF_000298275.1 Orycteropus afer afer
TTTTTTTTTTTTTTTTTAAGTGAACCAGTGAGAGAACAAGGAAACAGGGATGGGGTCAATGCAGTGGGAGTTGAGAAGAGAGAGTTAAGAACTTGGATTTGAAGGAATGAGGGGGCAAGGCCTGGATGGAAAAGAGGGAGAGGATTCTGGGATTAGCTGTCATTACATCTGTGTTGCATGCTAACTGACATTGCCTCGAATTCTTACAGTAGAATTATTGTTTCCACTTCACGGAGGAAGAAACTGAGAAACACAGAATTTATGTGGCAGGCCCTAGGTCTCCCAGTGGGTCTGAGCCCAGGCCTGTGAGACTGTTCTGTGCTTATGCTCCCTGCCACCTATAACCACCTCTCTCTCAAATAAAAAGACAAAAATAAACAGGGACCAAGGTGGCCTGAATCGGCAAATGCACCCATGTGGGGGCTCAAGCTGAAAGGTCACTAGGCTCCCCAAGGCTGAGGAGTTCTACTGAACTAGCTCTGTGTCCCAGGACCCCGTGGCCCGGTACACATGTTCTCAGTAGGTTTTTGGAAGTGAGGGGACTGGGCCCTGAATGCGGAGATCTTGGTAAGTTCAGTTCTTTAGGGACTGCCAGGGGCTGGCCCACTCCCCTGAGGGGCTTGCAGCTTGGGGAAGAGAGAGAGATCCATGGACGACAAGGACAGGGACTGGGTCTGATGCACCCCCTGTGAATCCTAGTCTGTCTTAGTCCCCAGAGGGGGTGCCTGGAGGCTTGGCTCAGCCCTTATGTTGCCCAGTTGAATTTTGCCGTGGTGGAGAAGAGGAAGGTTTCTTTTGCCTGGGGTTGAGGTCTTTCAAGAAGAAGGGGCATTTGAGTGAAAGATGGTGGAGAAAAAGCCAGAGCAGAGACGCTGATGCGGGCAAGGCAGGTGTCATAGTTTCCGGGTGCTGCTATGACAGAAATGCCGCAAGTGAGCGTCTTTCAGGAACAGGAATTGATCTTCTCACAGTGAGGAGGCTGGAAGGCCGAGCGCAGGCCACTGGATCTGGGAGAAGGCTTTCTCTGGAGGAAGGCCTTGTCTCTTCCCACCTTCTGTCCTTGGTTGCCTACAGGTGGCATCAGCTTGCTCATGCTGGTTTGGGTGTCTGAGCGGTTCCTTTTATCTTTCAAATATGATTGGCTCCTTAACAAAGCAAAGAGAAACCCTATCCCCAGATGGGATTATATCCACCTGCATAGGGGTTAGGATTCACAGCACGTATTTTTTGGGGGGACACCATTCAATCCATAACAGCAGGGGGGTGTGGAGAAGGGAAAGGGTGGGTCCATCTGCTACAGCTCAGTGTGGGGAGCAGGTGTGAGTTCGGGTTCAGGTCGGGCTCCGGCTCCCTTCACTTCTCTGGGCCTCAGTTTCTCTTTCTGAGCAAGAGCCCTAAGATTTGATGTTGGTGGTAACCAGTGGGAGAAACCCAGTGTCCGGGATCGGGATTCAAGTGAGAGAGGA
>NW_006921670.1:6241639-6243029 GCF_000298275.1 Orycteropus afer afer
ATGTCCCCTGAGGAGTGTGGTTCTTGTGAGTTTCTGATGGCTTCTGCAGGTGTGGCGGCGGGGAAGGGGCGGCGGGGTGTCGGGGCGGCGGGGTGTCTGGGCGGCGGGGTGTCTGCTTTCAGAATCCACCTGCACTTGACTTCCCCTAGGCAGCAGTTCCCAAGCCCCAGAGCCAAGGCAGAGACGCCAGGCTGGGCCTTGGTGGTGGAAATACCGACAGCGCCCCCCACCCATGTATTTAACCTCTTGTGGACCAGGCACTGTATTTGGCACTTTGAACTCTGAAGCCGCTACACTTACCATTGTTATTATTGTGTGTTGTCGTGCCAACTCTAACTCACAGTGACCTATAGGACACAGTAGGAGCTCTGGTGGCATAGTGCCTAAGGTATTTGACTGCTAACCAGAAGGCTGGCAGTTCAAACCCACCAGCTCCTCCTTGGAAGGAAGACTGGGGAATCTACTTCTGTAGTGATACTGCCTCGGAAACCCAAGGAGGGGTTGCTATGAGTCAGGTCCGACTCAACAGTCGTGAGTTTGTTCTTTTTTTTTTTTTTAATAGGACAGAATAGAACTGCCCTGTAGGGTTTCCTAGCTTGTAATCTTGACAGGAGCTTATCACCGAGTCTTTCCTCCCATGACGCTTTTGGTGGGCTCAAGCTGCTGACCTATCAGTTAGCAGTGGAGCGTTTAAGCATTGTGCCATCAGGGCTCCTTCCATGAGATCCCATTTTACAGATGAGGAAGTTGAGGGACAAAGAGGATACGGAACGCGTAGCAGCAGCCTCTTTTGCAGGTGAGACTGAGACTTAGAAAGATAGAGTAAACACGCCCATGATCACACAGCTGCAATTGACCCGGGACCCACACAGAGCCAGGCCTGTGAGATCCGGAGTGTGGATCTGCCACGGGGGAGAGATGCCTTTGGGTTCCTTCTGGTCTCCACAAAGCTTTTTTCTTATCTGTCTGCAGCCCTAGTGACCGCTACCATTCATACTGAGTTTGTGCCCATGGTGTCTCACTCAGCCCTCATGACGATCCTTCGAGGGAAGAGGTACCCCTGTTCTTTCCAGGAGAAGCTGAAGCTCACAGGGTTCACCCGGTGAGCCTGGGATGCAGGCCCTCGGCTCTTACTAGCCTGTTGACACTGTGACTTGGAAAGAGAACAGGTGTCAGGTTCCAAGACCAAGAGCCACATCTGCTTATCGCATGTTTCTCAAGTATGGGGATTGGCACCAACCATTCATGGAGCACTTCCTGTGGGGGCCGCAGGAAGGTTGGGGCTGTGGCCCTTTGGGGCTTTCAGAGGTCCCCATGTTCATCTATGCCCCAATTGCCCGAAGCGTTCCATGTGGTGCCCTGTCCTCCACAGGCTGAGCGCAGAGCAGGG
>NW_006921670.1:6261909-6275846 GCF_000298275.1 Orycteropus afer afer
GCAGGGCCACCTGTCACGTTGTTCACCAGGCTTCTGATGCCCGTCTTCCCAGTCCTGGGAAGCCAAGTTTCCCTGCTCACCAGCGTGAGCTCTGGACACCTTTCCTAGCCCCTTGGCGCACATTTCCCCTGCCCGGCCAGGCTGTGTGGGAAATGAACCCCATTTCCTTTATCCATTTCCATCTTGGGCAGAGCTCCATGTAGAGTCACTGTGTCCCCCAAAGACGAGCTGGAGCCCTCACCCCTGGACTTGCCAGAGTGATCTCACCTAGGGGGATGCTCTTGCCTTCGGGTTTGGGGGACAGGTGCCCAGGCCCTGCTGTCCGACTGCTGGGGGCTGATCTGGGCTTTGAGAGGGTACTAGGGCCATGGCTCCAGGCAGCCGTGAGCCTGTGTGGACATGCAGGGACGTTTTGGTCAGCAACAGGTAAACAGAGTCAGCCAGAGCTCTGGGTGGGGGGAACACGGGGGTCTGATTTATACATTTGAAAAGTTCCCATAAGGGCCTTGAGGAGGTGGGAGCTGAGAAGGGGCAGTGAGGTGACTAGTCCCATCAACCTAGGACTGGCCCCAAGGCCAGGTGGTGGGAGGGACGAGGTTGCATTGTGACCCTGTGGTGCTGGTCATGTAGGCCTGCAGGGGCCGCTCCCCTCCACAGCTTCTCCTGCCAGGGCTGGGCTTACTTGTGGAAACTGGGTCCACCTTTGTCTCCTCCATCAGACTAGCATCTCTTCAAGGGTCAGGCCTGGGTCCGACCCATCTGAGGAACCCCAGGCTCCTAGTAAGCATTGGGTGAATGAATGCTGGAGCCCATGAAGGGATCAGGGAGCCCTCACGGAAGAGTCAGCCTTTGGAGGCTGGAGGGGTTCTATCCGTGGATGGAGGGAGCAGCATGAGCCAAGGCCTGGGGCCAGAGCTACAGGTTCAGAGAAACCCAGGCTAGAGGTCTGAGTGAGGAGTGAGGAACATAGTAAGGCTTGTTTCACCCCAGGGAAGTGGAGGACCAGAGAGATGGACCAAGAGGCTCACTCAGCCTGGGTGGGAGCTGCGGGCAGCACTGCCTGTCTCCTGCATTAGAAATGGGATCGTCACAGGCATGTTGATCCCATGTTGATCCCACTGCTGATTTTTTTTGCAAGAGGGGAGAGCAGTGGTAGGTGGCAGGTATTCCCACCCTGCCAGGGTGCAACATGTAACATCCTGAATGTCCACACTGCCCCATGTGCCAGAGCCTCTGTTGGCCCCATATTCCCCATAAGGAAACTGAGGCCCAGAGAGGTTAAAGGATGCTTCCAAGTCACACAGTAATGTGAGTGTCAGGATTCGAATCCAGGTCTGAATCCAAGTCCCAACCGAGGGCCTATGCAGGACAAACAGCACATCTGGGCCTGTGTAAGTGGCTCCTAGGAGTCCTGGTGGCGCAGTGATGAAACACTTGGCTGTTAACTAGAACGTCAGTGGTTCGAACTACCAGCTACCCTGTAGGAGAAAGATGTGGCAGTCAGCTTTTGTAAAGATTTGCAGCATTGGAAACCTTTTTGGGTCTCTGCAAGTTAAACTAACTTGACGGCAACGGGTTGGGTTTGGTTTAAGTGGCTTCTAGATGCAAAGACTAGTTATCTGCCAGATCAGAAGTCTCCCAGGGCAGAGGCTGTGTCAGGATCAGCTCTGGCACCCCCAAACGTGTCGTGACAAATTGAACAGTGAGGGCAGTGGTGGGCATGGGGGGTAGGGGGAGCAAGAGGAGGAAGCTGGGGCCGGGCTGGGGCTTCACGGTGGCTTCATATCTTGGCTGGGGGCTGATGAGATGTGCTCGCTGTGGCCATCTGCCTGCCCCTCTTCTCTGTGGCCAGAGTCATCCGCTATGTGGTGGTGCTGCTGGTGGGCACCAAAGGAACAGTGACTTGGGTTCGAATCCTGTCTCAGCCGCACACCAGCTCATGACTGGGACTCCCTGAGCGTCAGTATGCTCAGTCAAGTGGGAACGAAAACCGTCTGCCCCGTGGCGCTGTCGAAGGAATTCTGCAGGTCCTCGCACAGAGTGCTGGGCCTGGTGGCAGTGGCCGTGACCATCACCTCCATTCCCTGGGCCTCTTCTCCCCAGCAGGGGCATGGACTGCCATATTTGATGATAAAACAGTATCTCCTCGAACTTGAGGGTACTTGTGGTACTGCAGCTCCAAGCCACGTGTGGGAAAGGGCAGGGATCTCCATGTGGCCCTAGAAGCCGCCACACAAACTAGGAGTGAGGATGGGACATGGGTGCGGCCTGATTCAGGTCCCTACAGGCCCTGAGCTGGATCACTGCCCTCAGACTCCCCCACCTGTGAATGGGGATGGGTGGGGTGGAGTGGGGACGGACGGTGGCCTGGCCCCGCGGGCTGATTGACTATGACTGTGTTCTCCCCCCCAGAGACTGATGGAGAGGCAGAAACGGAAGGCGGACATCGAGAAGGGGCTGCAGTTCATTCAGTAAGTGTGCCGGCTGCCGGCGGGCGGGTGGGCGGGCCGGCGGCTGCATGCTCACTCCCACTCTCCTCTCTCTCATTGCTCAGGCTTTGCTGTCAGGCTTCTGTGTTTGGGGGAAGTCAGGGTGGCATGAGTTAAGGAGGGACCGGTGTGGCAGGGGCCAGGGTGTGGATCTAGCCATGAGCCATGAACCACACTCCCATTGTCCCCTCCCCCTCCACCTGTGCATGGATACCCCCTGCTTATTGCTGTCCTTGTCTGGACTCACCGTATAATAAATAAATCAGTACCAGCTACCAGTTACCATCAAGTAGATTATAACTCACAGGCAGTCCGCGTGTGTCACAGAAGAACTGTGCCCCATAGGGTTTTCAATGGCTGATTCTTAACAAGTCAGTCAACAAGCCTCTCTTCTGAGGCCCCCCTGAGTGGACTCAAACTGCTGATCTTTCAATTACCAGCATGTTAACCATTTCACCACCCAAGGACTCTATAAGAAGTCAATGAAACCCATCACCATTGAGTCATTATCAACTATGGCCACCCTGTGGGACAGAGTAGAACTCCCCATAGGGCTTCCTGGGCTGTAATCCTTATGGAAGCAGACTGCCTCGTTTTTCTCCCACAGAGCATCTGGCCAGCCTTTTAGTTGTCAGCTGAGCACTTAACCACTGTGCCACCAAGGCCCCTCTAATGGTCCCTGTTTACTGAACACTTACTGTCTGTCAGGCACCATGCCAGGACCTTCCTGTCCGTCATCTTATTTTTTTTTTAAATGTAATGTATTTCCTTTTTTAGAAGTTTTAGATTTACTCCATCATTTTGATTTTTTTAAATCTTCACGACAGCTTGGTGACATAGGTGGTCTTCTCTCCACTTTGCAGATGGGAAAATGGAGGCTCAGAGAGGTTAAGAAATGTGTCAAGGTCACGCAGCTGTTGAGCAACAGGATTCAAACCCAGATCTGTCCGACTCCAAAACCCTTGTTTCTTTCCATTGCAGGCCTCCCACCCAGCACCCGTAGGCCATTCTGTTAGTTTTTCCATTTTTTTCTTTACACACAGGATGTCTTTCACTTGACTCCCTGCCATTGAGTTAATCCTGACTCATAGTGACCCTCATTGGGTTTCCAAGGCTGTAAATCTTTACAGCAACAGACTGCCTCATATTTCTGCTGAGGAGCAGCTGGTGGGTTTGAACCTCTGACCTTTGGTTAGCAGCCAAATGCCTTAACCACTGTGCCACCAGAGCTCCTTGCAGGATGATCTTATTACCTTTTATTTCTTAAGTCGACCCTTGGAGACATATTTATCAAGATGCTAACGAAGGGAACTGTAAGCTTCAGGGCCCCTCACTTGCGTGACTCCTTTTCAAGACCCTGGGAGGCACTCTAGAAATTCTATATTCATGGTTTTGTATTCTATTTCTTAAATAGAGCTTCCAAAAAAAACCTAAAATTTGCCTCTCTGTTCCATTTAGACATATGCACTCTCCAATTTCATTCTCTACACAGACCCGGCAAACGCTCCTCGACTTTCCTCATCCACATGTCATCACCCCAAACTAGATTCCTTTTCACACACCCTCAGGATCTGCATTGCTCTCCCAAAGTGTGTTTGCATTCACAGGACTTCCTCAACTCACAGTTGGGTGAGGGCTGCTGGCAACCCCCTCAGGGTGCTCACAGCTGGGCTAATTCTGGGAGGGAGTTTTGAGAGCACCTGGAACCTTGCCTCATGGCTCTTGGTCTGTCTCCCCTGACCCCAGGCTGCTCTCGCCCAGCAAGTTCTCCAGTCTTCAGCCGTGGTCAGTAGCACGGTGGCCCACTCTTTGCATTTCCTTGCCAGTGACAAGTGTTTTTCCATCTGCAGGGGAGGAGCATGTATTGGTTTTTGGGAAGTGCCCAAATTTCATTCAGAGACCAGTTGGGTAGACAGCCGCCCATGTTTTTTTGTAAGAATTCTGTGTCTTTAACTTAAGTCACCCACCACTCTTCTGTCAGTTTGTCATACCGTAGTGGCTTGCTCTTGAAAGGAGAGTAGCTAAAGTGAATGGAAGAAATACTGGAGTGGAAGAGCTCAACAGAAGATTTCAAATGGCAGCTTAAGAAGACAAAGTATTATAATGAGATGTGCAAAATCAAAAGGGAAGAACACACTTGGCATTTGTCAAGCTGAAAGAACTGAATAAAAAATTTAAGCCTTGAGTTGCACTATTGAAGGATTCTACGGGCAATGAGGAGCTCTGGTAGCATAGTGCCTAAGGCATTTGACTGCTAACCAGAAGGCTGGTGGTTCAAAACCACCAGCCACTTCTCAGAAGGAAGACTGGGTGATCTACTTCCGTAGAGATATGGCCTTGGAAACCCAAGGAGGGGTCGCCATGACTCGGAATCGACTTGCTGCAGGAAATGGTTTCTAATGCCCATCAAGCTGTGAGTCAGATCCAACTCGATGGCAGTGAGTTAGGTTTTTATGGGCAAAATATTCAATGATGCAGGAAACATCAGAGAAAGATGAAAGGAATACACAGAATCACTATACTAAAAAGAATTGGCTGATGTTCAGCCAATTCATGAGGTAGTGTATAACCAAGAACCAATGGTATTGAAGGAAGAGTCCAAACAGCACTGAAGGAATTGGCAAAAAACAAGGCTGTAGGAGTTGATGAAATACCCATTGAGATTTTTCCACAAATGGAGGCAAATGGAGTCTTACTGATAAATGAAATCAAGAATTCCAAGAAATTTGGAAGACAGCTACCAGGACAGCTAACTGACTGAAAGAGATCCATGTTTGTGCCTAATCCAAAGAAACGTGCCCCAACAGAATGTGGAAGTTATTGAACAATATCATTAATAACACACACAAGTAAAATTTTGCTGAAAATCATTCAAAACTGGTTGTAGCAGTACCTAGACAGGGAAGTGTCAGAAATTCAAGCAGTATTTAGGCTTTGCAGTAGCCTCAGATGCATGTGAAAGCTTGACAATGAATAAGAAGACTGAAGAAGAATTGGTGCACTTGCATTATGGTGTTGGTGAAGAACATTGAATATACCATGGTCTGCCAGAAGAATGAACACGTCTGCCTTGGAAGAAGTGCACCTGGAATGCTCCTTAGAAGCAAGAGTGGCCAGACTTTATCTCTCACTTTGGTCATGTTGTCAGGAGGGAGAAGGCTATCATTCTTGGTGTGGTAGTTATGTTTGTATGTCAACTCCGCTGGGCCTGGGTCAGTGGCTGGGCAGCTGGTGGTAGTTATTCCCCATGATGAGACTGGCAATCAATGCCATGGTGGTATCTACCAGGAGCAGCTGAGTAGCTGCCTTTGGGATATGGTCTGCTTCCTGTATGTAAGCAGCAGCTTTGGGAATAGTCTCTAGCATATGGCATGTTTGGACCCTGTGTGTAGCCGTGTTGTTGTTCAGCAGCCTGCCATGCTCTGCCGATCTTGGGACTTACAATGGGCTTAAATTAATGGCCTGCCATGTGATTTGGTAACATTGGGACTGTGCATTTTTACTTGTTGACCTTGGGCTTGGCAGCCTCAGCAGCCAGCAGCTGTCTGAGTGAAGAGAAGCCTCTAGCTCCAGTGGGCCGGGAGCTGGAAGCAGAGCTGAAGCCCACGGCTGAGGGGCTTTCACCCAGCCCCTAGAGCCTGGCACTTTGGATTCGGACTTAACGCCTCCAGACTGTAAGAATAAGCTCCTGTTTGTTAAGGCCATCCCATTGGTGGTATATTCCTGTCAGAGCGGCACTAGGGAACCAGAACACTTGGTAAAGTACAGGGCCAGCGAAGAAGAAGAGGACCCTCAACGAGACGGACTGACTCAGTGGCTGCGACGATGGGCTCAAACACAGCAACGACTGTGAGGAGGGCGCAGACCAGGCAGGGTTTCTTCCGTTGTCCACGGGGTTGTTGTAAGTCAAAAGTGACTCAATGGAATCTAACAACTTAACTCACGGATTTCTGTGGAGCTGGACCTTGGAACGCTGCTGGTCTGCATCTGTATCCTGATTTTCCCGTTTCCTGGATGATGTCCTTCCCTGTAAGTTGGGAAAAAATGCCACCGCCCTCACCGGGTCCTTGTGAGGACTTGAGGGGCCTGGGCAGGCTGGGCCCGGTGGTGCTCAGTCAGCGATAACCTTGTGTTCTCCTTCCACGTTCCCCAGTGGAGTTCTGAGAAGGTCTTGAAACAGGGCAGCGTCTTGGGAACCCGTATGTGGGCCTCCTTAGGATCCACTTTATGGGATACAGTGGGACCTGCTCCTGTTTTTTTTTTTTTTTAGCATTGACTATTATTGACATATAGTGAAACGCACAGATCTTAAGTGTTATAATTTATGACTTTTTAAAATTTAATATTTTTAAAAATAATATTTTATTGTGCTTAAGGTGAATGTTTATACAGAAAATTAGGTTTCCATTGAACAATTTCTACACAAATTATTCAGTGATATTGGTTATATTTGTCACAATGTGTCATCATTCTCATTCATTCCATTCTGGTTGTACCATTTCTAGCACTCTAGTTGCCCTGATTCCTTACCTTCTCATCTCATCTGTGCTTTAATTTTTGACCATTTGGTATCCTATAGATGATTTTTTTTTTTTAAATTGTGATTTGGATGAAAGTTCACAGAGCAAATTCACTTTCCAAACAGCAGTTCACATATACTTTGTCTCATGGCATTGCCTACAGTTTCCCACAATGCAACAGCATCCCTGCCACTTCCTCCCAACAGTTACCTCTTCCCTGTGTCCTTCCCTCCCATGCACTCCTGCCCCCTGAACTGTCTCCTTGTGCATACACAGCCCTTCTGTTCTCCCATGATTGTTCTCTCCAAGGAGTGTATCTACCTAATGTAAATGTTCAGCTCATATGCCTGTCTTTTGTTTGGCTGGAAACCACAGGTGTGGGTTCAATTCCAGACCTGAAGGGGAGCTAGGGGCCATAGTCTCAGGGGTTCCATTAGGCTCTAACTATAGATGATTCTTTTGTAGTTAGATAGATGGATAGATGGATGATCCTTAAAGAAGCACATCACTCACAGGTGTATTCTTTAGTTTATGAGGCAGTGTATTATCTAGCTAAAAGATGACCTCAAGGGATAATTTTGGTTTAAGGTTTAAAGCATATCTCAGGGCAGTAGTCTTGGAAAGTCTAATCTCAACTGGTCCAATAAGTCTGGACTTTTTAAAACTGTGAGCTCTGTTCCACATTTCTCTCCTGGTCTATAAGGACCCATCTATTGTGGACTGATCAGCACAGTAGTGGCAGTGGTAGCTGGGCACCATCTAGTTCTTCTGGTCTCAGGGTAGATGAGGAGTTGGTGATTATTTATTTATTTATTCCCAATGCTCCTTTTTACAGGTGTACACCTTCTTTATTTATTTTAAATCTTTAATTGTGATTTAGGTGAAAGTTTACAGAGGAAGTTAGTTTCTCATTTAGCAATTTATAGATTGTTCCGTGATATTGGTTGCAACCCCCACAACATGTCAGCACTCTCCCCATTTCCATCTTGGGTTCCCTATTCCATTTGTCCATTTCCTGCACCTTCCTGCATTTCTAATTTTGCTTTTGGGCAAATGCTGCCCTCTTGGTCTCATAGAGTTGATTGAGGTGTACAATTTATAGCAGTTACAGTAACCAGCTGCACAGCCCTGCCCTTAATCAACTTGATATTAACCTCTCTTTACCCCTTCTTCTCCCTGGTAACTGCTAATTAACATGTAATAAACTGATCTCTATACATTTGCCATTTCTTGTCTTTTTATATAAGTGAATTCATACAGTATTTGTCCTTTTGTGATTGACTTATTGCACTCAGCACAATGTCTTCCAGCCCCATCCATACTGTAGTGTGTATCAAGACTTCATTTCTCCCGGCTAAGTAGTATTCCATTATATGTAGGTACCACATTTTGTTAGTGCTGCAGCGAACATTGGTGTCCAAGCTTCTGTTTGAAACTCTGCTTTCAACTCTTTTGGGTACATACCTGAGAGTGGAATTACTAGGTCAGATGGTAGTTCTATTTTTAGCGTCTTGAGGAGCTGGGTTTTCTACAATGACTGTACCATTTTGCATTCCCACCAGCAATGGATTTCCCCATGTCCTCGCCAACATTTGTTGTTTTCTTTTTTTTTTTTTTTTTGTATCTTAGCTATCCTGGTGGGAGTGAAATGGTTTCACATTGTGGTTTTGATTTGGATCTCTGATGGCTAATGATACTGAACATCTTTTCACGTGTTTGGTGGCCATTTGAATGTCCACTTTGGTGAAATGTGAAGTCCTTTGCTCATTGTGCCATTGGGTTATGGACCTGCTCCTTTTACGGTCAGTCTTGCTATTTTTGCCTCATCCCCCTGCACTGGATTCTCATGTATGTACTCAGTGAGTTTAGGAAAAACATCTATGAGGTACTTCCTGGGCACAGAGCATTGTGGGAGTCATAAGGAAGTGTTGCACACAACCTCTCCTTGAAGGAGCTGAAGATCCAGTTGGGCAACAAGAGATTCGGAGCTAAAAGCAGGGAGAAGCTCTCAGGCTTTGGGGGATCAAGCCAGCCTGAGGTCAGCTTCCAACTCCACCACCTGAGGCCTTGGTTTCCTCATCTCTAAAATGGGGTGATAAGCCAAAGTTCTGATGAGTGGTGGGTGACCCATCATTTCTTGGGCTGGACATTCTGGGAAGGCTGCCTGGGGGAGGAGTGACTTCAGCTGGATCTAGAAATAGGCAGGGTCTGGTCGGTTGGAGGCAGGGATTGGGACAGGCCAGTCTATGAGCAGGAAAGGGAACACTCCAGTGAGAGGGAGCTGGGGACAGCACCTGGAGCAGCTGAGCGGGGGGCACAGGTCAGTCAGCTCACCCTTATTTCTTGGGTACCTCTGCCATGTTAGGCAGGGGTCAGGGATGACGCGTTTGGACAAATGGGTTAGTGCTGGTTTGTGGAGGGCCTTGAACACCAGGCTAAGATGTTTGGGCTTCATCCTGAGGTGCTGGGCCGTCACAAGCTTTGGGGACACGAATGTGACCTACGGGAGATGAAGCTGACCCTGGAAGGAGAGAGGCTGGAGCAGCAAGGCCAGTTAGGGGCGTGGCGCTGGGGGCCAGCGTGGCAGCCTGGGGAGGCAGGACTGGGTCCCGATCTCTGGCTGGTGGGGAGGCCAGTGTGAAGGTGGGATGGAGCCCACTGTCGGAGCCAGGGACACCCCCTCACCCCCATACGGGGGCCCTCAGCATCTCCTCTCACCACACCTCACTAGCGTAGGCTGCTCTTTCTTGCCCAGGTGTTGGCAGCAGCTCCGGGCACTGGATAGAGCCTGGACTCTGGCCCTGGCTCTGACACTGACCTGCTGTGTGACCTCGGGCAAGTCACTGCCCCTCTCTGAGTGTCTGTTTTCTGCTCTGGGAAATTAGGGACCAGGAGACAACCCTTGGCTCCCCTCCCACCTGGTCCACTTAGCCTGAAGGAGGTACCTCAGCTCTGTGCCTGATGCTTCCTTCCATCCTGATTGGTGTGGTTCAGCCACAGGAGAGGGTGTCAGGCCCACCTAACCTGCTGGGTCTGGCGTGAGGGTTTATGGCTCTGAGTGTACCTGGCTTTGGCCAGGGGTGAACGAATGACTGTGGAGGGAAAGGCTGAGACTCCTAGACTAAGGGGCCTGAGGGCTCCCGTGCCTCCCATGGGCCTGCAGTTGGAGATTTTAGGGGTGGACGGGAGCAGTGGTCGAGCCTTAAGCCCAGTTTAGATGTTTCTTTCTCGACAAAGCTCACACTTTGTGCCTTTCTCCCGCCGTCTGTCCCCACCTCCCCTGGCACCGGAGCCGGGAGCCACGCAGAGCCAGCGACTTCCTGGCGTTGAGCTGGGCGGAGCTTCCGTCACTCTTCACTTGACCAGAGCCTCCTTGTCCTCTCCTTGCCTTTTGTAGCCCCTGCCCCTGCCCTGCACCCCCTCCTATAACAGAGCGCACTGGGGGTGCCTGTCTCCTTCTCAGTGGGTATTGGGTTTGTGCCAGAGGACAGCGGCCAAGCTGAGCTGGTCTGCTCCTTCCCAGCCCCCAGTCCTAGGGAGAGTCTGGCAGGCCATGGCAGGCTCCTCCAGCCGTCCTGTTGTGAATGGAAGGCTTACATGGTGTTGATTTACTGGGGGCGGGGGGCCTTGCTTGTCGCCTTACCCCAGCTCCCGTGGTGATGTCTGAGGCCGGAGTCGGGGGCCCCTCCTAGCCTGACATCTGGCTCTGGGGCCTCCACGAGGCTGAGGGAGGAGGCTGGGACCCCTGAGCTCCCCCAGACCTGTGTCCCTGTGCTTTTCCTGCCAGGTCGACACTACCCCTGAAGCAAGAAGAATATGAGGTGAGTGACGTCCACTGGGCTGGGGAAGGCGACGGGAGGGCGAGAGGGCAGTGGGGCCGGCGCCAGGTGAGCCGCCCGGTGTCCTGCCCCTGCCAGGCCTTTCTACTCAAGCTGGTGCAGAACCTGTTTGCCGAGGGCAATGACCTGTTCCGAGAAAAAGACTACAAGCAGGCCCTGGTGCAGTACATGGAGGGGCTGAACGTGGCCGACTATGCCGCCTCTGACCAGGTGGCCCTGCCCCGCGAGCTGCTGTGCAGGCTGCATGTCAACAGGGCTGCCTGCTACTTCACCATGGTGAGTGAGCCCTGCATCCTGTGGCTGCCCCCTGCCCCAGGGGCTCTCTCCCCACTACTCCCGGTGTCCCCCACCCACACACAGCACACTCCCCTGGAGAGCTTTTCAAAAGTGCTGATGTAGAATAGAGTTTCACAGGGGACGCCGATGGCTCCGCCCTCCCCAGGTGAATTAAGTCAGCGTCCCGGCTGGGCCCTGGCATTAGGCAGTAGAGGCTGAGGACTGTTCCCCTTCCTGCAAGCGAGACTGCATCTCCCTCCTGGCTACCTCAGGACCCTCACTCTCCTCGCTTGTTCTCTCCAGACGTCCAGCCTCCTCATACACTCCTTCCCTGTCCCACTCACCCAGTGCAAAAACGGCATGGGGGCCACATGTTCTGACCTCCTCTAATCCCACAAGAGGAAGACAGGGTTACCAGCAGTAACCCAAGGCCTATTCCTGCCAGGCCAGACATGCTGCCTCCCTCCAGCCCTTTCTCCAACCGTTCCTCCCAGAGCACCCACCACCTCCCTCCTGGGTTCGATAATTTGCTGCAGTGGCCACACAGAACTCACGGATTATGGGGGTTTATTAGGGAAGCACCAGGCTACAACTCAAGTTCAGGAAGAATGCTCAGTCTCTCTCCCAGCCCACCGTCCCTCAGCCAACAGTCTCTCAGTCTCCCCCAGCAGTGCGTGTCCCTCAGTGTCTCACTCAGCAATGCATGTCTCTTGCGTCTCTTTCCCAGCAGCACGTGTCTCTTTCAGGAACGCGTGTCTCTCTCAGCAGCACGTCTTCCTCAACCAGCAGTCAGAGAGAGTTCTGCCTCTAGGAGGCCTCCTTTTGAGCCCAGCAAGGTGGCCAAACTAGCCAATTATAGCATCAGAACTCTAAGCACCTGAGAGAGTGGGCACCTTCCCAGAACATTGTTTTGTGCCACGCCCAACAGAAATACTCCAGGTGGACACCTTCAGCAATCAGGAGCTCCTCACTTGCTCATAGCAAATCCCATCTTGGAGTTTACAAAGACTGATGGGTAGAAAAGCCACAGAAAGTAATTTACTGCACTGCACCCAAGGACCCAGTTATTCATCGGACCTGGGGGAGGCCCTGGTGTAGGCTCTGTAGGGTCCGGTAAACCCCCTGCCATCCAGGGTGGAATGCTCCAGGTGCCCTAGGGCTTAGCCTGCCCGCTCTGCTCTGAGCTGCCTTCATGGTTGCTCTGACTGCCATTACTCTCGGTCCATGCTGTTCTGAACCAAAGGCAGAAGTAGGTGCATCTTAGTGACCAAGCTCATCACATAGAACTGGAAGGCTGCTCTCTCCAGGACCCTGTGGCAGCCCCTTCACCCAGACACACAGATGCTCTTCACCTGGAGTCTGACCCCTGCACTGTCTCCTGCCTCCCCTCTTGGGGCTTTGAGCCTCATCCCTGACCCTAGCATCCTCTGTCTGCAGGGAAGGGAGGCTGGCGGTCCGCCCTGGGTGGGGGAGGGCACTGACTGGCGGGCTGCCTGCTTCTCTCCACAGGGCCTGTACGAGAAGGCGCTGGCGGACAGCGAGAAGGCTCTGGGCCTGGACGGGGAGAACATCCGGGCCCTGTTCCGCAAGGCGCGTGCCCTCAGTGAGCTGGGCCGCCACAAGGAGGCGTACGAGTGCAGCAGCCGGTGCTCCCTGGCCCTGCCCCACGTGAGTGCTGCCCAGGCCTCTGCTTCCATACCGCCCGGGCTCTCAGCCCTCCCTTGAGCCAAGCCACCATGCCTTTCTGCTCGCGCTCTGTGACATGGAGTCGCAGATACCGTTATCAATACTAGCTCTAAGTACATGCCCAACCCTGCCAACGTGTTATTGTGGCTCTTAACTCCCTTAATCCTACAACAACTCTGTGAGGTAGCTACTATTGTTACTATTTTAATTTTAATTTTTCTTGTGATTTGGGTGAAAATTTACAGAGCACATTCATTTTCCACACAGCAGTTCATACACATTGTGTTTCAAGATGGTGACTGCAATTCCCCGCAATGTAACAGCTCTTTTCCCACTTCCTCCCTGTGAGGTAGCTACTCTTGTTGCTTCCATTTTAAAGGTGAGGAGACTGAGGCCTAGAGAGAAAGGAACTTACCCAGGTCACAGCAGCTGGAGGTGGCAGAGCTAAGATGGGAACCCGGGCAGTCTGATTGCAGAACTGGCACCCGTACCCTCTACGCTCTGTGAGGATGGGGCTGCAGTGAGGCGTACAGGGGGTGACGGACATGCCCGGGTCCTGATGTGGATGCTGTCACTGGGTGGGGAAGGGACAAGGGGAAATGACCAATAGGGAGCCTGGCTCGTCCCCGACCTGCCCACGGCTGGGCACATGTCCCCTCTCCACTTATTCATCCACTTGATAAGAATGCCCTTGTGCCCACATCTGTACCTTCAGGGACCACAGTCCTCTGAACTAGGCCCTGGGGTCTAGGCCTGGCTCCACCGCTGAGCTTCTGTGTGACCGTGGGTGAAGCTCTTCCCCGTCTACACAGCAGCACCACATCTGTAATGCTGCTCCAGTGGGCGTGAAGGCCCCGAGAAGGAATACTTCCTCTCCGTGACGCTGCGGTCTCCCACGGTGATTCTGTTGCTATTTTTGGTTTCTATCCAGTCAGTTCCAAATCATGGTGACACCATATGTCCAGAGTAGAACTGCTCCCTAGGGTGTTCAAGGCTGTGAACCTTTCAAAAGCGGGTCCCCAGGCCTGGCTTCCAAGGCAGCTCTGTGTGGGTTTGAGCCACCCCTTTCGGCCAGAAGTTGAACACATAACCTTGTGCATTGTTGTTGTTGTTATATGCCATCGAGT
>NW_006921670.1:6276491-6296244 GCF_000298275.1 Orycteropus afer afer
CTAACGGTGAACTAACGGGAGGATTGAAATGGGAAGCCGTTTGAGACTCTACCTGGTGCCTGCCTTGCACACAGTTGTTGTTGTTGTTGTTGTTGTTATGTGCTGTCGAGTTGGACCCGACTCATAGCAACCCCTCCTTGGGTTTCCGAGGCAGTATCACTATGAAAGTGCCCCATCTTTCTTCCGAGGAGTGTCTGGTGGGTTGGAACTACCAGCCTTCTGGTTAGCAATCAAGTGCCTTAGGCACTACGCTACCAGAGCTCCCTGGTATACAGCAGGAGTGCTTATACAGAGACACTGCTTGGGTCATGGTTGGAGGAAGAGAGCACCCTGATCACACCCAGCCCCTGCACAGAGGGACGGGCCCTGAGAGCAGGCCAGGCGGCTCCGGCAGCCTGGGGTCCCCTGACTGCCTGTGTCGGGCCCTCTGCTGCCCTCGTTGATGGGACCTGGGCATCCTTCCAGAATCTTCATCTCGTCCCACCTCTCTCTGATTTCTGGCAGGAACTGGAAACCTTTTCTCTGCTCAGTAATGGCACGGTGGCTGGCATGGCTGATCAGGTAGGATGAGGCTGGGACCCTGAGCCCCTTTCCCACCCCCGGTGCTAACCTGTTCACCCACCCCGAGGGCTTTGACTTCACTCTCTGGGGTGTGAACAACCCTGGGAGGTAGGTCCAGGCCATCAGGCTGAGAGCTGAGTTCCACGCTGTCCCGGTCCCATTGCTGTGAACCAGGTGTGTGCCCTGGGAAGAGGGGACTGGAGGCTTGGCCTGGGCTCCGGACCCACAGCACCCCACCTTCCCACGAGGTGCCTCCTGTGACCACAGCAGCAAGCGTCAGATGGGCCATGGCTGCTGCTGGCCGTAGTGGTAGCCTTGTTCACAGGCCCCGGCCAGGACAGTGCCTGAGCAGTCTGGTCCAGTTGGCTTTTTCCTTGCGCGGCCCCTCCTGACTCATCTCACTGACCCGTCTGTGAGTCGGAGCCTCTGGGTCCTGCTTCTGGCTCACTCTGCCTTGAATGTCTCCCCTGCTCCGCCTGCCCTTTCTCTCCTGTCTTTGTTCATCGTCCCCTCCTCACTGAGACCTTCCCTGCACCTCTGCCCAGTGCTCCTCTCCCCTGGGGGCTGCTGCCCAGAGGTGGGAGGGGAATCTCAGGCTTCAGACTGACAGTTAAGAGCCAGTGTGACCGTCTGCTGCTGTGCCCTCGGACACAGGCTTTTCATCTCTGACCTACTTCTGTTCCTGTGAAACGGGGGTGTCTGACCCTCAGCCAGGGTAGAGGAGGGAAGCACTGTGTCACCTGAGAAGGAGGGACCCATGGGGGCACGATGGGTGGGAACGGCTGCTAGCTGCAGTCTCCCCTCTCCACTCTAAGGGCCATATCCTTGTGTAGCCACTCAGGCCTGGCTTGACCTGGGGGTCACAGTAGGCCCAGCACGCTCACCCCACAGAGGCTGCTTGAGTGGACTTCGAGGAGTTCTGGAGAGTGAAGGACAGGCCATAAGAGCCCTGACAGAGCCTGGAGGCTGTCTGCCTCATACATACGGGGAAATTGAGGCACAAAGTGGAGAGGAAACTCGGCCAGTGTCATACAGCAAGGTGGCGGCAAGCCTCCCTTCCTCCAGATGCTCTCCAGCTGTTTCATTTGTTCCCTCAGAACCCCCCCTCCCAGGCTGACCCTGGTGGGACAGGGGGCCTGGCAGCCCTCACCCTGGGCGCCTCCACCTCCTCCCATTCCCAGGGAGCATTTCTTTCTTTCTTTCTTTTTTTTAATTGTGATTTGGGTGAAAATTTACAGAGCAAATTCATTTTCCATACAGCAGTTCATACACGTTTTGTCATATGACATTGACTGCAGTCCCCACAGAAAGCTCTCTTCCCGCTTCTTCCCCATGGTTACCTCTTCCCTGTGTCCTTCCCTCCCATACTCCTGGCCCTCCACCCCACCCTCCAGATGTCTCCCTGTGCAAACACTGTCCTGTTCTGTCTCGATCGATCTCTCCAAGGAGTGTTATCTGCCTAATGTAAATGTTCACCCTATATGCCTGTCTTTTGTTTGGCTGGAAGCCACAGGAGTGGGTTCAATTCTAGGCCTATAGGGCAGCTGGGGGCCACAGTCTCAGGGGTCTCACCGGGTCTTTTGTTATGATTTTTCAGGGGGCATTTCTTGAGTCAAAAGTCAAAATGTCTGTGGAAATCATGGTAGAGAGTGGGAACCGTGGGCAGCAAAGGGGCTACGTGCTGGTTCTGTCGGTGCCCCAGGCGCCCCTCTGCAGGTCGCGAGCAGTGATCGTGGGGAGGAGAGAGCCCAGGGGACCCTGAATGCTGGCAACAGAGCCTTCCCACCTGATCCCCCCTTCCCTCCTCTCCACAGGGAACTTCCAATGGATTGGGGTCCATCGATGATATCGAAACAGGTAGTGTCCCTGGAATAGGGGGACTGGGGGACCTGCGGCACAAGGGAGGCCTCAGCCCCTCACCCCAAGACCCCTGGGAGGTCAGGCACCTCAAAGCCCTATAGCTGCAGACCTGTAGACAGAGGCTTCTTAGGGGCTGTCTGCCCTGGGGACTCCCCGAGACATGAAAGACAATGGGGGACTGAGGAACAGCAGGCCCTTGGAGGGGACACAGGCCGGCCTGTGTCCTCTGCCCGCCCCCAAAGGCCGCCTCTTTCAGCATCTCTCCTCACTGGCTTCCAAGAAAGGGCACGTGTTCTTAGCGTCCTCGGAGAGAGAGTTGCTTACCCCAGAAGGAGGAGGCAATGATTATGGATATTCGAGCCTGAACTAACTAGCCCGTCAGCCTGTTGGGAGAGACTAAGGGGCCCTCTCCTGCTGTGAGACACCATCCTTGACCACTGCTGAGCGTTCACCAAGGGACTGGGCCATCAGGGCAGGCAGGGTTCCTGGCAGGAGCTGGGGGGCAGAGAAGAGGTGTTGGAGGAGGACCCCAGGGCCCTGGAACACCTCCCCCTCCACCAAGCAGGACCCCCTGTGACTGCTGAGCCCACCCCCCTCCACAGACTGCTATGTGGACCCGCGAGGCTCCCCGGCCCCCCTGCCCTCCACCCCCACGATGCCCCTGTTCCCCCACGTTCTGGACCTGCTGGCCCCCCTGGATGGCGGCAGGGTCCTCCCCAGCACCGAGAGCCTGGACGACTTCTCCGACGGGGACGTCTTTGGTCCGGAGCTGGACACCCTCCTGGACTCGCTGGTGAGGGTGCCACTGCCCTTCTGCTCCCCTGTGCCCTCCCCCGGCATGAAGCTGCCAAGAATTGAGGATCATAGAGGCCCTTGTCCCTCCCACCGGACAGGCTGGGCACTGAGGTCCAGAGCTCCCGATTCTGTACTCCCCTGTGACCCCTCCTCTCTGTCCCCCTTCCAGTCTCTGGTCCAGGGAGGCCTGCCTGGTGGCGGCCTGCCCAGTGAGTTGCCCCAGCTGATACCCGTGTTTCCCGGTGGAACCCCGCTGCTGCCGCCCGTGGTGGGCGGCTCCGTCCCTGTCTCCAGCCCGCTGCCCCCTGCCTCTTTTGGCCTCGTCATGGACTCCTCCAAGAAGCTGGCTGCCTCCATGCTGGATGCCCTCGACGCCCCAGGCTCTGCCCTGGACTCCCTGGACCTGCTGCCGTACTCCGAGACACGGCTGGACGTGCTCGACAGCTTCGGGTCCACTCGCAGCTCGTTGGACAAGCCCGACTCCTTCTCCATGGGTGAGGCCTGGGCGGCACCTTCACCCCACCTCCTAAGACGGTTTTCAGAGGACCATCCCATCTGCAGGGTTCTCCTGGGGAGGGTTCTCTGAGGGTTCTCCTTGAGAGGCAGAGGTACCCCTGGTTTACAGATGAGTGTGTTGAGGTTCAGAAAGGGTAAGTGACTCACCTAGGGTCATTCAGCTGATAAGTGTAGAACTGGCATGTCTGCCCTGGCTGCCTTTGTAAGCTGGGGCCGAGACCATGTCTGTGCACTGCTGTGCCACCTCAGCCCAGTACTGGGGGCCGAGCCCAAGAGCCAGCAATCTTGTGCAACATCAGACAGAGCTGAGCTGGGTCATTCAGGATGCCAGAGCTCCTGGCTGGCGAGACTGTGACCCCACGGGGATGATCATGAGCACATGGGGAGGGCACAAGGCCTTGTGTTGCCAGTACCACTTGGGCTGAGTGCCAGGAACCCAAATAGGAAGTGGACCCACATGAGCCTCAAGGAAGTCACTCTCAGACAGTAAGATAGACTCAGGGTGCTCACAGCTGAGAGAGGCCCAAAAAAGGCTTCCCAGCCTCAGGGCCAAGACTTCTGGGAGAAGGTGATGGCTGAGAGGTATCTTGAAGGAAAGACCACTGTTTGCCAGGCAGAGGGAACAGTGGGAGTGGATGGTGGACCCGCAGAGCAGTTGGCCGGAGGGGCGTTGGGGGTGACATTGTGAGACTCGAGGCTGACCTCAGAGGACCTGTAAGCCAGGCAGGTGACCCCGTCTTCTCCGTCCCCAGAGGAGACCACTGCGCAGGACCATTGTCCTCCAAGCAGCACTCAGAAGCCAGCCCCCTCGGTGAGTGACGCGGGTGGGATCTGTGACCAGACCCCTTCTGCCCTCCTGGGTGGGCTCTAGAATGAGGACTGAGCCCTCTGAATGGGATAAAGGGTGGCAAACCCCCACCACAATATGGAGGACCAGACGGGGCATCCTCAGAGTCAATGGGCCAGAGATGACCTCTTCTAACCCTTCCTCACCCTTCTCTGATGGAAGAGGGCGGCAAGGCCCAGAGGAGTTAAGTGACCTCCCGGGACTGGTACTATCCTTGGTTTCCAGACTGACCAGGTTCTGCATTTAAGAGAGCACCTGGCCAGGCGTTAGACAGCCTGTACTCACCTCAGCAAGACACTGGCTGCATGGCCCTGTGGATGTCACCCAGTCTCTCTGAGTCTTGCCTTCCTATTCATCTCCTGATGGCTTGGGTCAAAGGTGTTGGGGGTTGAAGCTGGGGGGTCGTGCATAGAGCCCCTCTTGTTTCTCTGCTTTCATCCAAGGAAAGGTTTGGGACCTAGATCACTGTCACCCACCTACCTCCATTAGCCTCCCCACTTGCTTCCCAAAACGGGGCCAGTCCTGATGTCCTGGGTTTTGGGCCATGTCACAAGAAGCTTTGGGCTGGGAGGAAGCGGAGGGTCCCAGCTACAGTTCTGTTGTTGGATGGGTTGAGGAGGGTCATAGCATGCCCCCTGGTGCCCCAGGCTGGCCCTGGTGGCCCCAGCCACCCTCCACTATCCAAGATGGCCGCCCTTCTCCTGTCACAGCCAGAGCCCTCCATGCCCAACACTGCCTTGCTCATCAAGAACCCCTTGGCTGCCACTCACGAGTTCAAGCAGGCCTGCCAGCTCTGCTACCCCAAGACAGGTAAGGCTGCACCTCTGACAACGCACCCTCTGCCCCAGAGATGCCAAGAGTCGCTGGCGTTTAGAAGCCCAGAATTTAGAGAGCTTGCCAGAGGGTAGTCAGCAAAATAGAAACCAGTCCGGGTATTTGGAGCTGAAGCGATGCTGAAGGGAGTCGGGCACTTCCAAAACTGTCGGAAAGACCAGAGGAGCAGAAGCCAGGTTCCGCTGGCCCTTGAGGCCACCTCTCCACCAGCCAAGGACCGGAAGTCAGCCTGTGCTGCTCTCACGCCGACGTCAGAAAGCTGCAGGAAACTGCTGGCTGTGTCAAGGTGGCCTCGAGGCCCTTGGGCTGGCAGCTGGCCGTGGAGTGCAGAGTCCATATGGCTGCTGCAGCCGGAGAAGCAGCCTGCACCGCTCCTCTGTGGCATCCCCCTCTCACACGAGGGCATCTCATTGGGTGGGCTTAAGCCTTACCCAGAACCTAGGCAGCAGAGGAGTCTGGGAAATGGAGTTCTTGTTTCCCAGGTCCTACAAGTCAGGACAATAGGAAGCCGTTCAGAATGGAGACCCAGAGCTGATAATCATATTCAAGATGCCTAAATTCTCAGAATTCCAGAGTCTTAGACTCATGGCAAGGGGCTCTGGTGGTGTAGTGGTTAAGGCATTTGGCTACTAACCGAAGGTCAGTGGTTCGAACCCACCAGCCACTCTGTGGAAGAAGATGAGGTAATATGCTTCCATAAAGATTTACAGCTTTGGAAACTCTATAGGGGTCACTATGAATCCAAATTGACTCTGGCAGTGAGTTTGGTTTGAGTTTGAGACTCATGGCATTCCATTTGCCAGAATCCCATGGTCCTAAAATTTTAGGATGATGTTCTCCAGGGATCCCAGTTAATCTAATTCCCAGGTAATTCTTAACTGCTGTATTAAAAATCTGAGCAGTCTGGAATTCCTAATTTCAGAAGTGTTGGCATTGACAGGAACTTAGGGGGCATCTTGTTGCTATTGTCCAGCCACTACAGGTCCATCCTCTGTATGGCCCCCAGACCTGCTGGGGTGGGGGACAGTCCATTCTCTTGTGGGAAGGCTCTGCCCATAAGGAAATTCTTTCTTGTGGGGAGCTCAAGCTGCCTCCCCAATCCAGGTATCCCCACTTCCTCCACCTGGGAGCTCAACGAAGGCCTTGCTGGCAACACTTGGCTGGTTCCTCTTGGTCTCTGAGGGTTACAAGGTCCTCCCCTACCCCTGCCCACTGGTCAAAAGGTTTGAGAGGACCAGGGAAGGGAAAGGAGTGGAAGAGGAAGCATGAATCCGGACATGGCATTCCAGGGCAGAAAAGGGAAGGGCCTACCTGCGGGGCTGCTCTCAGCCAGTCGGTGTCTTCAGAACCACTCAAACAGTCAGGTTCACTCTAGAGTCAGGGTGGTGTTAGAAAGGGTGCCATGAAGGGCTTCCTTGGAGGGGCCCTCCCCTCAACACATAGCCTCCCAGGTGCATAAAGCAGGGGAGGGTGTGGCGGGGCCAGTGGGAGCCCCAGGTGAGGGGAGCTGGGTTTTCTGGCTGGTAAAAGGGCTGAGTCCCACTTACGGCTTGGGCCCACCAGCTAGGATCCTTCAGTTCTGTTTCCAGAATATGTCCCCATCTACCGCTGCCACAGGCCCCAGGGCAGGTGACTACACCCACCGTGAGGGCCTGGAACACAAGTGTAAGCGGGACATCCTGCTCGGCCGGCTCCGGAGTGCCGAGGACCAGACTTGGAAACGCATCCGGCCCCGGCCCACCAAGACCAGCTTCGTGGGCTCCTACTACCTGTGCAAAGGTGAGTGGGTGGTGGCAGGGGGTGGGGCTGTCAGCCCTGCTGCTCCCCCCACAGCCTCTGCGGGAGACAGAGCAGGCGGTCCTCAGCCCACCTGGGGCTCCGGGAGTCCCCGAGGAACCTGAGGCCACATCTGAAGGAGCACCTCTTGTCCCTCTGACTGGCCTCCTCAGGGAGGCGAGGGGCGTTTGGCCACCACACCGCAGGCTGCACTCTCGATCGTGAGGGTCAGATAGTGATGGAGAGAGCTCAGCGTGCCACTCAGTGTCCCCTCTGTTGGGAGGACATGAGAAGGAGCCATGTGAAGCAGGACTGGCATCTAGTAAGGGCTTGATGGGCATTAGAAACCATTTCCTGCAGCAAGTCGATTCCGAGTCATGGCGACCCCTCCTTGGGTTTCCAAGGCGGTATCTCTACGGAAGTAGATTGCCCAACCTTCCTTCCAAGGAGTGGCTGGTAGATTTGAATCACTAGCCTTCTGGTTAGCAGTCAAATGCCTAAGCACTATGCCACCAGAGCTCCCATCAGCCTTTGGTGATGGTTAGGTTGTCATTGTCCTCGCTCCTGGCTCATGTCAGTGGGTCAACATTAGTTAGACCCTTGTGTGTACCTTAAGCTCTTTCCTCTGTTCCCCAACGAAGCATCTTGGGCCAGCCTGTATGGCAGAACAAGAGTAGTCATGATTCTGTTAAGCTCTGCATAGTGTACCCCAAAACAACTCTGCCAGCATACCCCAGCTCCCCCCAGACCTGCCCTGGCCATGGCAGTAGGCCCACCCTGGGCTTCTTGGACCCACTCACTGTTCACCCTGCAACCAGGCCGGTCTTATTAAATAAAACACCCTGGGCTTGAAGTCCTCCAAGACCACTCCCCATGGCCAATGAGATGAAGCGCAGACTCTACGATGAGGCTGCTAAGGCCCCCGGCCCCTCCCACCTGTCTGCCCTAAGCCTTTCCCCAGTGCTGCCCCTCTCCTGGCTCCCTCGCACACACTGTGCCCTTTAACTTCTCATGCTCACCCTCTGCTCCTCCTCCATGTGTCCCCTTGGGTCTTGGGACGCTCTTCTCTGCAGTGTCTCCCCCAATCGCACTTGCACCCCAGCCCTGGGTTTGGAGCCCCAGTGACAGTCTGACAGTTAGCCTGTGGACCCAACTGCTTCTCCTTATGTTTGTCTGTCTTTTTTTTCCCAGTTGTGCTTTAGGTGAAAGTTCACAGACCACATTAGTTCCCATTCAACAGTTTGCACATTGAGTGTCCACGACTTTGGTTGCATTCCCCACAGTGTGTCAGCACGCTTCCCATTTCTGCCCTGGGGTCCCCGTTGCCTTTCCTCTGGATTTTTCTGCCCCTCCCTGCCTTCTCATCTTTACTTTGGGCAAACGTCGTCCTTTGATCTCGTCTAATTGATTGTTCTAAGGACACGTTCCTCTTGGTGTTATTGTTTATTTTATGAGCCTGTCTGTTGTCTGGCTGGAAAGTGGTCTCCAGGCATGGCTGCAGTTCCACATTCCTTGTGTTTCCAGAGCCCAGCAGAGAGGCGAGACAGGCCTCCTCAGAGGCCAGGAGGAGGGAGGGAGGGAAAGAAAAAGCCCCCATGACCGGGAAACAGCAGGGCTTCGGATCCCAGGCCTGCTTCCCTTGCTCCAGACTCCCAGGCACCCTGGCACCCCGGCAGTTTATTTATTTTTTTTATCTCATTTAAACCCTCAGTTTATGGAAAAGGCAACTGAGGCTCAGAGAATAACTTACCCAGAGTCACCCAGCTGGATCCCAGCCCAATTCTGTGATGCCAAAGCCCGTGTCTTAACCCCACACTGTTACTTTCCTGGTGAAGAGTAATGAAAAAAACACTCATTTATTCATTTTTAAATAATGTTTTATTGTCTTTTTGGTGACACCTTCCACAGCAGGTTAGGTTCCAATTTAACAAGTTAACCATCACTGTGCACACTGCTCAGACACCATTAGGTTTCTCACAATGGGTTCCCCTTCTCATTCATTCCCTTCCAGCCGTCTGGTCTCCCTGTCCCTGTCCCCTTTCATCATTGCTCTAAAGCAATTGTGGACCATTTGGTATCAGACAGATAATTTTTTTGTGTGTGTGATTTGGGTGAAAGTTTATAGAGCAACTTCCTTTTCTATATGGCAGTTCACATACACTTTATTTCATGAGATTGACTGCATTCTCCCACAATGTAACAGCTCCCTTCCCACTTTCTCCTCATAGTTACCTCTTCTCTGTGTCCTTCCCTTCCATGCACTCCTGCCCCCTGAGCTATCACCCTGTGCATAAACAGCCCTTCTATTCTCCCATGATTGATCTCTCCAAGTAGTGTATCTACCTGATGTAAATGTTCAGCCTGTATCCTGGTCTTTTATTTGTCTAGAAGTCACAGGAGTGATTTTGTTCTGGTTCCCTAGTGCCTCTCTGAGAGGAATATACCACCAATGGGATGGCCTTAACAAACAGGAGTTTATTCTTACAATTTTGGAGGCTTTAAGTCTGAGTTCAAAGTGCCAGGCTCTAGGAGCTGGGTGAAAGCCCCTCAACCTTGGGGTCCAGCTCTGTCTCCTGCTCCCAGCCCACTGGAGTTAGAGGCTTTTCTTCACTCAGCTGCTGGTTGCTGATGTTGAGAACCCCCAAGGTTGACAAGTTAAAAGGAACAGTCCTGATGTTACCAAACCACACGGCAGGCCATTAACTCAAGTCCATTGAAAGCCCCAAGGTTGGCAGAGCATGGCAGGCTGCTGAACAACGACACGGCTACATGCAGAGTTCAGGCCTGCCATAAGCTAGAGACCATTCCCAAACTGTTTCTTATATTCGGGAAGCAGACCACATACCCAAAGCAGCTACTCAGCTGCTCCACCATAGAGTTAATTACCAGTCTCACCATGGGGAATACTACATTCAGCTGGCCAGCCACTCAACCAGGCCCAGCCAAGTTGACACACAAATTTAACTTCCACAGAGTCCAATTCCAGACTGAAGGGCAGCTAGAGGCCATGTTGTTGTTGTTGTTGTTATGTGCCGTCGAGTCGGCCCCGACTCATAGCGACCCCTCCTTGGGTTTCCGAGGCAGTATCACTACGGAAGTAGGATTGCCCAACCTTCCTTCCGAGGAGTGGCTGGTGGGTTTGAACCGCCAGCCTTCTGGTTAGCAGTCAAGTGCTTTAGCCACTATGCTACCAGAGGTCCTAGTCTCAGGGATTTCATCAGGCTCCATCAGACCAGCAAGACTGGTCTTTTATATAATTTTGAGTTTTGTTCTACATTGTTCTCCCACTCTATCCAAGATCTGCTACATAGATCCTCCTCCGAGTGGTTGACAGTGGTAGCCAGGCACCATCTAGTTCTTCTGGTCTCATGGTCATATAGGCTGAGGATCACATAATCTACTGGTCCCTTGGACTAATTGTTTCCATGCGTCTTTGTTTTTCTTCACTCCTCTTTGCTCTGAATGAGGAGAGACCCATCGTTGCATTTAGATGGTCACTTGCAAGCTTTTAAGATCCCAGTTGCTACTCACTAAAGTAGGAGGTGGAACAGTGTTTTGGTGTAGTATGTTATGCCATGGAGCTGGATGTCTCCTGCAACCATGGTCCCAAGCCCACAGGTCCAACTACTCCCTCCAGATAGCTGACTGTGGCCAAGAAGTCACCACAATCATGAGTAATATTCTTAACGAGCCACTCTATTATTTAGCTAAAAGGTGCTTTCAGGGGGTAGTTTCCATTCCAGGTTTATGGAGCATCTCAGGGCAGTGTTCTCAGGGAGTCTTCCAGTCTCAGCTAGTCTAGTGCATCAGGACTTTTCAAGAATCTGAGTTCTCTTCCACATTTTTCTTCTGTTATGTCAGGATCCATTTATTGTGGCCCCATCATTAGTGGGAGCCGGGCACCATCTAGTTCTGATTTCAGGGTAGATGAGACCATGGTTTGTATAGGCTATTCATCTGTCATCTGGTTTCTTTCTAAGTCATCCTTCCCTTCTTTCTCCTTTGCTCCAGAGGAGATGAGTTCGATAGTTGTCTCTTAGAGGCACTCCTAGTTCCGTACAGGCATGTGCATCTGTAAAGCCCTTTTCATACCTTCCATCTTAGTTGACCCTGTGGGGTAAGGACAGCACAAGTGAGAGTCACCTTTTCAGGTGAAGCTTCAGGCTCCCCTACCAAACGCCACCCCAGTAGAGAGCAGAGAAGGACACCTAGCCTTTAGGAAGGGCTGTGCTCCTCCAGACTCCTTGTATGAGACAGGCTGGCCACCCCAACCTGGGACAGCGAGGACCTGCGACCCGCCCAGGGCCACCGCACACAGTAGTGGCCATGGTGGCTCTGCGGGCTGCCGTCCCCGCCTGGCGGAACGTGTGTCCTGTTGCCTCTTTGCAGACATGATTAACAAGCAGGACTGTAAGTACGGGGATAACTGCACCTTCGCCTACCATCAGGAGGAGATCGACGTGTGGACCGAGGAGCGGAAGGGCACCCTCAACCGGGACCTGCTCTTCGACCCGCTGGGGGGCGTCCGGCGCGGCAGCCTCACCATCGCCAAGCTCCTCAAGGAGCACCAGGGCATCTTCACCTTCCTCTGCGAGGTACCCGCCCCGCCCCGCCCCTGCTCAGTCCACCGTGCCGCAGGCCTGGGGGATGCTCCCTGGCACACTCGATCATGGAATGTCAGGCCTGGAGTATGGAGAGGCAGGACTCGAATCAGCAGGTTCCCGGACTGTCAGAAGCATTAGGGCTGCAGATCCTGTCACGCTAGAGCCCCGATCCTAGCCATCCCCCTCATTTTGTGGAGGAGGAAGTTAAGGCCAGAGACAGGAAGTTAAGGCCAGAGAGAATAGCCTCACGCCTGTTCTTCCTGATGGCCGGTTCCCTCCAGGCTCTGAGCCAGGTCCTTCAGGTCCTCATCCAGTCCTCCCAGCAGCCCCGCCTGGCAGATACGATTGTCCCCATTTCACGGACCCTGAAGCTGAGGCTTGGGGAGCTAGAATGGTTGCCCTGAGGCTGCATGGCTGGCTTAGGGCAGACCTGAGGCTCACACCGAGGCAGTTGGTGCCTGGAGCCCATGTCCATCCCCCAGCACCAGCTGCTACTGAGGGTCCTCACAGCCTGTGAAGCAGGCCTGCTGGGGCCTTGCGCAGGGCTGCCCGCAAATCCCCGTTGTGGGCACAGTGTGGTGGGTGCTGCCCCATTTCTCACCCCTCCCCCCAACACTCTCCCTGTGTTTCTGCATCTCTGACTCCTGGAGGCTCCAGTCTCCCAACCTCCACTGAGCTGTTAGTTCTCTCCCTAGAGTTGTCACAGAGACCTCACTCGGGCTCAGGGGCGAGCTTGGCCCCCAGTTTCCCTAGCTAGGTGTGGCATGTTGAGGGAGGAGCGTGTCTGATCTGGGTCCAGGCAGGGCCAGTGTGGACTCCTAGTGAGTGGGGTGTGGCCCAGCCTGGCACACCTCCGTCTTCTGTTAGGGATCCGTGGGCTGGAGTCACAGTGGGCAGTTTCAAAGCCGCTGCCCTTCTGGCATCCCCTGTACCTTTCACAGCGAGCCTGTGGGCCACAGCCTGTGTGCTTGTCCCCACTGAGGCTGACAAGGGTAACCCCCTGCCCCAGGCATTTGGAGTGGGGCAGTCAGAGAGGAGGGAGAGAATAGGAGCCCAGGCCCATGTCATCTGTAAGCACAGCCAGAGATGGGGTCACAGACCCTGGGATCCACTTCCTCACTCTCTCAACCCAGGGCAGGGTATGAGGGTCCCTTTGCCCTCTCCCAAAGTATCCGTGCAGGATCCGGGCACACCCCCTCCCCAGGTGGCCTTGTGAGGTCCCCCACCCTCTCCCCAAGTGTCTATGAAGGATCCTGGCCCACCCTCTTCCCAGGTGGCCATGCAGGGACCTGAGTGGTCATGTGGGGTCTCCCACCCTCTCCCCAGGTGACTGTGTGTGGTCCTGGCCCACCTTTAACCTGGGTGGCCATGGGGGTATCCCCATCCTCTCCCAGGGTGGTCATGTGGAGTTCTGGCCTGCCCCCAACTTTGGAGGCCACACAGGATCCCCCACTTTCTCCCTGAGACCATGTGGGGTCCTGGCCTGCCCCTAACCTGGGTGGCCATGTAGGTTCCCCCCCCAACCTGGGTGGCTATGTGGGTTCCCCCACCCACTTCCTGGGTGACCATGCGGGGTCCCGGCCTGCCCCCAACTTGGGAGGCCACGCAGGGTCCCAGCCCACTGCCTCCCTGGGCAGATCTGCTTTGACAGTAAACCCCGGATCATCAGCAAAGGCACCAAGGACTCTCCATCCGTCTGCTCGAACCTGGCCGCCAAGCACAGCTTCTACAACAACAAGTAAGCGGCCGCGGCCCGGCCTCTGGGCCTGGGGGCAGGGGCAAGGCAGGAGGGGAGCCCCACAGCAGCCCCCATGACTAGGCACCAGCTGAGGCCCATGGGTGCCCCTGGCTGTCCAGGGCCAGGGCCAGATTTGGGTGTGCTCTTTGCCGTCCCGGGAAGGCCGGAAGCACGCTTGAGCACCTCCCCCACTCCAGGGGTCCTCCTAGGCGTTCACATCTCAGTGACTCTGTGGGGCGTGGGAGTGTCCATTTTACAGATGAGAAAACTGAGACCTCGGAATAGCGTACTCAGCAGGCAGGGGGTGGGACCAGGCCTGTCTCGTGTCCTCCCCTGAGCAGCACCCATGGGAGATGGTGCAAGGGGGCTGGATGCATCGCCATCCCCCTTTGCACCCGCTTCCTCCCTGTGGCTCTGCCCCAGTGTGAGTGCTACAGCCCAGCCCCTGGCATCAGACAGACCCAAGTTCAAATCCCAGCCCGGCCGGTGCCTGCCATATGTCCTGTGAGCGCTCTGACCCATAGTTTCCTCATCTGCAGAGGAAATGATGATCCTGATTTCCTGGGGTCAGAGGGAGGGTCATTCAGCTTCCTGACTCAGTGAGGGTGCTCAAGGACCATTCCTTTGGGTGCAGGCCATCTCCAGGCACCAAGGTGGGGCCCTGAGGAAAATACTCCCCCACCTGCGGGCCTCCCCCAGCCTCCCAGCAGGGCACCTGCTGCCCTCCCTCCAGCCCCCCAGCAGGGGCACCTGCTATTGGCAGCTCTGTTGCTGAGCTAGCCCCAGATCTTCGCCTGAGGGAGGGACCACAGCTAGGAAAGCCCCGAGGTAGGACTCAAACCAGGACTACTGGAGTGTAGACTTTATCTCTTAGCTCCTGAGCTGACCGTGTTCTAGAAACAGCCCACAGGGCAGGAGGCCCCAAGGAGGAGGTCTCTCCTTAGGCTGGCCTTGCAGCGGGAAGAGTGGTCCTCAGGGATGCTTGACGGGGGGTTGCGGGGACTGCCGAGTGCATCAGGCCCCGCCCCACCTCCCCACCAGGTGCCTGGTGCACATCGTCCGCTCCACCTCCCTCAAGTACTCCAAGATCCGCCAGTTCCAGGAGCACTTCCAGTTTGACGTGTGCCGCCATGAGGTGCGCTACGGCTGCCTGCGGGAGGACAGCTGCCACTTCGCCCACAGCTTCATTGAGCTCAAGGTGTGGCTGCTGCAGCAGTACTCAGGTGAGCCTCACGCGGCCAAGGGGAGGCTGGGGTAGGAGCGGCAGGTGCCCGGGGTGCTGCAGAAGCATCCAGAGGAGGTGGAGGCTAGACACTCTCTGGAGCAAGTGTGCGTCCTGCACACCACGTAGGAGACAGGTTCTGCCCTCAGGAGGCTGCCAGTCTCCCTGAGTTTATCCTTGTCCGGGTACTGCTAGGGGGTCAGCACTTTGGAGCCAGGCGGACCTGGGCTCCCATTCCTGGCCCTGTATTTACTACCTGAGTGGTCGTCGGTAAGTCCCTTGCCCTCTCTGTGCCTCCGTTTGCTCATCTGTGAAATGGGGATCAAAACATTTGTCTCCTGGAGTTGTTGAGGAGATGAAAAGATAGCTGCTCATTTACCCGCTTGCTCATTCATTCCCTCACTCATCATTCCTTCATCCACCGAGGATTTGTTGAGCACCTGCTCTGGGCCAGGGATTCAGCAGTGAACACATGGCAGCCCTTAATCTCAGAGAACTTACGTTCGTAAGTAGAGGTGATGGAGATAGTGAACAAAGAGCCATAATCCTGTATTCCAGCTTCTCTGGGATGCCTGTCCCCCCTCCTGCACACACACAGAGTACATGTCTTAGTTTACTTAGCAGCAGTGTTTTGTGGGAAGAAATGATGAAGTAAAGGAGCTCAAAGGGCAGCTTGAGAGGACAAAGTAAAGTATTACAATGAAATGTGCAAAGATCTTGAGTTGGAAAGCCAAAAGGGAAGAACACACTCATCATTTCTCAAGCTAAAAGAGCTGAAGAAAAAATTCAAGCCTTGAGTTGCCATGTTGAAGGATTTTATGAGGAAAATATTGAATGGTGCAGGAAACATCCAAAGAAGATGGAAGGAATACACAGAGTCACTGTACCAAAAAGAACTGGTCGATGTTTAGTCATTTCATGAGGTGGTATATGATTAAGAACCAGTGGTATTAATGGAAGAAGTCCAAGCTGCACTGAAGGCATTAGCCAAAAACAAGAGTCTAGGAACTGACAGAATACCAGTGAGATGTTTCAACAAATGGATGCAATGCTGGAAACACTTGCTCATCTATGCCAGGAAATTTGGAAGATAGCTAACTGGCCAAGTGACTGAAAGAGGTCCAAATTTGTGCCCATTCCAAAGAAAGATGATCCAACAAAATGTGGAAGTTATAGAACAATGTTATTAATATCACATATAAGTAAAATTTTACTGAAGATGGTTGGTTCTATAAAAACTGGTTGCAGCAGTACATAGACGGGAACTGCCAGAAATTCAAGCGACATTCAGAAAAGGACATGCAATGAAGGATATCATTGCTGATGTCAGATGCGTCTTGGATAATAGTATAGGATACCAGAAAGATGTTTACCTGTGTTTTATTGACAATGAAAAGGCATTTGACTGTGGGTCATAATAAGTCATGGATAACATTGGGAAGAATGAGAATTCCAGAACACTTCATTGTGCTTATGTGGCATCTGTACATAGACCAGGAGGCTGTCATTCAAACAGAACAAGGGGACACTACATGGTTCAAAATCAGGAAAGGTGTGTGTCAGGGTTGTATCCTTTCACCATACTATTCAATCTGTATGCTGAGCAAATAGTCCGAGAAGCTGGACTATATGAAGAAGACCATGGCATCATGGTTGGAGGAAGACTCATTAACAGCCTGCGAGGAGCAGATGACACGACCTTCACTCCTTGCTTGCTGACAGTGAAGAGGACTTGATGCACTTACTGATGAAGATCTAAGACTATAGCTATATATATATATATAGTATGGATTGCGACTCAACATAAAGAAAATGAAAATCCTCACAACTGGACCAATAAGTATCACGATAAATGAAGAAAAGATTGAAGTTGTCAAGGATTTCATTTTACTTGGATCAATAATCAATGCCCATAGAAGCAGCAGTCAAGAAATCAAATAACACATTGCGTTGGGCAAATCTGCTGCAAAAGATCTCTTGAAATTGTTAAAAAGCGAAGATGTCCGTTTGAGGCCTAAGCTGTGCCTCACCCAAGCCATGATGTTTTCCATCACCTCGTATGCATGTGAGAGCTGGGCAATGAGTAAGGAAGACCAAAGAAGAACGGATCCTCTGAGTTATGGTGTTGGTGAAGAATGTGGAATATACCATGGACCTCCAGAGGGATAAACGAATCTGTCTTGGAACAAGTACAGCCAAGATGCTCCTTGCAAGCAAGAATGGGGAAACTTCATCTCACATGCTTTGGACATGTTATGAGGTGGGACGGGTCCCTGGAGAAGGACATCATGCTTGGTCAAGTACAAGGTCAGCAGAAGAAGAGGAAGACCCTCAACAAGACGGCTTGCCACGGCGACTGTGGCAGCGGGCTTGCCATGGCGACTGCGGCAGCGGGCTGAAACATAGCAACAGTTGTGAGGGTGGAGCGGGACCAGCCAGTGCTTCATGTTTCTATTGTACATAGAGTCAGTATGAGGCAGAACTGACGCGACAGCATCTAACAACAAAATAGTGGTGCACAGAACACCATGCTGTCGTTTCAGACGTGCATCAGTGCTGTGAGGACAGGCGGTGGCACAGAGACAGACTCAGGGTGGGGCGTATTCCGGGTGAACCGATCAGGGTGACATGCGAGCAGGGCGGAACATTCAGAGCAGAGAGAACAGCAAGGCTGGAGGCCCTGGGGCGGGAGCAAGTTTGGTGCAGAAAGGCTGCCCATGGGGTGCAGCAGCTGAGTGAACTGGGGCTGGAGGAGGATGGGAGAGGAGGCCTCAGCAGGGCCCAGGGTGCGGGCAAGTCTCTGGGCTGTAAGCGTTTGGGATTGTTCTGAATGCTGTGTGCTTTGTCTGGAGGGTTTGAAGTGGGTGGAGTCGTATGATCTGATTCATGTTTTTCAAAGTCCCTCTGGCTGCAGGGTGGAGACAGATGAGAGGGCCAGGGCAGAGGAGGGAGATCGTGGGGAGCCCACTGCAGAGAGGGGCTGGTGGCTCCAGCCAGGCCTGGGAGACATGGACAGATTCTGGGTGTGTTTTGATGATGGAGCCAGGGGTTTGTTAATGGGCCAGACAGGAGCTCGCAAACAGGGAAAACATCAAGGTGGACTCTGAGTTTCTGTCCCGGGGCCTGGAAGAATGGGGCTGCCGTGTTGTCAGCAGAAGAGGACTAGGGCAGCAGCAGATTTGGAGGGGACTCTCAAGACCCCGCTTGGGACATGGGAGTGTGAGAGGCCTGCTGGACTTCAAGGGGACACGTTGAGCAGGCAGCCCGATGACAGGGTCTGGAAGTTCTTGGAGAGGCTGGACTGTGGTAGACATTTGGAATCGTCACCAGGCAAATGGAGCCCAGTGCTGGCCCAGCAGGCACACAGTGAGGAGTGACTGCTGTGGGGCAGACCCCACAGGACAAAGCGGGAAGCAGCCAGTGGTGGGCTAGAGAGAGGGCTGGGAGGAGGAGGGCAGGTGCCGTGAAGGGCGCCAGGCTGGGCCTCGAGGGCTGCAAGGTTGGCAGGGAAGGCTTGGGAGGATCTGGGCTTCCGGGTTGGGGTGTGTGCCCTCTGCTGGCTGGCAGGGACTCACCACAGCCCCTCCGTGAGCGTCCCCTCCAAACCTGCCCACTGTGAGCTGTTGAGCTGGGTGGCTAGGCAGACACAGAGTTCAAAGAACCAATAGGCTGGAGGCAGCCCCGCAAGGGTGAGGCTGAGGCCCCACTGAGGGGTCACGGAAGCGTGCTGAGGTGCCAGCCCCAGAGACTGGGACACCAGCGTCAGGGGTGGGGGACGTCACCGTGCCATGGTTCAGAGCCACGTCTCACTGCATTTGCCCCCTCTCTTACCTTGTCTTCTCTCAGTCTCCAGGTGGGCTCGGGGAGGCCTTCCTGTTCCCGCTTTGCAGATGAGCAAACAGAGCCTGAGAGCATCAGTGGTTCCCTGGGCCCCATGTCCTGCTGAGGCAGGGCCTCCCTCGGGTGTGGGACTCCTCCCCCTGGGCCCTGTGGGGTTCTGGCCCCTCCGAGATCTGCTGCTTCTCACCTTGCCGAGCTCCTCAGGGATACCTGGTCCCCTCCACCCTTCCCAGGCATGACCCATGAAGACATTGTCCAGGAATCCAAGAAATACTGGCAGCAGATGGAGACGCACGCGGGGAAGGCCAACAGCAGCTTGGTAAGGCCCTGGGGCTGGCCGTGGGGTGGGATCCAGCACAGGGACCCCCAGCCCAGCCAGACTTCTCACCCTGGTGGGAAAACCTCCCAGGCCTTTACCGGCTGCTGAGGAGTTGACTCCAAGTCACAGCAACCCCAAGGCACGTCAGAGCAGGACTGCATCCTGTGAGCTGGTTTGTTTTTTTAATTACACTTTTCATGTCATGCCACCATTATTATTGTCCTTTTCTCAAATATCCCACCACCTATTATCATAAACTCAGTGCCCCCCAAACAAAAGCTTCCCCATCCCCCTGCCTCCTACCCCTGCTGAGCACTATAATCTTTGGTTTACATATAATGTAACCATTGCCGTGGAGTCAGTTCCGACTCGTAGCGACCCCTCCTTGGGTTTCTGAGGCGGTATCACTATGGAAGTAGATTGCCCAACCTTCCTTCTGAGGATTGGCTGGTGGTTAGCAGTCAGATGCCTCAGGCTCTATGCCACCAGCACTCGTATAGCCATAGGTTTTCAAAGGCTGGTTTTTTGGAAGCAAATTGCCAGGACTTTCTTATGAGGCATCTGAACCTGGGTGGACTCAAGCCACACCCAGTGGGTTCGAGCTGCCAGCCCTTCCGTTAGCCGGAGGCCTTAACTGTTTGCCGACCTCCCCCAGGGGCTTCCCTATTCCTTTCCTCCAAAGTAACTTCAGTCTTGCCCAAAAGTTGTAGGAATTACAAAGAATTCCTGGACACCTTTCACCACATTTCAGATTTGCTTTGTTCTTATGTGTGTGTGTGTGTGTACATACACATATATTCATTTACATACATCAATACACACACTTCCTTTTCTGAACTAT
>NW_006921670.1:6296824-6298205 GCF_000298275.1 Orycteropus afer afer
GACTATGTTATGATTTACGGTTTAAGGTTTAAAGATGATTTCAGGACAGTAGTTTCAGTGGTACATCTAGCCTCCATGGCTCCATGAAGTCTGGATTCTATGAGAATTTAACATTCTGTTCTATATTGTCCCCCTTTTGATCAGGATTCTTCTATAGAGTTTTTGATGAAAATGATGGTAGCCAAGTACCATCCAGCTCTTCTGGTCTCATGGCCAAGGAGGCAGTTTTCATGGAGACAGTTACGTTGACATTTTTGAAGAGCCTAGGCCGGCTTTTCTGTAGAATAACTAGCATAACACACTGGGAGGCATCTCATTCTGTCTGTTCACTGTGGATATGAACGTGAATAACTTGATAACAGTGCCTCTGCCATACAGAGTTCTCCACTGTCAGGCTCTGTTTTCTCCTTGTGGGTCACACCTATCTTCTCAGGTGTTATTTTGAAACTGTGCAAATGTTCTGATACAGGCGGTCCCCAGTTACGAATGTCCAACTTATGGACAACTCATGTTCGCCCTTTAATGTCATGTAAATTTGCTCTTGTTTTAAAACCATTGAACCAATTCTTCATCACAGTTGCCTTCACTTGTGTCTCATGCAGCTCTGAGATCATTGAAAAGGCTTCTGTCCTTGTACTAAGCAAACGCCAATCCCGACTCACTGCCATTGAGTCGATTCTGACTCAGAGCGACCCCCACTGGTTTTCTGAGGTGGTAAATATTCATGGAAGTAGATTGCCCTGTCTTCCTTCTGCAGAGTGGCTGGTGGGTTTGAACTGCCAACCTTCTGGTTAGCAGTCAGATGCCTTAGGCACTGCTCTACCAGAGCTCCTTTTCTTACACTAACCAAACCAAACCAAATTGACTGCCGTCGAGTAGGACCCGACTCATAGTGACCCCTCCTTGGGTTTTCGAAGCGGTATCACTACAGAAGTAGATTGCCCAGCCTTCCTTCCAAGGAGTGGCTGTGAAGCTAAATAAGAACCCTATGCACCTGCTCCGACTTACCTACAAAACCGACTTGAGGACACACTTAGGAATGGCTCTTATTTGTTCTTAACCTGAGGACTGCTTGTCACCCACTCCCATCCCTCTTGATCCTCGCCATGGTCCTGAAGAAGTGACCTGTGGCCTTGCAGCATTGTGCAGATGAGGGAAATCAAGGCTCAGAGTATGTTAGAGCCTTGCCCGGGGCCACACTTAGGGAGGCAGATGCCACAGCCTCTGACTCCTCCTTACCCTGCATCTTCCCGTCACCCCCACATCCTAATCCATGTAGTGGTGACTGTAGTGCCGCCCTCCCCATCTCGGGGTGGGTGTCAGGCTCACAGGGGCTGACCTAAGCTGCAGCTCATCGAGCCACTGCTGTGTGGTAGGCCCC
>NW_006921670.1:6299620-6317924 GCF_000298275.1 Orycteropus afer afer
GTGCAAAGGAGTAGGCTCTCCTGCCTGCAAAGAAAAGGCCGGGGCAGAGGATGGGGAAGGGACATGGTGGGGCTTTGGCCTGGAAGGAGGGACCAAAGCCCAGGGCCCTGCCCCTCACCTCTGCAGTGGCCCCTGCTCCCTCCCAGGCCCAGTGCTCATGGTTGGACGAGAGAACGGCACGTGGTAGTTCAGGTTCTGTGGGAGCTCAGAGGGTGGGCACCTGTGAGTTAGAAGAGAGAGCTCCAGGGAAGGCTTCCTGGAGGAGGTGGTGCTTGAGCTGAATTTGAAAGACAGTTGGGAACGAGCTGGATAAAGAATGGAAGAAGGGCATTCTAGGCAGAGGGAACAGCATGTGCAAAGGCAGGGAGGTGTGTGGCGTGCCAAGCCCAAGGCAATGCAAACGGTCCCACAGCGTAGGCTCCAAGGGGTGTGGATGCAGCGGGGTGGGGGTGGGGGGCTGGCCCAATGAGCTAGGTGTCACCGGCTCTTCCAAGCCTGCCTCCCACACTGGGAAGCCACGTGGCCTGCAGTGGGAAGAGCAGGAAGTAGGCCGGCCCTTTCCAAGGCTCCCAGCAGCCCTGACTCTCCCGGATGCATCGTGTGTGGCAGATCCCCAGAGCAAGGCCCAGTGCCTGTGGCTGTGCTGATCCTCTCCCCACCTCCACAGGGCACCCCGCGGACACACGGACCCAGTACCTTTGACCTACAGATGAAGTTCGTGTGTGGCCAGTGCTGGCGGAATGGGCAGGTGGTGGAGCCAGACAAGGACCTCAAGTACTGCAGTGCCAAGGCCCGGCACTGGTGAGCAGCCCCGGGCGGGCTCAGCAGGCTGGGCCCTAGTGCCGTGGGGGAGGCCCCAAGCCTCCCCCAACCAGCCTCCCACTCTGCCCTGCAGCTGGACCAAGGAGCGGCGCGTCCTTCTGGTGATGTCCAAAGCCAAGAGGAAGTGGGTGTCAGTGCGACCACTGCCATCCATCCGTAACTTCCCGCAGCAATACGACGTGAGTGCTGAGGGCGACATGGGTGGCCGAGGGCCCTGGGGCGTGGGAGGGTGGAGGCAGTAAGGTCGTACAGCCAGACTCAGCCGCCCCCCCACGGCCTTCCACAGCTCTGCATCCATGCGCAGAACGGTCGCAAATGCCAGTACGTGGGGAATTGCTCCTTCGCACACAGCCCCGAGGAAAGGGACATGTGGACCTTCATGAAGGAAAACAAGAGTGAGTGGGTAGGCGGGCAGGGTGGGGCCTCCCCACTGCGGGCCACCCAGCGCCTCAGCAGGCCGCAGCACTCTCTGTTACCCACCATCGCTGCCCAGGACCTGCTCCGGCACCTCAACCACGCCCACATGGTCTCTGGTCGGTGGCGGGCTGAGGCTGGGGCCAGGCAGCCCAGCAGGCTTGTGATCTGCAGAGGGAGTCGAGCCATGGGCAGGGTCACGGGCAGACTGGGTGGAGAAGGCACCTCACCAGGCCCTCTGTCCCTGGCCTCTGCGCAGTCCTGGACATGCAGCAGACCTATGACATGTGGCTGAAGAAACATAATCCTGGAAAGCCAGGGGAGGGGACCCCGATCAGCTCCCGGGAAGGAGAGAAGCCCATCCAGATGCCCACAGACTACGCAGACATCATGGTAACGCCCCTGCTAGGGAGGGGGAGCAGGGGCCCGCGAGCCCAACAGGAGGGTGGCTGGAGGAGGCTGCAGGTGGCGGGGCGGGCGCCCGTGGTGGCTGTGCCTCCAGATGACGAGCAGGGCTGGCAAGCCTGACGGGAGGGTGGCTGGAGGAGATGGGCGGGCGGCAGTGTGGGAGCCCACGGTGCCTCGCCTGCAGATGGGGTACCACTGCTGGCTTTGCGGCAAGAACAGCAACAGCAAGAAGCAGTGGCAGCAGCACATCCAGTCCGAGAAGCACAAGGAGAAGGTCTTCACGTCGGACAGCGACGCCAGCGGCTGGGCCTACCGCTTCCCCATGGGCGAGTTCCGGCTCTGCGACAGGTGCCTTGGGGAGGCTGGGCCGCGGGGCGCACGTGGAGGGCCCAGCAGGCCGGGGTAGGCCTGATGCAGCGGAGGCCACAGGCTGGCCCTGGAGCTGGAGTGCAGGGGTGGTAAGGCCAGTGTGCCGACCCTGGTGGTGCAGCTTGATTGCTACCCCGAAAGTCAGCAGTTCAAAACCACCACTGCTCCAGGGGAGAAAGACGTGGCAGTCTGCTTCCATAAAGAGGGCTGTCGTTCGGTGCCACTGAGTTGGTTCCAACTGAAAGCGATCCCATGTACAACAGAGTGAAACGCTGCCCAGTCCTGTGCCAGCCTCACAATCCCTGCTATACCTGAGCCCACCGTCACAGCCACTGTGTCAATCCATCTTGTTGAGGGCCTTCCCCTTTTTCACTGACCCTCCACCTTACCAAGCATGATATCCTTCTCCAGGGAATGGTCCCTTCTGACAATTCGACCAAAGTAGGCAAGACAAAGTCTGGCCATTCTTGCTTCCAAGGAACATTCCGACTGCACTTCCTCCAGGACAGACTTGTTTATTCTTCTGGCAGTCCGTGGTATTTTCAGTATTCTTCACCAACACCACAACTCAAAGGCATCAACTCTTCTTCTGTCTTCCTTATTCATTGTCCAGCTCTCACGTGCATATGAGGCAATTGAAAATACCATGGCTTAGGTGAGGTGCACCTTAGTCTTAGTGACATCTTTGCATCTTAACCCTTTGAAGAGGTCTTTTGCAGCACCTTTGCCCAGTACAATCCGTCATTTGATTTCTTGACTGCTGCTTCCATGGGTATCGACTGAGGATCCAAGTAAAATGAAATCCCTGACGACTTCAATGTTTTCTCCATTTATCCTGATATTGTTTATTGGTCCACTTGTGAGGATTTTTGTTTTCTTTATGTTGAGGTGTAATACATACTTCAGATTGTAGTCTCCAATCTTCATCCATAAGTGCTTCAAGTCATCATCACTTTCAGCAAGCAAGGTTGTGTCATCTGCATATCGCAGGTTGTTAATGGGTCTTCCTCCGATCCTGGTATCATGTTCAGCATCTCAGATTATCTGTCACCACACAGGTTGAATAAGTAAGGTGAAAGGATACAACCAAGATGCACACCCTTCCTGATTTTAAACCATGCAGTGTCCTCTTGTTCTGTTTGAACTACTGCCTCTTGGTCTATGTACAAATTCCTCATGGGCACGATTAAGTGTCCTGGAATTTCCATTCTTCACAAAGTTATCCATAATTTGTTATGATCCACAGTTGAATGCCTTTTCATAGTCAATAAAACACAAGTAAGCATCTTTCTAGTATTCTTTGCTTTCAGCCAAGATCCATCCAACATCAGCAAGGCTATCCCTCATTCCACGTCTTCTGAATCCGGCTTGCATTTCTGGAAGTTCCCTGGCAATATATGGCTACAACTGTTTTTGAATTATCTTCAGCAAAATTTTACTTGCGTGTTATGCTAATGATATTGTTCGATGATTTCCACATTCTCTTGGATCACCTTTCTTTAGAAAGGGTACAAATACGGATCTCTTCTAGTCAGTTAGCCAGGCAGCTGTACTCAAAATTTCTGGGCAGAGCCAAGTGAGTGCCTTCAGAGCTGCATCCATTTGTTGAAACTTCTCAGTGGGTATTCCATCAACTCCTGGAGCCTTGTTCTTCACCAGTTCCTTCAGTACAGTTTCTACTCCTTCCTTCAATACCGTTGATTCTTGATCATATGCCACCTCCTGAAATAAATGAACATCAACCAATTCTTTTTGGACAGTGACTCTGGGTTTTCCTTCCATCTTCTTTTGATGCTTCCTGCATCATTCAGTATTTTGCCCATAGAATCCTTCAGTACTATAGCTCAAGGATTTTTTCTTCATTTCTTTCAGCTTGAGAAATGCCAAACGTGTTCTTCCCTTTTGGTTCTCTAACTCCAGGTCTTTGCAGATTTCATTATAATAATTGACTGGTAGCCTAGTGCCTAAGGCATCTGACTGCTAACCAGAAGTCTAGTGGTTCAAACCCACCAGCCACTCCTCGGAAGGAACATTGGGCAATCTACTTCCATTGTGATACTGCCTTGGAAACTCAAGGAGGGGTCACTATGAGTCGGATCCGACTCGATGGCAGTAAGTTGAGTCTCTTCTGACATCCATTTTGGTCTTGTCTTCCTTTCCTGTCTTCTGATTGACTGTATGCTTTCTTCACATATGATGTCCTTGATGTCATCCCACACCTCATCGGGTCTCTGGTCATTGATGTTCAATGCGTCCATAAAGATCACAGCCTTGGAAACCCCGTGGGGCAGTTGTGCTCTGTCCTGCAGGGTTGCTATGAGTCAGAAATGACTCGAGGACAGTGGGTTCAGGTTGGTTTTGGTTAGGTATGGGTATAGATGGGGCAAGGGGCTCAGACCTGCCCATCCCCCTGCTTTCCAGCCCTGGGCCAGATCCCAGGGAGAGGTTGCAGAAAGGGCCAGGGTGTGTGCAGCGAAACCCTCCCGCCCACAGGCTCCAGAAGGGCAAGGCCTGCCCAGATGGGGACAAGTGCCGCTGTGCCCACGGGCAGGAGGAGCTCACCGAGTGGCTGGACCGGCGGGAGGTGCTGAAGCAGAAGCTGGCCAAAGCCCGCAAGGACATGCTTCTGTGCCCACGGGACGATGACTTCGGCAAGTACAACTTCCTGCTGCAAGAGGGTGGGGACACCACTGTCCCTGAAGCCCCTGCCACCACCGCTGCCGCCACCACTACCACCACCACCACCACCACTGGGGAGTAGGGCCAGGTCTTGACTGCAGGTCAAGTCCTGGGTCAGGGCAAGGTTGAGACAGAGGGCCTGGAAGAGGGGCCAGGGCAGGCTGGGGCTGGGGGCTGGGGGCTGCCCTCATGAGGCAGCCCCCAGCCCCCTGGGACCCGTCCGTCCTCTCTGCCCCCACTGCCCAGGTGTGCAGACCCAGGTGAATGCGCTGCAGCCCATGTGGCCCCAGGGTCCTTGTCCTGCTGCAACCCTGGACAGCCACCCCTCACCGCAGGGCTCTCCTGGCTGGAGGGAGCCCTGTTGGCCCCTCCAGCTTCAGCCTACAGCTTTAACTTCTGTCTACTCCTAAAGGGGGCCCAACACTCAGGGCTGGGGAGCCTGGGGTCCCCACTTGAACCTGCAGCAGGAGGATCCTTCTCCCTGCCCCAGCCCCCTCACCTCGCTGAGGTTAGATCAGGACACAGCCTAAGGCAGGAGGCCCCTTTAGCTTTAAAATGTCACCCTGGGATGGAGCTGGGAAGACTTACTGATCGCCTACCCCTCAGGCCCCAGTTTCTCCTCTGGGTGGGAGGAGGGAGGGGCTAGGCTGGATGATCCCTGCAGCCTGAGTGAGGGGTCATGTTCTCTCCAATGACAGCCCCCTGCCAGGCCCTTCCATCGTGGGCCCTGAATGTGGATGCTAGCTCCTCAGAGTCTATGGGGATGCTCCCGCCCAAACCCCCATTTCGCAGATAGAAAAACTGAGGCCCAGAGGGGAAGCGCAACCTGCCAGGGTCTCCAGCCCACAGCACGAAGCAGAGACTCAGGGCCCATTATGGGTGGGCAGCGGTGGGGTGCACAGCTGGGGTCCAGGCAGCTGCAGGCTAGGGAAGGGACTTGTCCCTCTTGAGAGTGGGTATAGGGGTAGCAGGAGAGGTTACGTCCCCACTGAAAATCTCAGCCCCGGCTGCCTCTAAGGAGAAGTGATAAGGGACAGTCCACTGATGAGCTCAGGATCTGCATGGGGGTGAGCAGGGAGGTGGAGAGGAGAGATCAGCCTTGGACACCAAGGGCCACTCCAGAATTAGACTTTACCCCTCTGTCTTGGGGGCCCAGCAGGGTCCTCTTCCATAGACCCAGAATTCAGTTATGACCATCTGTCCCAACTCCGCCCTGATCCCTGAGTTGCCTGGGACTCCAGCTGACCCTCAGCCCCACCCCACCCTCCCAGCCCTCTCCTGTCCCTCTCGTCTGACATGTATGCACCCCCTCCTCTCCATCCCTCCCCCACGGGCAGACCCCGCCTCCCTCGGTTCCCCAGACATTCCAGAATACCCCACTCCATTGTCACAAGGAGTGGGCACCCCCAGAAGGAACCAGGGACCCAGGCTGGGCTGGGGGTGAGATGGAGAGAACAGGACCCCTTAGTTTTCCTTGAGCAACGACTGACAGCGTGAGGATGAGGTGACGAGGGGCACTGGCAGCCAGGAACCCTGTTCTTCTCGCTGCCACCGCCCACCTTTTTCCCAATAACCGTGGCATGCACCCTTTCCTCTTCCCTGACCCACCCCCAGTCGGCCAGCACTGAGGAGTTGGGTGCTGGTCGCATGGTTGGGGGAGGAACAACCACACCCAAGGCGGGGGCTGTGGTCCTGAATGTTGAAGACACTTGTCCCCTGGTCCGTGGTGTTGCAGTCTGTCGTCACCAGCCTTGTTTCTAGTGTGTATATATGTCGCCCCCTGATGCATATATACACAGGTATTAAATATATCGCTCTATATAATATGATATATGTGTGTGGTATCCAAGGGGTCACTTCTAATGAAGGCTGAAGATAAAGGACTTGGCCAGGAAATGCAGCCACCTGGCATGATTGGAAGTGTTTCTGGGTCATCAGTGGCCGGATGGGAGGAGACAGGGACTTGGCCAGAGGTGATTTGGGGGTGGGGTGGCCCCCACCTGGCCCACCTCTGCCTGGTCATCTCCCAGGCCACCAGAGCCCAGTGGGGAGAGAGCGCGAGTGCTCAGGGAAAGAGAACGAGGTGTGCGTCTCCACCCAAAAGAACAGGATTCGAATCCAGATTTTTCTCTTCCAACCTTCCGGGGGCCTTGGAATCCAGGGTGGCCTGGCCTGGCCAGGGCTGGGACGAGAAGGGGAAGCTGGAGTGTCAGGAGGGAAATAGACTGGCCCCTCTAAGGGAGGGCCCGGAGGCTCGGCGAGTTGAATTGGGCTCATACCCACCCCCAGGACAAGATGGCATGGCAGACAGGTGATGAGGGTGGTACCACTAACGTGAGTGTCCCTTTGTGATGGGGGCCGGGGAGGCTGCATTTCTCAGCTGGGCAGTAATCAGTTTAATGGTCCTTTAAAGGTGTCTGTGTATTAAAACTTAATAAAAGAATACCACACTTTAATATTAAATATTCATAAGGTCTAGTATCTTGATAATAATGTAGATGTTTTAATAACAATTTTTGTCCTTAAAATAAAATGAAAGAAATTTGCTCCTTTTAGCCTTTGTTCTAGAAAATAAACGTGCACTTTGACCTCTGTCCCCAAGGTGTCGCTCCTGTTCCTCCCCACCTGGTGCTTGGGGCCAGGCTGGCACTGGGCAGGCCTCAAGGTGGACATTCTGAAGGTCGAGGGGCAGGAGGTCTGTGTCCCCATGTACACACCCCACCCGGCTGCCCCCAGCTCTCTGGCAGCACCTTGCTGGCGGGGACACACTGTGCTCTGTGTAAGTGGCCCGTGGCTGCCACAAGGTCCACTCCTGCCCTCTTGTGGTCCTGTGCATAGAGTGGTCCCGTGGTACCCCCCCTTCCTGCTCTTCCCATGGGTGCCATCCTGGTTCCAGACTGCTGACCTCTGCCCTTTCTGGATATGGCTTTTCCAGGAAGGCGCGGGGTCGGGCCATGCTCTGAAATGTGGTCCCAACACAGCCCTGTCTCCGCTGGGCCCAAGGACGGCCAAAGCCACATGGACCGTTTCCTCATCTTTCCAAAGGAAAAGCACATCAAAGCAGGTCTTCTCAATGGGGACACCGGAAGCTGCTGGGGTGGCTTGATTGTGGCCGCAGGGGGTCCCAGTGGGAAAGGCTGCACGTGTCCAGCTTCTGACCCCAGTATACAGTGGCCCCAGGGACAGATGTCACAGGCCTGTGAATTCTCTGAGGGCAGGGCATCTCCTGGGCCAGGAGCTCCCGTGGCCAGGTATGCAGTAGGCACGCTGCTGTTTGGTACGTGGGGGATGAATGACAAGCAGCCTCTGAGCCCTTTCTCTGCACCAGCAGCCCTGCACGTCTGGTGTCCATATCGCGTAGCTCAGAGATTCAGTGAAGGTGCCCAGAGCAAAGACTGGGAGCTGGCAAAGGTCCCTTCGTGGCCTGTGGTTCTTGGCACCTGTGCTGTGGCCACACCAGGAAAACCCCAAAGCAGCGCTGCCAACTCCTACCTTGGCCAGGCGTCAGTACCTTCCTTGAACTCAGAAACTTAAAAGGACTTCAGTGAGCCCCACAAAAACCAAACCTGCTGCCACTGAGTTGGTTCTCACTCAGCAATCCCTGTTGGGTTTCCCAGGCTCTAAATCTTTATGGAAGTAGATTGTCTCATCTTCTTCCCACAGGGCAGCTGGTGGGTTTGAACCACTGACACTGTTAGTAGCAGGTAAGTGCCTTCCCCACTACGCCACCACAGCTCCAGTGGACATCAATTCTTAAATCCTCGTAAACAAGAAACAAACCAGTTGTTGTCAACTCTGAGTCTTGGCACCCCAAGTGTGTCAGAGCAGGGGTGCGCGCTGGACGGGGTTTCAATGGTTGATCTTTCAGAAACACAGTGCCAGGTCTTTCTTACAAGTCACCTATGAGGGCACTTGAACTGCCAGCCTTTGGGTTAGTGACGGAGCATCACCCAGGAACGTCTTAAATTCTCTTAAATTCACTCTGGTTGATAAGCATTAACCGAGCATCTACCCCAGGCCCGAGGATACCAGATACCTAAAGCAACTGGCTCCTTTGAATTCACAGTCTGCAGGATAGGGAGACTGACCTAAATAGAAGATTGTGGGATGATGTGATGGGGGCAGTGGGGGGGAGATACTTAGGGTACCAGGGGGGGTACCTCATCCAGGCTGGGGAACCAAAGAGAGCTTTCTGGAGGAGGTGGAATGGTAACTGGGGCTTTACAAATGTTTTTACATCATTATAGTCTGTGTGCAGGCTCCCTGGGGGTGTATGTATGTGGTTAAGTACTGGACTCCTAACTGAAAAGTCGGCAGTTCAAACCCATCCAGAGCTTCCTCAGAAGAAGGGCCTTGCCAGGCCTGTCTCTGCTTCTGAAAGGCCATGGCCTTGGACATTTTGTGAAACAGTTCTGCTTTGCACACATGGGGTCACCAGGAGTTAGAATCAACTTGACAGCGATTAGAAACGCTCTGCGTACACTTAGTGTTCTGCCTTTCGCGTGACCCCGGTTCACATGGGCCTTTTCATGCACCCGTGGAGTCCAGATGTTGGTCAGTGGCTGCTAACCCACCCCCTCACGGCCAGCGCAGGCTTGGACAGTCCATCTCTGATCTTCGGTCCCATGAGCAAGGCTGCTGTGAACCCCACGAGCCAATGTCGCACCTGCCCTTGTCCCTGCCTCCATTGCAGGACAGCTGCTTCTGAGGACAGGCATGTGGGGAGATTGTCAGGGGCCTGCAGGCACGGGCTGGGGGGCAGCTCTGCACCCCCTCGAGAGAAGGTCCTGCCTGGAGGGCTCTGCCAAAAACAGCATCCCCATAGACTCCCACAAATACACTGGAGGAGCCCCCTGCAGCCTCCCAGACCTCGGCTCTGGCCTGGGGGACCTGTCTCTGAGGCAGGAGAAGATATCCTGGCTCTAGGCCAGGGGCAGCCCCAGCCACTGGGCCTGCCTGATCGGTGACCAACCAATTAGCATCTCCCTCTTCTCGTATCTTCACTTTCTGGTCTGGAATTTCAGTGTGCGGCACTGGCCGACAAAAAGGGTCAGGCAGAGTGAGTGTTCTTGATCAGTTTCTTCTGCAGTCTGGGCCTCAGTTTCCCCAGTGGGACAGTGCAGGAGTCCAGTTTTGTCTGCTAAGGGCTTGTGCTTGACCACACGGGGCAAGCAGGACGTCACGGCTTCCCTGTCAGGAGCCCTCACCGCCCACACATAAAGGACACAGCGTTTGCAGTGAACCGGAGGCAAATGCAGTCAATGGAAGCTCAAGGGTAGGGGGTGCGGATGGGCTCAGTGGCCTGGATAAGGACCCCAGACCACCTGAGTGGGCATCAGACCTCTGAGCCTGGAAGTCCAGATGGTCCCAACACCCCTGCCACGTGGCCCCGCCAACATCTCCAGCTGTGTGTGTGCCTTGCCCCCTCCCAGATGTGGCTAGTGTGGCCCTGCCTCTGACCTCCTCAGCACCTGGCCCAGCCAGCTATGGCTGTGACCCCTGCCAGCCACAGGTGGTGCTGCCAGCTGATACCACGATGCAAAGTTCAGGTTCTTCTGGGTGGATTGACTCCCAAACCAAAAAAACTCATTGCCATCAAGTTGCTTCTGACTCAGCGACCCCCATGGGGGTTCCGAGGCTATAAATCTTCACAGCAGTAGATCGCCCAATTTTCCTTCCATGGAACGGCTGGTGGATCTCAACTACTGACCTTCTGGTTAGCAGCCAAATGCCTTATCCACTACGCCACCAGAGCTCCTTTGACTGACCACTCCCACACACACAAAAACAACCAAACTCACTGCTATTGAGTCGGACCTGACTCAGAGCGACCCCTCCTTGGGTTTCTGAGGCGGTATCACTATGGAAGTAGATTGCTCAATCTTCCTTCCGAGGAGTGGCTGGTGGGTTTGAACCGCCAGCTTTCTGGTTAGCAGTCCAATGCCTTAGGCACTACGCCACCCTAGTGGCATGAAATTCCTTCAGGGTTGGAGGTTGCCTGGCCCTCTATGTAATTTAATGTGAAATCCTCCCAGGATGCAGGTCAGCACTCATTCAGAGTCTGAGAGGCTGCACACATTTGCAATACGGAGTCGTCTACAGAACTCACAAGCACAAGCTGTCATGCACCACGAGGATATTCTGGGGACGTGCAAGGTCCTTTCCTGTCACCTCTGAAGTCATGCTCTGGGGTACCTGCCCCTCCTACCTTTGTGTGAAGGTTGTCTTGGCTCAGGAGGGTCACCTAGGCAAAGTTCACTGCAGGGGGTCACCTAGTCATCCCTTCATCCCAGGGATGAAGCTGGGAGCAGCAGACAGAGTAAGGGGCCTTTCCTTCACCACTGCAAAACCTTATGGATGCTGGAGAAACAAGGGACTAACAAAAACTGAGAAGGGAAGGGTGTGGGGAGGCAAGCCATTTCTGAGCACACCTTTAGGATGGTTTGCGCTCTGAACCACACAACTGGCTTTTTTTTGTATTCAAAAATTAAAATGATTATGTTTTTATTATTAATTTGGGAGAAGACGTAATTTGGAGAGAGCTGTCCGGGAAAGAAGGAAGTGATGAGAGGAGAGCTGTTAGTAAGGGGAGAGGCCAGAACGGTTGGTTCCTGAAGTATTGGATTTTGTGCAAAATGGCATTTGGAAAGCAGCCGAGGAGTGCGTAGAAGTCAGCGAGAGACACAGAACTGGAGCTGGAAGGAACCTTGGAGCTCACTGCACTTAACGGTTTGGGAACCGAGAGGAACTGAGAGCCAGAACAACTGCGTGAGTTGTTCGAGACCCCACCCTGGCAGAGGTGCAGGCCGCATGGACGCCCCCTGCAGGGCCCTGTGCTCACAGCCCCAGCAGAAGTTGCTAGCAACCGGAAGTTCACCACTCACCGGTGATCGCACGCACCCTCCATGTGTCTGTGCCTGCCAGCACAGGGTGTGTCCCTGGTGCCGGGCTGCCTGGGGGCTGGTCCTGCCTGAGTCCTTCCCTCTGGCTGGGGTCTCAGGACCCCGCCCGGTGGTTTCCATGGCGGCCGCCTTCGGCTGGGCCTCGGTGTGTGGGAGCTGCCTGTGGGCGTGGAGCTGCACTTCCCGTTCTCACCTGGCAGCCCGGGTGCTGGCTCGCAGCCTGGGGAAGAACTTCCCTTTGCAGTTAGATAACAGGCTGAGCTCACGGGCAGAGGATTGGCGCGGTGGCTCCACGTGCCGCGGCTGGCCCTCCTGCCAGGCAGCGGGAAGGGAAGGCCAGGCCTGGCTGCGACGGGAGCTGGCAGGTGGCCAAGCAGAGGGTGGCCGGGCAGGCCGGGCCCGAGCTCCTCATTGGTTGCCCTGGGCTCCCGCCCCGCCTGCTCCGAGCCTGCAGCTCCCCGCCAGCCACTGCCTTCCCGCTGCTTCCAAACTCCTGGAGCAAGCGCCTCCCTCGGGCCATGGCGAGCTGCAACCGGATCGGAGTGGCCCCTGCCATGGACATGCCCGAGGTCCTCAAGTCCCTGCTGGAGCACTCTCTGCCTTGGCCAGAGAAGAGAGCAGGTAGGTGCCAGGGGTGGCGGAGCTGGCAGGCTCCCCATGTACCTGAGGGTAGGGGGCAAGCCCGGGCACAGTGGCAGGACAGGCATCACCAGGAGAGGGAGGGACCCCAGCAGAGGTCTGCCCTTACCCCTTCCTGGGTGCAGAGAGGGCCAGGTGAGGGGAGGTGTGGGGGTGCCACACCAATTCAGGGTCTGTCCTGGGGGCTGCCGGCTTCAGGACGCTGTTCAGGGGGCGGCCACGGACAGGTGCTGTGTGCCCATGGGCCAGGGCAGACAAGAGGGGCTGGTGGGGAAACCCAGAAGGACGCTGGCTGCTTCTAAGGTTCCCTCCCAGCATGTTGGGGTGTGTAGGGGAGAGGGGGAGACTGGAGATTGGGCGGCCAGAGCCCCATGTCTGGAGAAGAGGCGTCCCCAGGGCACCGCCTCGCCTCCTGCTCACGAGGGCTGAACTCCAGCTGGGATGAAGGCTGTTATGTAACAGGACCACAGGCTGGAGCCCTGCGTTCCTAGGATACCACAGGCAAACACGCGGCAGAGGAGGGCGTGGCTCGAGGCAGCTCCACGGCCGGCACCAGGTGTCTCCCGATCCTGCCTAGGGCCCCCAAGGCCACAGTCGGCTAGAGGCCAGCTTGTTCAGGGTCCCCCACCCAATACATCCCTCCAGATCTCTTCTCTGAGATGCCAGGGACTCACACCCAGGTCCTCATTGCTCAGCTGTCCTCTGCCACCCCGTGTCCCCTCAGCAGACCTTTCTCAGGCCACCCCGTCATCCTGCTATGCTGGCGCCTGACAGAGTCCATCACCAGGTGGCCCTGGTTGCTCCCACAAGACTTCCTTCCACAGGACTGTCAGCCCCCTCCCCCAGACTTGGGAGCCCAGGGACAGACACACAGCCACTGTCCGCCTCTCACCTGTGGGCAGTGGGCTTGGGCAGCTGACTCTGGTCACAGCAGACTCTGTGTCCAAGGGAGGAAAGCCCTCCCGGGGCTTAGGGCAGGACCCCCGGGGGGCTCAGTCATGTAGCTTTGGGTCCAGCTCCCAACTGGACAGGGAAGGGGTCTTGGGGGCAACTTAGGGTACTGCTCCTCAGATGAGGATCACGAGGCCTTTGAAGTGTGGCAGCAGCTGCTGGCCGCTGGCACTCCCACTGGTCTGCAGAGCCCTGCGGGCAGAGAGTCCCCCTCACTCACTGCAGTGGGCAGACCTGGGGCCCGGCACCGAGGGGACACGCCCAAGGTCTTAGGGAGAGGTTTGCCCAGTGCTGGCTGGCCTCTGGCTGAGGACTGTGGGTCTGGCACTGCTGGGTGGGTTGCAGCAGCACGGGCCAGCATCACAGCCACATCCTGTCACCTGTGCACGTGGCATCACACAGATGGCCGGAAGCATGAGGTCCCACAGGACTGGCAGGTGCCTGTGGCCAACGGGGGGCATCAGTGTACCCCGCAAAGACCCCACTCATTACTGTCCCCCCATAATAACTGCCACTTTCCAAAGCTCCTGAGCTTTTGAAATCCTTTATAAAAATAAAGACATCTACCTTAAAAGGGAAAAGGGAATTCACACACCACACAGACCTTGATTTTCTAGAATGGTGCAGACATGGGTGAACGCTAGGAGTTCCTGTTGCCTCGAGTCCACACACCACACAGCGCTAGACTTTCTAGAACGTTACAGGCATGGGCAAGCTCTAGGAGGTCCTGTTGAATCAGCTTCTCTCCCCATTCACTATCACTGTGGCTTTGGGCCCACTGGGAGGCAAACCACAGAGGTGGCCTGCCCTCACCCCTGAGGAAATAGGGGTGCCGCCAGGCTCCCGGGCCCTTGCTCTGGCAACGTTCTGCGGCGCCCCGTCAGATGGAAAGGGGGTGGTTGCTCCCCAGACCCTGAGGACGTTTACAAACGCCTCACTTTCGGTCCTTCTCCAGCCCCGTGACTGAGCCTCAGCACATGTTTAGGTCATGTGCGCGGCATATCTTGTCTCCGGTGCGAGGGAAATGTCTTGCGTGAGAATCTAGACGTGCACTCATTAGACTCAGCCTCCCGCAGGCTCTTGCTCCATTTCACAATTCCGACATCTCCCGGAGGTCCCACCCTGGGGGCCGCTCCCTTTTGCTCCCACCCCAGCCTGCATGGAACCTCCCCCTCTTCCCTGTCCCTGGAGAAGCAGACTTTCCTAAACGCAGCTGCCCAGGCCTGAGCCTCCCTCAGCTTCAGGTTACAATGGCCACCTGGTGGCCCATCACCAGGGTCCACCCATCTGACCAGCCTCTTTCTGAGCAGAGAAATCTATGTCCAGCAAAAGGGTGTGTCTGTACGCCAGGCTCTGAGTCAGTTTCCCCTCCGCGTCTCTGGGCCCTAATCCCTAAGGGCTATTCTCCCTGTTTCTGCTCCAGCCCTTTCTCCCAAGGATCCTCTTCCAAGCGTTAGTACTTTTCCGCCACTCACTCCAGCCCCATCTCGCGTTTTTCTTCTGGAAGGACCCTGCTTCTCCAAACTGTATCGTGAACTCCTTATACCCCACCCCCCGCACCCCATGGGGCCTTGGCTGGGCTCAGAGGCTGCCCTCCATCTTTCTGCCAGCCTTGGCCACTTAGGCCTCCTTTTCTGAGAATTGTGTAGCATGAGAACACACTCCTAGGTTGAACAAGCCCTTCCTCTTGAGCTGGGCAGGCAGCACCCCCGCTTGGGCAGTCGCTTCTAGGTGTGGCAGCTTATGCTCAGAGACAGAGCGAGACCCCTGGTCATGCCTTGCCTTGCTCTCTGCCCATCCCCAATCAGTGAGAAAGGGAAAAAGAATACCAGCTGCACAGGCTGGGTGCCAGGATCCGTGAGTAACCCAAGTAACAATGTCTGCAAACTGTGAAGTGCCACGTTGTTTTCTCTGTGAACTGCAAAGGATGGTGTGGTCCATCATTCTGTCCCGTCCACCTACATCCTATCTGCAACCTGAGCCCCAACCTCTCCTCCCCGCCTTCCTTCCTGTGGCTGTTGTCCCTGGAAGAACTGGGATAGTGCATGTTTGCATGCGTGTGTGCGTGTGTGCACATACACAAACATGCACACACACACACACACACAGCTGTCTCCCTGGAAATGCGTGCCGAGGCTCCTAGGGGCATGTTGCCACCAGCCCTGGACCAAATGTGTTGGGCCAGCCGAGCTGGCCACAGTAGGGCCTGTATGCCAGGCAGGCTGTCAGTGGGCCTCTGGGACAGAGGCAGGGGTGCAGCGAGGAGGGCTTGGTATTTTCTGCCAGGTGGACTGAGGAAAATGGGTAGAGTGGTGGGCTCTGGCCAGGAGGGCTGTCCAAGCTTGGCCTTATTGAAGAGCCATGTGATGGCCTCCACTCCCAGCCTGGGGACCAGAGCAAAGTGGAGAAATCTTGAAGTTTTCTTCCGGGAAGAGGGAGGATGGGGGAGCCATCCACCACGTGCTGCCCTTGTGAGAGAATTGAACCAGCATGAGAAAGAACCAAAGTCAGGCCAGCTACAGTCCAGGGGATTTGAACTCACGGTGACCCCATGTGTGTCAGCGTAGAATCGGGCTCCATAAGGGGTTTTTAGTGGCTGTGATTTTTCAAGAATAGATTCCCAGGTACCTCTGGGGAGGGAGATTGAAACCACTGACCTTTCCGTTAATGATAGAGCAAGCAGCTAACCATCTGTACCACGCAGGGACCTAATCCCCGCTGCAACCTTCTACATTATCATTCAGCCTGTTCCTCTGCTGAGACAATGAAGGTGACACTCAGAGACTGGTTACGCTCAGGCCGGCAAGTGTCCCAGCCTCTCTGTTCCTCCCTCCTGCCTTAGGCGCCAAGAACCTTCTTGGCTGCTCTGCCCCTCACCACTCACAAGTGCAAAACTCATTCTCACCAAGTGCCAGGAACTGACGCCAGCTCCAAGGAGTGCCCTTTCCAGATGGCTTTGCGTTTTAACAGGCCACTAAAGGACTGAGTCTAACAGCCACTGTTCTGAAGCATGTGCCACAGACTGTGCTATGTGCTGTTACATCACTGCCTCTGAATGGCTTTGCAAGGGAGCTGGGACTGTCTGATCTACAGATGAAGAGACTGACGCTCAGCGATGGGAAGGCCGTGCCGTTGTCCAGGGGTTCAAACCCAACTCTGCCGTTCCTAGCCTCTTCCCTACACACAGCATTTCCTGGGGCCTCTGAACCCATGTCACAGGGCGGTTCCTTTCCTGTCACCCAGTCATTCGACATTGACTGAGCAGTCCCTGCTTACCTGGCGTTTGTGTTCTAGAGGAGAGACAGACACTAAGCAGAGACGTCAGGGCCGGCCTCTCTGAGGGATTGACGTCTAAGGCCTGCATGGTGAAGAGGAGCCAGTTACAGAAGGAGCTTTCAGACCGAGGGAATAGAACCTGCAAAAGGTCGGTAAGACTCAATGTGTCTGAGGAATAAAAGGCTGTGGGGAAAACAAAGACAAGACAAAAAGGCCACTGTGGCTGCAGAAAGTAAACGAGGAAAACAGAAGTAAGAGTTAAGCTGGCAGGACTAGCAAGGCAAGAACCTGCAGGGCCTTGAAGGCAACCTGCCCACCCTCAGTGTTCTTGGGGAGAAGGCAAATGAGGAGTAATGCAGTATCCCCAAAACCACTCAAGATGGAATGAGTTAACTTTAATTGAGCACTTACTATGCACCCGCTGCTATTCTCAGTACTGTGCCCAAACCGATTCCTTGACTTCTCAAGGAATCACTAAGGCACAGAGAGATTAAGGAATGTGCCTAAAATCACACAGGAAGTAGCAGAAGCAGGAATCAGACAGACGCACATGGTGTAGCTCCAAAGCCCACACCCTACTCCTGTGCCCCCATCAGGACTTCGCTGAGAGAAGCCCTGAGATGGGGCAGAGGCTGGAGGGGCGGGCCCCTCTCCAGAAATGGCACAGCCCTCCACCTGTAATCTGAGCCCTTGGAGTGGACAAAATTCAAGCCAAACAGGAAACGCATACTCTTGAGAGTACTGAGGAGAAGGGCAAGAAGCAATACGGGGCCTCCACCCACCACTTCTCCGGAGAACACACTGAGCTCAGACACAAACCACAGAGGCCAGAACAATGTAGCCACAGGTATTTGGACCAGAAGGGAGCAGCTGCCAGCAAGGCTAGTGCTGGGGGACTGGCCGTGAGAACGGCCTATGTTTGTCATTCCAGGTTCAACTGTGAGTCAAACACAATGCCTGTTACTTAGCGTTAGTAACGCTCCAAATGCCTCTGCCTTGGCGCCGAAGGGTTTTGTTAACCCTCCTCCCAGCACCGACAACAAAGCAGCCAACATTTACCGAGCTACTAGCCTCAACACAGCACTGTGCCTCCCGTGTTTTCTGTGGGCAGAGGACACACATAACTGATCTTTGCTGGACTTCAGCGGAAGCCTTAGGGTCATTCTGCTTGCCCACACACCACATGTAGGTCCCACTTTTCTGTAGGCTGGAGGATGGAGTGGTTCTGTCCCTCGGGGTGCTGCGTATATGGCCAATGAGCTCATTATAGAGTTATCTGGCCATAGGGTCCTGTCCTGCAATTTCAGCACCTCTGAGCTTCAGGTTTGTCATAATAACCCCAAGTGACAGAATGGCAGGAAAGCCACCTGGTTGGCACTTGCCCGGCTGAACTAAGCTTGGTCACCAGGTTTCTGGAACATTGAAGAGGAGAATAGAAAGCTAGTCCAGCCCTGGAAAGTGGACGTCTCAGGTCCCATCTCTGCTCCAGCTTAGACTCAAGAACCCCCCCCCTCAGGCCCACAGCCTTGTCCGCACGCCCCAGCACATCTACTCCTGACCCAACGCAGCCAGAATGGAAGGGGACGACGGGGGCTTCCACGCCACTGCAGGTGGACACCTGCCATTGCTATACACACGAACCGCCTTGTGAGGTGCAGAGAGCCATCTGTTTCCAAGAGAGAAGCAGCTGAAGCTTAGACAGAAGTCGCTTGCCCAGGGCTGTCAGTGGTCTGTAGCCGGGAGGGGACCCCACGCAGGCTGCCTCCCGAGGTGCTTCCTTCAAGAAGCCCACGGCCTGAAAAGCTGTTACTAAAGAATACGGAGGCTCCATTTCATACTTAAAA
>NW_006921670.1:6318454-6322021 GCF_000298275.1 Orycteropus afer afer
CCTCGCTTTACCGATAGGACACAGAAGTGGAGAGGGGTCTATGGCTCTTCTCAGAGCAGCTGGAGAAGGAAGAAGGCAATGTCCTGGTTCCAGCCTCCACAGGTGGTGCCTGGCTGTTACCATCAGCAATGTAGCGAACCCCACAATGGGCAATTAGGTACAAGAGAGAACGTGTTGATAATGGCCCTGCAGTCTTTGCGACACACCAGTTGCCCTCTGGTTATCCAGGGAAAAACCCCTCACTGGGGAGTGTCGGCACATGAACAGAGAACAGAACCAAAATTAAAGTCCTAACCTGTTTCCTCATTTCTCACCAGGGTCTCTTGCCTATTAGGTTGGTTGCTCAGGGCTGGGTTGTGGGTGGAGTAGGCATTACGCCTTTTGGGGAACTGTCGTTTTAAAAATAATCCAAACCTTCCTCTTACTACAGCCCACCTTTGTCATAATCAAATGTTGTAACTTTCCACAAATCCTCCTCTCATGCCTTAAAATGTTCTATTTCCTTCAATAAGTTCACATCAAAACCAAACCAAACCAAACTCACTGCCATAGAGTCAGTTCTCACTCATAGCGACCCCCATTGGATTTCTGAGGCTTTAGATCTTTATGGAAGAAGATTTGCCCCATCTTCCTGGCATGGAGCAGCTGATGGGTTTGAACTCACATTAGCCAGGAAAATACACATAGAAGTCGAATCTGGCAAATCTGTGTGACCAAACTCGCCCCCTTTTCCAAAGCTCCCTACATTGCTTTGGTCAATTTTCTTGGAAGGCCCTTTGAGATTTGTTTCCACAAACCTCTAGGCTGTTTCTCCTAAAGCTGTCTCAGACAGTCCCATACAGAATTCCCACTAACAACAACTCTACAACACAACAGATCTTCTGCACACAATTCAGGGATTCAACTGCATTGAGAGTGGTCCCGGCACCGCTCCAACCTCTCCGATAGAGCATACACGGGTGGCTGTGTACCCACTCGTCTCAATAAAGTGATCCAAGTTACCACATGTTGCAGGTTGGCAATCGTACATTTTACATGCATATTGGCTTATTTAACCTTCCTGGGCATCCAAAAGGTAGATCCTGCCTCACCCGCATTTCACACATAAGGAAAAGGAGCACTGGAAAGGTAAAGCAAAAGTTGGAGGTATCAGGCTCAGTGACTTAAACCTAATTATCATAAGAACTTGAATTTTGGAGCCAGATGGGACAGCCTGCACCTAAGCTCAAAAAAAAAAAAAAAAAAAACACCCAAATTCACTAACATTGAGTGGCTCACAGCGGTAAATCTTTACAAAAGCAGATTGCCCCATCTTCTTTCCACAGAGTGACTGTGATTGTAGGTCTGAACAGCCACCCTTCTGGTCAGCAGTCAAATGCCTTAAGCACTGCACCACCAGGGCTCCTTAAACCATACCTACCAAAAAAACCCCAGACTCACTGCCATCGAGTCAATTTGGACTCATAGCAAACCCCACTGGGTTTCCGAGGCTGTAAATCTTTCCTCTGGTAGCATAGTGGCTAAGACACTTGCCTGCTAACCAGACGGCTGGCGGTTCAAACCCACCAGCCACTCCTCAGAAGGAAGGTTGAGCAATCCTACTTCCGTAGTGATACTGCCTCGGAAACCCAAGGAGGGGTCGCTATGAGTCGGGGCCGACTCGACGGCACATAACAACAACAACAACAACAAATCTTTCCTCAGAGCAGCTGGTGGGTTTGAACTGACATTCTGATCAGCAGCCAAATGCCTCCTGCACTACCACCACAGCTCCTCAGCCTGCACCTAAGGCCACCCAAAGTCCCTTTGACTTCTTGCTTTCCAGCCTGTTCGACTCCCGGCACCAGCTCGACGACTAGCTGGGTATTGGGGTCATGCATCTATCTACCTCAGGCTCTGCCCCCGCCCCACCTGCTAGAAGGCCCTGAGCCCCGGAGGGATATGGAATAAAAGCCAAGTCCCTGCCCTCTGCAGTTTAAGGAGGGTAGTCTCCTATTGTTTGGGTTTAAAGCAGGTGATCTGTGGTCTAAAGATGTACGGAGTTCTGAGGGCTGTTTAGAAGCTGCTTCCTGTAACGCTTTCCTATTTTACAATTTACAAGTGTTCTGAGCAACCCCAGAGAGGATCTGTGTTTTAAGACAGGAGGGGGTTCTCCTCACGAACTGTAAATGGCGCCTTGCGTAAAGGAATTTTTTTGTTTTTGTTTTCGGGTTTTTTTTTTTTTTTTTAAGGAAAAGAAAGGGGAGGGCCTAGAGAGAAATAGGTTTCCAGAGTTGTCTGGAGGTTAGCTAGTTCAACCTCTTAATTTTATGGATGAAGAAACAGGCTCCAGTGAAGATGGGCTTTCCCAAGGTCAAGGCTAGTAAGTGGGCGGGCAGAGGCGTGACCCGGCCCTGGCTCAAGGCAGGCCTTTCTCCCCACCCCAGGCCTCAAGAATGCGCCTCCACGCTACTGTTTATCTGGCCGCCACGCCCGTCCTAAAACCCTGGAGCCGAGGGCAACCTGACACGGCTGCCAGCGGCGGCAGGGCCAGTCCCGCGGGCTGGGTCAGGTCACCGTCCCGGCTCTGCCCTCAGCCAACCTCTGGGTCGCGTGGGAGGAGAGGCACGGGCTAGGCTTAGCGTCGGTGTCCCAGGACCCTGGGCAGAGTCCCGGGAACGAGAAAGCCCGCCCCTCCTCTCCCTAACCCTCCTCGCCGCAGCCCCGCACGTGCTGAGCCTCGTGCATCGACCGGGTCCCGCCCCCGCCCCCCATTGGCTGCTCCCGCGCCCCTCCCTTTCCCCCGCCCCACGCAGCCAACCTCGGCTGCGGTTCCACGTGACCCGCGGGGGCCTGGCCACGCAGCCCGAGCGCGCTCTGTGATTGGTTCCCCTTTCCGCTCCCAGCCCCGCCTCCTTCTAGGGGCGCGTCTGAAGGTTGCGAGATTGGTTTAAGGAAAGGAAACAGGTTAAAGTTGTCTTAGAGAATGGTAGGGGCTATGAAGAGGGAGGCGAAGGTGAAACCACTGGTAGAGGGGAAGCGACTGCAGCTGAAGAAGGCCTATGACAACTACCCCACAGGCGCCAATCAGGTGACACAGTGCGAACGGGGCGGGGCCTCCGGCGTCGCTCCTCACCTGGCCCCGCACGTGTCTCGCGTATCCCGGCTGCCTAACCAATCACGGCCTGGGAAGTTGCGCCTGCCCTTCAGCCAGGGAAGGCCAATTGAGAGCCGCGATCCCCGGACTCTAGCCTCGCCTCATGAATAATTAATGAGCCAGAGCTAGTCTGCAGGAGGGGTAGGGATGGAGGGAGGCGGGAGTGGCGTCGGACGCCTGCGCAGTAGCCGCCCGAGTCGGCAGCTGCGGCGGGTCGCACGGCTCCGGCCCATCTCGGGGGGCGGGTGGGGGAGGCACGGCGCGCGAGCAGAGCGCGGGGCACGATGTCCGACGCGGGCGGCGGAAAGAAGCCGCCTGTAGAGTCGCAGGCGGGGCCAGGCTTGGGGCCGGGGCGCGCAGCTGGGGAAAAGGGCCTGCCGAGCTCCTTCCCGTTGGTCCTGAAGAAGCTGATGGAGAACCCCCCGCGCGAG
>NW_006921670.1:6322171-6325044 GCF_000298275.1 Orycteropus afer afer
ATCAGGGATAACGCGGGCCTGGAGGGCGAGGGGAGGGGCATGGGAAGAGAAGGTCAGGGCACAGAGGAGAGAGAAGGGGTCAGGAGAGGGTGGAAAGGAGTCACAATGAGGGGGTTCGTGGGAGGGGCCCGGTGTAGCAGCCACTTGAATGACCCTATTGGGCGAGACGCCTTGGCTGGGGACGGCCGCATCAGAATCACTAGGGATGCTTGTTTGAAATGCCTCTTCCTGGGCCCCATCCTTTGGCCCCTAAGACTCCGCGACTCCTGGCACGTTGTAAAGCCCCTTACCCCCGCGATTCTGAAGTCCACCAAAGTTTGAGAAGCCTTGATTTTTTTGCAGCAGCGGAGGGCTGTCTGTTTATGGCCTGGCCCCTTCCTGGGATGAGGGCCATGTCTTCATCCCTGTGTGTGAGGCTCCCCTGCTACTAGCTGCACACTGGAGACGTTCTGGAAATGTGTCTCTGGGCTGCTGCCGAGTGTGGAGTGGGGGAGGGCTGTCGGGAGAAGGGTTCGGGGATCTGATGGGGAGGTGTGGGTGAGGTCAGCAGGAGACCACTGAAGACCGACCCAGGTTGTTTGGGGCGGACCCTAGACTTTAGGGCCACAGAGGGCCCTGGGGCACATGTGAAAAGCAGGTTTGGCCTGGGAATATGAAGTTCAGGAAGCAGCAGGAATGCCTCCTATTGTGGGGTTGTAGGTGCACTTTCAGTTGGAGACCTTTGAATTGCCAGGAACTGTTAGTGTGGGTTCAGGGATTTAGGAAAGGACAGGCCTTCTGAGTTGCCTATCCTGGGGGATTAATTTTCTCTTTAAAACTGCCATTGATCTTCCTTTCCTGGGTGTGTGCTGAGCCTCCCGTCCCTATGCTGTCTCTGTGGGGTTATAAATAGCTTTGGCTGTCAGGTTAGGCCAGGCTCTCACCTCCTGCTTCAGGATTTCAGTCCACAAACCCCTATTGTTTGTTTCTAAGGAGATGCTTTGTTGCAGCCGAGGCAGGCTGCAAGGACAGGTGTATACATACGGCAGGTGCTTGGTTAAGATAATAACCATCCGTAATAATAATCCTAGCTTACGTAGGCAGCAGGCTCACAAGCCCTTTGACGTAACCTTCATTCATTCAGTCCTCAACAAATGGGCCAGGCATTACACCCACTTTCCAGATGAAGAAGGCTGAAGCTCAGAGAGGTGGGGGTGCTTCCCCAAGGTGGCAGTGAGGTCTGTGATTCTGAGTCCCATAGTCCTTCTGTATCACACACCCGGGGTTAGTCCCATGACCGGAATGATTGCCCTAGGCCTCCACTGGCCCTTACAACTTAAAACTTGGTCTTACAGGAACTCTGACTTAACATAGCATTCATTGCTGAGGCTGGGAAAACTGGGAGTTATGCTGCTTGCCCTTCACCATGGTTGCCTTTCTCTCTCCCCCCTTCTCTCCCTCCTTTGAGCCCAAGTGCCACCACCCATCAGAGGTCATAATCATTTCTGAACAGAAGGTGGATTCTAGGGAGGAGAGCAGGAAGGTCACCTGACCAGCCCAGCTTGGTGTTTTTACTTCTCAAGTCATTTTGAACCTAAGCCTGGAACAGAAAGGAGTTGCAGGAATTCAAGTGAATTCACATTAGATGCCATGACCAAGTTCTGTTTGTGGAAACCTCCAGCTTCTTAACTCACTGGGTGTGTCCGTTTTTATTGGCCCGGCAGGTTGCTTTTTTGGCTTCTGTGGTCTGGGGATCCATCCATGGCTGGCTTGTTTCCAGTGTATTCATATGTGATTTCTCCTTTTCACTTTGGAATCCAGAGTTCGAAGTTGTCTCGCTCTAATTTTGAAAACCCATTATGAACTTGTCAGGATTTTATCTCCCACTTCCCTGATTCACCTCCCTGTCACTTTGATTTCCTTCCAGCCTTGTCACATTTCTTTCTTGCTGGTTTTTCTTCATTGCTCTGTCTTAAATATTCCCAGACATAACTCTTTGTGATAATGAGGTGGGATCTGCTCCCCACTAATTGATTCGTTTTAACTTTGGGTGGGAGCAGTCCTTTTCCTTCATCCCCACCTCTCTGCTTCCTCCCAGAAAACCTGCCTTCAGTCTTTCCTGCTGATTCAGAGGTAGAGTCTCTTGAAATGGTTGCTTGGGAAAAGGTCCTGAAAAGACAGCTCCAGGCCCTCTCTGCTGATAAACCGGAGGGAGTCTGTTACAAATCCTGCAGGCACGCCTTCCATGTACAGGTAGTCCTCGACTCACGACAGGGTTCTGTTCTGACGGAAATGGAGTGCTGCTTTTTCTTTTTAGTTTTCATTGCCATTGCCTTTTATTATCAGTATCTTTATAAATCTGGTGTTTATTCGGCTTTGAACATCTGCACGTGAACCTCTACAAATGATGATAACCTCAGCAGATTCTGCCCTGCAGGGGTGTATGTAGCACATATTACTAACAGTACCCACTGCCAGCGAGTCGGTTACGACCCAAAGCGACCCCTATTGGGTTTCTAAAGCAGTAAATCTTTACGGAAGTAGATTGCCCTATTTTCCTTCCACAGAGCGGTTGGTGGGTTTGAACCACCAACCTTCTGGTTAGCAGTCAAATGCCTTAGGCACTGCACCACCAGAGCTCCTTATGGAAAATTATACCAAGAAACAAACTCACTGCCATCAAGTTGATTCTGACTCATAACAACCTCCTTTGGCTTTCTGAGGCAGTAAATCTTTACAGAAGTAGATTGTCCAGTCTTTCTTCTGTGGAGTGTCTGGTGGGTTTGAACCGCCAACCTTTTGGTTAGCAGTCAGATGCCTTAGACACTACGCCACCAGAGTTCTTTACTGACAATAAGATGTATCAAAAAATCGTCTGGGTTGGGTTTTTTTTT
>NW_006921670.1:6325374-6341962 GCF_000298275.1 Orycteropus afer afer
CTGAGGTCACACAGCAAGTGGATGGCAGAGCTGAGATTCCCTAGGCCGGCTGTGTGAAGAGGCATAACTGGAGAGGACAGGAAAGCACAAAAGTTCCCGACTTGCAGATCTTAGTCCTTCCCACACCAAAATATCAAGAAGGGCCAGAAACTCCATTTCCTTCCTTGTCACCTCTTACCTGCAGCCGCTAATCCCCCAGCCCATTCTGAAGGAAGCTTGGGATCAGGTTGGGACTCGGAGCTTGCCACGAGCACCTGGGAAGCCCTGGCTTACACTGGAGCACAGGCCGGGCTCCTGGGATGTTCTGGGTGGGATCAGGAGGCAGCGGGTCAGCCCCTACAGCTCGCTGGCCCCTCCCCAGGGTCATGGCGTCTCATCACAGATTTTGTGTCTGCAGATAAGGAGAAGGGGAAGGAGAAGCTGGAAGAGGACGAGGCCGCAGCAGCTAGCACCATGGCTGTCTCCGCCTCCCTCATGCCACCCATCTGGGACAAGACCATCCCGTACGACGGCGAGTCTTTCCACCTGGAGTACATGGACCTGGACGAGTTCCTGCTGGAGAACGGCATCCCAGCCAGCCCCACCCACCTGGTCCAGAACCTGCTGCTGCCTGTGGCCGAGCTGGAGGGGAAGGAGTCAGCCGGCTCCTCCACCGCCTTCTCACCCTCCTCCTCCACCGCCGTCTTTCAGCCCTCCGAAACCGTGTCCAGCACAGGTTGGTGACAGGCCCTTGGGCAGGGCCACCTGCAGTACCCATCCAAGGGAGTCAGTCCAGCCCCACGGAGGCCTGCTTGTGTCCACACCCCCAGTGGGCCCTTTTCTTTGGAGGGAAGTCCTGGTAGACCTGCTGTGTGGAAAACCCTCTGCTCCCCACTCTTCAGCAGACCCCCAAGGCTGGAGATACACACAGGAGTTGCAGCAGCGCTTGGTGTGCTGCAGATGGTCAGGGCGTGGGTGGGGGCCTGGCCCATCTGCGCTGCCTCAGTGCTGCTCTTGGCCCCTCTGTGCGCAGCTGCAGGTGATCAGGGCCCTCCGGCCAGAACGGTAATGTCGCTCCTTGTTCTTATCTTTATCGTAGCTAACACTTACTTAGCGCTTCCTTTGTGTTGTGCACTAATGTGTAATCCCTGCAAGAACCTTATGGGATCAGTACTGTTAGTGCCCTTTTATAGGTGAGGAAGTGGAGGCACAGAGAAGTTAAGTAACTTGCCCAAGGTCACACAGCAGTAGGTTTTGGAGGCAGCACTTGAACCCAGGATGTCTGTCTTCACAGCTAGCTATACCACGTAGGCACTGACATGAAGAAGACCTTCCTGCTGTCTGGCCAGGGTGGCAGTCTCTTCAGGGTCCGTCCTTCATCTGCTGTCTTTTTTCTGTGTTACCTCAGTCAGTTTCTTGTTCATTTGTTTGCTGTTTGTTTTCACACCACTTGGACATGAGTCTATAAGAGGTGGCCCGTGGCCCCTGTTGCAGGGGCTCTGCAGTCTTCTACAAGCTCAGTTGAGCTATACAGACTGATGGCTCCTGGGAACGTACCCCAGGAGCTGATGTAGAACCCAGGGAGCCCACTTCTAGGGACTTCTCATGAGCTGTTGTTTTTAACTCTTCATTAATAGAGAAATTTTTAGGTAAATAAAAAGTAAGCGGCTCGACAGTGACCACCATGATGCACCACCAGGTAGCTTCAGTGATACTTACCTTGGAGCCAGCCTTGCTGTCTGTGTGGCCTCCCATTCTCACACCTGATTATTTTCAGTCAAATCTTAGACATTATACTATTTCATCCATAAATATTTCAATATCTGTCTAAAATACAAAGGTTCTTCTCAAAAACATAACAAAAACACCACCTTTACATCTGAAATCAACAATAAGCTCATTATCCTTTGAGTTTATCTCGTAAATGATGTTGTTTTACGGTTAGTTTGAGTTGGTGTTCAGACAAGGCCCACACGTTGCACTGGGTTGATAACGTGTCTAATCTCGTGTGATTACAGGCTCCCCTCTTCTCTTCTCTCGTCCTCGTTGTGGAGGAAACTCAGTCCTCTGTCCTGTCAGGTGCCCCGCAGGCTGGATCTTGCTGACTGTCCCACGGTGCCGTTTGGCATGTGCCTCTGCCCCTGTTTCTTCCTGCAAACCAGCAGCTGGGCTGGAGGCTTCAGCAAATAGAATTCCTGTCTGAAGGCAGCTCATTTCTATACCAGCCCGGTCGTCCTAGAAGGCTGGTTCCACAGAATGGAGCCCCAGCTCGTCACGTGGACCACCTAGGTGGCGTTGTCTTTTATTCATTTATTTATTTTTAAGTAAATCTTCTTAAGTTTCACACAGCTCCAAGAATCTTCAGAGTCAACCCACCAGTGTAACCACCCCCCACCACCCACTGCTATCAAGGAGATTCCAACTTATGGCAACCCTATAGGGCAGAGTAAAACTGGCCCAGGGGGTTTCTGAGACTGTAAATCTTTACGGAAGCAGACTGCCACATCTTCCTCCCGCAGAGCAGCTGGTGGATTCGAATTGCCATCTTTTTGGTTTGTAGCTGAGCACTTTAACTACTACACCACCAGGGCGCCATCCAGTTGAGAAAATAGTGCACTATTGATAGTTCCCAGAAGTTCCTTCCAATCCCACTCTGTCACTACTCCCCAAGGGTAACAATCACTCTTCTGATTTTTGATACCAAAGATTAGTTTTGCATGTGGTTAAACTTTCTGTAACTGGAATCATCTATTTTGTCCTCTTTTTTACTTGTAATTCTTATAAGTGAAAGAAAGACTTTTATGCTGTTACCTATACATGCAGCTTTTGACAGCTAACCTTATAGTATTGTTGCTATGAGTTGCCATTGGCTCGATTTCGACTCACAGCAGCCCCGTGTCACAGAGTAGAACTGTCCCCATAGCTTTTCTGGAGTCTTAACAGGAGCAGACTGCCAGGCCTTTCTCCCGTGGAGCTGCTGGCTGGGTTCCAATGCCGGCCTTTGGGTCAGCAGCCAAGCGCTTAGCTGTTCTACCAGTCTCCTAGCTCTAGGAGACACAGCGTAAATCAGTCTCTTCACACTAACAAACAGATTCATGGAACATACTCGTGGACTCTTGACACAGAGAAAAATCCACAACCCAAATGAAGTAAGATTCATCCTGAAGAGCTGTACGCATGCGAGAAATGAGAGTAGAATGCTGCTGCTGCTTTTTCTCAATTCCTGCTGAAGAAACGACATGAGGAGTACGCGTTCCTTTGTGTCTGGCCTCTGTCACTCAACTTTGTTTCTACAAATCACCTGCGTTGTCGCATGTAGCAGTGACTGGTTCTTCTTCATTGCTGAGTAGTATTCTGTTGTTTGAATCGACCACAGTTTATCCACTCGGCAGCCAGTGGACCTGCAAAGTGTTTCTTGGTTTGGGTTTTTATAAACAGTGCTGTCACGGACATCTGGGTGCATGTGTTTTGGTGAATATACGTTTACTTAGTAGTAGAATAGGAGCTCTGGTAGCATAGTGCTTAAGTCATTTGACTGCTAACCAGAAGGCTGGCGGTTCAAACCCACCAGCCACTCCTCAGAAGGAAGGTTGGGCAATCTATTTCTGTAGTGATACTGTCTCAGAAACCCAAGGAGGGGTTGCTATGAGTCGGATACGACTCGATGGCAGTGGGTGGGTTTGGGTAGTAGAATGGCTGGGTCGTCAGATACAGACATACTCAGCTTTTGTAGCTCCTGCCGAGTAGGGTACAAAGTAGTTGTATCAGTTTGTACACTGCCAGCAGGGCGTGGGAGTCCTCATTGTCAGCCTCTGATTCTCATGTGACATCCTTTTATTTTTTTTAATTTTTATTGTGAGTTGGGTGAAACTTTACAGATAAAATTCATCTTCTATACAGCAGCTCACATACACTGTCTCATGACATTGACTGCAATTTCCCACAATGCAACAGCTCCCCTCCCACTTCCTCCCGATAGTTACCTCTTCCCTGTGTCCTTCCCTCCCAAGCACTCCTGCCCCCTGAGCTGTCTCCCTGTGCATACACAGCCCTTCTTTCTCACATGATTGTTCTCTCCAAGGAGTGTATCTACCTAATGTAAATGTTCAGCTCATGCCTGTCTTTTGTTTAACTGGAAGGCAGAGGAGTAGGTTCAATTCCAGACCTGAAAGGCAGCTAAGGGGCCATAGTGTCAGTGGTTCCACCAGGCTCTAGCAGACCAGTAAACTTTGTACACCCCCCTTTTGTTTTGTTTAATGATTTAGAGTTTTATTCCACATTGTTCTCCCTCTCTCTCCAGGATCTATGTAGATCCCTGTCCCAAGCGGTTGACAGTGGTAACCAGACACCATGTAATTCTTCTTGTCTCATAGTTGTATAGGCTGAGGATTGCATGGTGTACCAGTTGCCTGGACTAATTGTTTCTATGCATCTTTGGTTTTCTTCATTCTTCTTTGCTGTGGATGAGGAGACACCCATCGTTGCATCTAGATGGCAGCTTACAAGCTTTTAAGATCCCAGTCCTTCCTGCCCAACACCTTCCTCCCCCAGCATAGGCATTTGAAGGTCATGGAGTCCACTGCTGGGACTTGTCCGCAAAACTGTCCGCTGACTCCTTAAGTCCTTGCCCCCAAGCTTCTTTTTTTATACGCTGCTTGTAAATTGTCCCCTTTTGTTCCTGGGCCCTCTCTCCCATCCTGTCCCTGAAACTGAGCCCCATCTTGGCATTTGATTGGCTGCATTTTGAACAGTGTTTCCCTGGGGTGGGTCCCTGGCTGTTCTGCAGATGTACAGTTTGGCAGGCCTAGATGTCTCTGTAGTCACCACATAGGTCCCTGGTCATTCACTCCTCTGACACTCAGACCTCTTTGTAATTAACCCCCGCCAGTAGGGTGCAGTAAGTTTCTGTGCAGGATCCCATTAGAACCCAAGGCTGAGCATGCAATGCCTCTTCCCAGAATACCCCCATGGCTTCCTGTCTTAGGTCAGTCAGCGGCACCAGTTGACAGTTTGGACTGGGTAATTTTTTGTTGGAGTGGAGGGAGGGACTTACTGTGCATTGTAGGATATTTGAAGGATCCTTGGCCTCTACCTACCAGATGCCAATAGCATCCCTCCAGTCCCAACATGGCCAAATGTCTCCTGCGGGGCAACAAGCCCTCCCATGGATAATGACTGCTTTATTGGGATTAAAGGCCCTGTATGGTCATTCATCCACCCCAGCCACAATGGCCTCCTTGCTCCTCCTTGGACATACCAGGTGAACCACCTACCACAGGGCCTTTGCACTTGATGTCCATTCTTTCTGAAATGTTTATCCCACAAATACCCACATGGCATCTAATGTTTTGTGTATGTATTTTTCATTTATCTTGTTTAATGTCATCCTTTCCCCACTCCAACAGCATTTCATGAAGGCAGGGATATTCACCTGACCAGTGCTGTAGCTTTGCCAGGATGGTACCTGGCACACAGTAGGTGTTCGATAAATATCTGTTGACAGAAGCATTCTTTTGTGCCCTCTTTTCTGTAGCATTGACTGGGTAGGCCAAAGGTGTAGGGCTTTTTAGTAGCTCTTATCTCTGATCACACACGACCTTTGACTTCTGGGCATGGCTTTAAGCCAATGACTATATAAAGCAGCAGCCGGGTGGGGCAGGGAGGAGCAGGGATCTTCAGTCAGCCACACCAGGACTCATGTAGCAGCCCTGTGACCACACCGGTCAGGGTCAGCACCTGACCCCTTTCAGAGCTGTCACAGAGACTCACTGAGCATGCCCAGCGTGCCTCAGGTACTGAGAACTATGTCCATTGTTCCATCTGTGCCCAGAACCCATTCTGGTTCACCGACACTCAGCCGGTGCTCATTCCTTGAGAACTTGAAACCGCAGGAAGTTAAGGAGGTACAATGATTGCACGTTTTGCTTAACATTTATGGGGGGAAAGCAGTCGGAAAATCCTGTCTTTCAAGGCCCCCCACCCCCAGCCCTGGTTCCTTTTGAGCATTCTGTCCCCAGCGGGAAGCAGGCTTTCCCTGTTTTTGGTGGGGAATTGGGTCACGGGGCTGGTCTGGCTCGGGGGCTGGTGCTTTGTCGGCTGTCTCTCCTCCGGGGGCAGTGGTGTGTGCACCTGGAGATCTGGCAGGTGTGCGGGTGTGTGAAGGGGGTCTTCTCCAGCCAGCGGGCTGCTTCTGGACTGCTTTCTGTGTCTCTCAGAATCCTCCCTGGAGAAGGAGAGGGAGACGCCCAGTCCCATCGACCCCAACTGTGTGGAGGTGGATGTGAACTTCAACCCTGACCCTGCCGACCTGGTCCTCTCCAGCGTCCCGGGTGGAGAGCTCTTCAACCCGCGGAAGCACCGGTTTGCAGAGGAGGACCTGAAGCCCCAACCCATGATCAAAAAGGCCAAGAAGGTGTTTGTCCCCGATGAGCAGAAGGTAACTTGGTCTCCTCCGTCCTAAGTAAACATTCCAAGTGTGCAAGAGCCTGGGCTCTTCCTGCCCTACATTTGGTCTGGTCTGGAGGAGCCTGCCTCCGGTGGACACCACCTGCACACCACTGGTTGTGTGCTTGGAGCACATCCTGCAAAGGTCTGGGACAACTAAGGGGAGTGGGTGGCGTCTGGCCCCTACGTGACTCCCTGTAGTCTCTCTTTCCTCTCCCCAGAACCATCGGCCTTGTCCGTGCACCTGCCTGTCCTGGCTTTAGCTCAGACATCAGGTAGAGCTCCTTAGGCCGTAGAAACTGGGGTAGAACAAGTCCTTGCTTTGAAGGACAGACAAAAGCGTGTATGGCCATCCCCAGGGAAGAGTGCAAGCTGATGGGGGCGTAAGAACTGGCGGGGGAGTGGTGAGGAGGCTTTCATAGCTTTCCCATCCTCTCCTATTTAAAAAAAAAAAAAAAAAAACGCCTAGGAAGGACTTTTTGTCCAAGCTTTGGCATCAGCCAGACCTGGGTTCAAACCCCACTTGGCCACCTACAACCTCGCTGAGTCTCAGGGTCCTGTCTGTAGGATGAGAATAACTGTGCCCACCTCTCTGGATTTTTTTGAGGCTTCAGCAGTGGTGACAGTGACAGCAAATGTTTCCCCGGTACCTGTTATAGCCCAGGCTCTGTTAGCAGCATTTTTATGACCAATTCATCTGATTGTCAGACATTCTCACGAGGTGGTCGCTGTTGCTGTCATCATCCCCGTTGTACTGATACGGGACCTGAGACGGTGAAGGTCCCGTTGCTAGTAAGTGGCCAAGCTAAAATGTGAACTCGGGACTGAATCCTTAACCACTGCCAAGACACTCCCGTGAGGCAGAGTATAGACAGCACGGTCTGCTGGGTAGCAGTAAACGGTCTCTTTCCCGCCACCATGTATCCTTCCAAAGGGCTTTGTTTCTCATCCTACCTCCCTGAGGAAAGGGTGGCATCCCTCCATGTACCTCAGTGCACACCAGTTCTTTCCCCAGGGTCCCACTTCTAGTTCTGGCCACACCAGGTGAGTTAGGAGGGGAGTCGGGGGTGAAGCAGTCAGGGGAGGAGAAGGGTTGGGTTCCCACCTGGAGAAAGACAGGAGACCCACAGAAGGCACTTCCCCACAGGATGAAAAGTACTGGACAAGACGCAAGAAGAACAATGTGGCAGCCAAACGGTCGCGGGACGCACGGCGCCTGAAGGAGAACCAGATCACCATCCGGGCGGCCTTCCTGGAGAAGGAGAACACGGCCCTGCGGACGGAGGTGGCCGAGCTGCGCAAGGAGGTGGGCAAGTGCAAGACCATCGTGTCCAAGTATGAGACCAAGTACGGGCCCTTGTAACCCGTGTCCCCCTACCCAGGCAGGGCACTGCCTGCACCTCAGATCTCTGCCTGGGGGCACCCTGAAACCTGCACACGTGTGGAGACATATGACTCCAGGAGCAGTCACGTCAAAGCTTCATTGTAACACGGCCAGACCCTGTGAGGACTCCCCCGGGGCCAGCCTCCTCACTGGGGGGAGTGTGAGAGAATGCCTAGATGGGTGAGCCGGCCTTAGTTTCTGTTCTTGGACAGCCAGCTGAACCAGAAGGGGACCCCTGGAGTACCAGCCTCTCCTTTCACAGAGCACACGGGTTCTCCTTGACTCTCCCTTGGCCTCTGGCTGGGGCTGCCTCCACAGAACGAGGCCTGACCATGACTGTCGCCCTCACATCTTCTCAGGTAGCAGGGCGCATTTCCGGGAGGGGTCTGTCATTGACCTCACCCTCCCCAGAACGGCTTTGAGAGAGATGTGGCTCTCACTCCTCAGTGAGTGTGCATCGGTGGCAGGCCCAGGAGTGGGCTTCTGTGCTGCGTGGATGGCGTTTGAGTCGGGCCTGTAGCAGAAGGGCACCCCACCGTTCCCTGTGCCCGCACCCTTTTCTCCTGTAGGTAGCTCTGAGGTCTGGCAGCCAGGGAGAAGGCCCAGGCATTCAGCGCTCTCTGCATGTCACCTGCTGTGGAGCAGAGCCTCCAAGGAACACTGGTCTCTGTGCTCTGACTACCAGGGCACGGGAGGCCTGTCATCCCCAGGTCCCTCATGGAGGCCGCCTGGTTTCCTTGTTTGTCCCATACTCTGGGCCTGGGAGCCAGCTGTTTCTTTTATCACCCAGTAATCAGTCCCAAGTCTTGGATTTAAAAGGAATTCCTTCTCCCCCATTTGGAAGTTTTGGCACCTGGACCCCAGGGTGCATCTTCCGTGTGGTGTTGAAAAGTCTGGCCTCCACAGCTCCCCTTACGCAGTGGGCACGAGAGCCGGGGCGTGATTGCTGTAAAGCGCCCATTTTTTCTCGCTCTGTCCACTGGTGTGGCCAGGCCAGGGTTTGCTCCCCTGAGGCAGCAGGGGGGCCCAGCGCTTCAGGAACTGTCTTCCTGTGAGCCACCGACAGGGCTCAGCTGGTGGCCCGGTCGGGTTGTCAGGGTTTCAGGGCAGTCTTATGGCATAATAGGCTCTGGGGTTGTTTACCCGGGCCTAGGGTCCCTTCAGTCTTGGTCCCAGGAGACGCAGGACCCCCACACGAGTCTGGCTGTGGCATGGAGGGAGGGCCTCTCAAGTGCAGCCGCGGCTTCTCTGTGCGGCCGCTTCTTTCTCTCATGTGGCTGGACTCGGCCTTCGGCTCTGCCGGGAAGATTAACTGAGGAAATTCTGCCCTCGTTGGTCAGTTGGGGCATCCTCGAGATGGGGGGCCGTATTTGCTCAGGGCAGGCAGCCTGTGGTGAAGAGGCGTCACGGGGGGTGGGTGCACTTGGTCATCTCACCACCGGCTTTATTTAAGGTGGCCGCTCAGAGGCCCGGGCCCCAACATCCGAGACTTGTCGTAAACACAGATGTTAAAGCCCAGGGGAAGATATCCCCTGGGCACGGACCGTACCCCAGGGAACACTGCGGCCCGCCAGGGGCCTGCACATGCACCTCTCTGGGGGACTTGGCAAGGGTCCCAGAGGCCAAGGGAGGCCACCCCCACCCTCCAGGCCCCTGACTGTGGTTCTAGCAAAACCATGTACGAACTTTTCACTCTGTTGTAACCACACACGGGGCAGTTGCATCCAGCATGTCGGCGTCCTGCCCAGGCGGCCCACCGGGCCCTTGCCCTCCGGCTGGGCCCTCACCGGGAGGGTGGCACTTGATTGTTCTCCTGGAAGAGCCTCACACTTTCCGGCTCTTCGTTTCCTTTGGCCAGAAAGCATACCGTTTGTGTTTTTCAGTTCTATTTTTTTAAAGAATGGACACATCCCTGCCCGGCCCTAGTGCTGACCCGGTGGGTGGGACGACGGCCTGACATCTCTCCCGTGTCCCACCTGCCTGTTCAGTGTCCCCCTCCCCCCGGGCAGTGGGTGTCTGGTTCCTGCCCAGGGTGCTTGTTTGGAAAGAGAACAGCCGTGGGCTGTCCCGGCAGAGCCCCTTCTGGTCAGGAGGCTGGCAGCGGCAGGAAGGAGATGTGTGTGGAGGCCGTCATTTTGGGGAGAAGTGGTCAGGTAAGCTTGCCTCCTCCCCCGGCCTAAGAGCCGCATCCTTGCGGGAGGACAGAGGTGGCGCCTGCTGGGTTTCCATGAAGGAAACGCACGTCTCCATCTTAGGACTAACAAGGCCTGTGGCCCCTGCACCCAGGCCTTTCCCAGAAGCATAAGTGGCTCAAGAAGCCACTTCCTGGTTTCAGGAAGGGCCATCCACTTCCCAAGTGTCCCGTCGTCAGCTTCAAGGCAACCTCAGAACAGACCAACCACGGGCGAGCTAGAATGTTGCCGGCATAACCACGTGGTAAATACATCTAACCTAGAAGTGTAGCTGTGTGTGTGGAGAGAGTTCTCCAGATGGACAGCGGCCTTGTGGAGGACCTGGGTAACTCTTGTCTGGAGGTCAAGGAAGAGGTTTGTCTGGGTCCTGAGGTTGGGGAAGGTGCTTGGCAGTGAGCTTTAGCTTTTGGTAAGCATCTCCCTGCCGAGAGTGGTCACCGTGGCCCGGGAGGGCAGCTCCTGCAGTCATGGGGCGAGGCGGAAGGCCTTTGTGTTGGACACTGTCCTGCCCCGGTTCCTGGGAGCTGGGCTCCATGTCACACACAGAGCCCAGGAGCCCTGGTCTCATTGCAAGCCTCACCCCCCAAGCTCCTTCAGCAGCTGTTCATTTAGTGCAATAAATTTTTCTAGAAAATGTCAAAGATGACTTCCAGGTGGCTATTGCTGTCTTACGGTTTGGGGATGCCGGAACACCACTTGGTTTTATTTTTCTAAGTGCATGTGACGTGTCGGCGCGTGTGGGGCTCTGCGTCCTCCCCTGGGAGCCGGCATTCCAGCGGTCCCCTCTCTCCTTTACCTTTGTTGGGGGGAGGCGGCGAGGGGAAGACCCCTCAGTCCCGGCTGGAGAGGGTGGACCCTGCAGCCGTCGGCCTTTTGTGTGAGTGTGTCGCTGCTGGTGGTTCTGAGTGGGGTGCTGGGAGGCAAGTCAGGAACGTGTCCTTTTCAAAACAAATTAAATATTTTGAGAAGAGAATCTGGAGCTGCGTGTTTTGTATGCACCCCCCTTCCCTGCTTCCGCTCCATGTGTGGGCCGCAGAGCGTGAGCACGGAGCCACCGGCAGCACTTGACCCCCCACTAGACCCCGCCCAGGCCCCCCTTTCCTCACCCTACCCTCGGCCAGGTCACCTGACTGCCTCGGGTTTCCTGCCCTGCGTGCCTCACAGTTTACTGGGAAGGACAAACAGTGTCAGACCAAAATGCAGCGGGAACTAGTCAGGAGACAGGCAACTGCTTAGGAAAAGGACCGGTCTGGGCACCCTTGATGGCAGCTGTGGAAACAGAAAGCCGGCTGAGTCCTGATTGTGGTTCTGGAAACTTCCTTTTCTCCGCTAAACAAACTTTCTGTCTGTGGTCCTAGGACTTCACACTCCAAAGGGTGACAGTGCTGTTGTCACTGATCGACTCAGCATTAGGGGCTGTGGGTCCCCTGCTCAGGGCTGGCCTGGGTTCCAGGGGCTTTCATGGGGGGAGGGGGTCCCTGCTGCAAGCCAGTGTTTTCACCCCTCCCTCCCCGTTCCCCTCAGTGTCAGGAGCTGCTGGGGGCTGCATCCTCACCTGGGGGGTGCTCCATCCTCACCTGTGGGGGGGGCTGCATCCTCACCTGGGGGGGGGCTCCATCCTCACCTGTCGGGGGGGCTGCATCCTCACCTGTGGGGGGGGCCCTGCATCCTCACCTGTGGGGGGGCTCCATCCTCACCTGCTGGGGGCTGCCCCCTCCCCCCACGCATGCTGTCAGTGCTCAGGGTCTTGTGAGCAGAGGGACCAGAAACTACTTGTAATTTAGTCTCTAAGGGAAAAAAGGCCCTTGGACTTCGGAGATACGGAGCTGATGAAGTGGATTTTTTTTTTCCCTTTGGGTGAAAGTTTACAGCACAAGTTCTCCATTTGAGGTAAATTTTTTAAAAAAAGCTATTTTACAAATGAAACATTGAGGCTCAGAAAAAAGGCAAAGCAATAATGTCCCATATCACAGCAGCCGTGGGAAATGTCAGCCTCAGGGTAGAATGACAGAGTCCAGAGCAGTCACTGGGCAGGCAGACGGCCCCCACTGTCGGATCAGGGCGAGGCCACGTACTCAGCGTGACCCCATGAGTCCTCCCCTCCTCACTCTCAACATCTGGGCGATGCCTACCCTCATGCCAGCTTCCATGTTAGGGGTACCCACTGTGTCCCAGGCCTGATCCTCACGGAAGGAAGAGGATGTTACACGTTGGGGGTGGGGGGGCAACGTTTAGAGATACCTCTGTCAGCTAAGTGCTTTGTGTCGGCCCTGCCTCCTGCCCACACACTCTGGTGGGAGAGACACAAAAACAGAACAAGGGATTGTGTAAATTGTGTTTCTGAGGAAACTGGGAGCTGACGGAGATACTAATTATAAGGGAGGCGGGGGTCAGGAAAGACCTTTCTGGGTGGCACAGAAGCTGAGACCAGAATGAACGGATGTGACCTGCCCCAAGGATCACACGCAAGTGGGATGCAGGGCCAAGACCCTTGCCATGCAGCTCCGTCCTGCAGACACACCCCCTCTGGCTGGCCAGAGGGCTGAGGACAAGGAAAGCCGTTAGGAGAGGTACCCATGGTGACCAGAACCGTGACACCTTCAGTCTCTTGTCCCTGAAGAATTTTTCAGTTGGGAAGAGGACTCTGAGAAGCCGGGTGAGGCAGATGTAACTTAAAACGTTTGGCCCCAGGGGTCAAACCTTTAGGCAAAGGCTTTACCCAGCACCCTGCCCCGCCCCTGCCGCCAGTCCCTGCAGTCTCTGGGGGCTGCTGCCCAGGTGTCTGACCGCAGCCCTGAGTGCAGCTGATTGTTCTGGGGGTGAGCATGTGACCCAACGATGCCTCCGAGGCCCTTCCCTGAGATTTTGGAACCGTCACACTCTTGACGCCCTTCCCTGAGATTTGCCCACTTGAGGTCTGTGCTCTCCAGGGAGGCCTGTTGGAATCGCCACACTCTCCACCCTGGATCGCTCCTCTCCTCCAAGCAGAGACTTGAGCAGCCGCAGGAAGGATGGCGGCTGTGTGCTTGGCCATCTCAGCTGAGGACGTGGGAACCAAGGACACAGGTGGGTTCACTGTGCCTCCATCGCCAACTTGGAGTGTGATCTTGGACAAGTCGACTCCCTTCTGTGGGCCTCAGACTTCCCTGTAGAACGGCCCACAGTGCTGGTCACGAGGCTTGCACTCGGAAGCGCCTGGCACAGGGCAGATGCTCAGTGGGGGGCCGGTCCATCACAGCACTGCGACAGTCACCTTCTGCCGTGCAGCCACTGCCTTCAGGGATGGGTGTCTGCTGGATGGTGTGGGATGCAGCCAGGGTCAGACAGGCTGTGTGCGCTGGGGAAGTCACTCGCCCTCTCTGAGCTGTTTCCCCAGCCCAGAGAGTGCGTGTGGAACAGCAGCCCGGTGTTCACGCCCCCCTCCCACCTTGGGGCTCCCTGGGGGACTCATTTCCAAAGCTGGGCCCACACCCCCTCTTTGAATGCACCCAGCGGCCAGACAGCCCTTCTGTACCCCTCCCGGCTGTGCCAGGCTGGCCCAGCTGGCAGCTCCTGACGTCAGCAGCTAATCTGGGAAAGCCGCCAGCCAGAGATAGGGTGAGGGGCAGAGGAAACGGGAGAGAGAGTTTGGAGACGGGTGTCTCAGCCCCCCAGCCAGCCCAGAGCCTCCCTCAGCCAACCCACCCCAGCACACTGGGCCAGTTAGGATTGAAAAGGCGGAGCAGGGGGCTTTTGGTTTCAAGCGGCAGCTCACAGAGCCATTGCTCTGCCTTCCCCCGCCCGCCCCGACGCCAGAGGCAAGGACAGCCCCTCGGTCTGGACTCCAGGCCTGGCCCCACTGGGGCCAGAGGGCCCACAGGGCCAGGCCTGTTGCCTGCAGGCCTGTGCAGGCCCACCTGGGCCGCAGGGCAGGCAGGAGCAAGGCGGACTCTCAGCAGGTCCTCCCTGAGTCCCAAGTCCTCAACCCCTGCATCCTCCCAGCTTCACAGCATCCTAGGGTGGGCACCCCCACTTTACAAGAGGAACGGGAGGCTCGGGGAGGTCTTAGGCAACTTGGCCAAGGTCTCACAGCCGCTAGGTGTCAACGCTGAGACTCAGACCCAGGCCCTGCGGCTCCAAAGCCCAGACCTCCTGGCTACCTCAGCAGTCTTCCGGTGCAGGTGCTGGCATTACCTGAGCCTGTCCACAGTGGAAGGACGCCCCCTCTGCCTCCTCCCTCAGGCCAGTGAAGGTCAGGCAGCCACCCGGGCCAGCATCAATAAAGCCCCAACCCAGCCACCAGGGGTGGGAAGGGTGAGACTGACTTTTGTCCCACAGGCTGGGCCAGGCCCTTCACATTGACACCATTTGGCAAATGGTGGTAACTGAGGTTCAGAGAGGAGACGTGATCTCCCCAAGGCCTCACTGTGCCTCCAGCCCGCCCCCTGACGTCTTCCTTGGTCCTCACCCACTGGAGCCCCACAGGTCCTGGTGTTCACTCTCCCCTGGGCCCATCTCTCTTGCCCTTCCCCTGTCCTACCTTGGCATGCCCTTCCTCCTAACAGGAGCAGAGGCTCTGGACAACAAGAGTCTTAGAAGGTCTCACATCCAGACCCTTCCCAACTGGATGGAAGAGACCCCCAGAGAAGGGAAGGGGCTCCCCAAGGCCACACAGAAAAATCAGGCAGATTGAGGACTCCTGGGTCACCCCCAAATAGGTACCAGGTGGCCTTCACTAGGGGAAGCACTGGCCACCCCTGACCCCAACGTGAGCATGACCTCTTCCCAGAGACCTGGGCTTGGCCCAGGCCCCTCTCCAACCTATTGTGTGACAGCCTCAGTTTCCTCTGTAAAGGGGGGCCCACCTTAGGGTGCTGTGAGACTGTGACAAGGGGGTGCCACACAAGCCACATCCCTCTCTGAGCCTCATCTTCCTCACCTGTGCCCTGGGACAGGACCCCAGCCCTGCCCACTTGTCTGGGTCACTGTGAGCTGACTAGAAGCTCCCTATAAACTGCAGGGGATGGGGCTTGGGACAGAGTCACAGCCCAACACACCTGGGACACAAAATCACACACACACACACACACACACACACAGCAATTCCCTTTGGGAAGCCAGCTGGAGAGTAAAGGGTGAAACAGCTGGAGGCCAAAGATGAAGCTGGAAGGTAGCAGGGCCGGGCCACTCTAAGCACAAGAATCTGACATCTCCCGGGGTCTGAATCTAAAACTGCTTTGGCCCACGTCTGTGGCACTGCTGGGTCACGCCTCCTGACCCCAGGACACTGTGTCTGAGAAGCTGCTGGACTAAGCCCAACCATCAAGAAATCCTGCCCTAACGCTCTGAAGAGGCCCAGAGTGTGAGGCTTGGGCATGACCAGGGCAGGAGGCTGGAGCCCTGAGCCAGGAGCCAGGAGTCCTAAGTTCTAGTCCCAGACTCAGGGCTCCTCCTGCTTGGGGCCTCAGTTTCCCAATCTGCCTAGGAGGACTGGAAGTGTGGATGGGAGTATTCATGTTCAGACTCTAACACTGCCAGGCCTTTGCCCTACCCTGGCCTTCCCTTTCTTCTCTGCCTCACAAATTCCTAGTCATGCCTCGAGGGCCCAATCAGATATCCCCTCCACCAGGAAGGCCTCACGGATACTCCCAGTGAGTTAAAACATGGGAAATGCTTACAGCCGTGCTTGGCACTGAGCCACGTTGTTGTGTTGTTGTTAGGTGCCATCGAGTTGGCTCAGACTCAGCACTCTGACATACAACAGAACGACACACTGTCCAGTTCTGCGCCAGCCTCACAGTCCTTGCTATGCCTGAGCCCATTGTTGCAGCCGCTGTGTCAATCCATCTCATTGAGGCCCTTCCCCCTCTTCTCTGACCCTCCACTTAACCAAGCATGTCACCCTTCTGACAGCATGGCCTAAGTAGGTGAGACGAAGTCTGGCCATTTTCACTTCCAAAGAGTATTCCAGCTGTACTTCTTCCAGGACCAGTTTGTTCCTTCTGGCAGTCCATGTTATTTTCAGTATTCCTCGCCAATTCCACAATTCAAAGGCATTAATTTTTCAGTCTAGCTTTCACGTGCATATGAGGCAACTGAAAATACCATGGCTTGGGTCAGGCGAATTTTCGAATCTTCATCTTCAAAGTGACATCTTGGCTCCTTAACAGTTGAAAGAGGTCTTTTGCAGCAGATTTGCCCAGTGCAACACAGCCTCTGCTTTCTTGATCGCTGCTTCCATGGGTGTTGATTGCAGATCCAAGTAAAATGAAATATTTAACAACTTCAGTCTTTTCTCCATTTATTGTGATGCTGCTTATTGGTCCAGTTGTGACAATTTTCATTTTCTTTATATTGAGGTATAATCCATACTGAAGGCTGTAGTCTTTGATCTTGATCAGTAAACACTTCAAGTCGTCCTCACTTTCAGCAACCAAGATTGTGTCATCTCCATATCACAGGTTGTTAATGAGTCTTCCTCCAATCCTGATGCCACATTCTGAGCCATATGCCAGCTATTACTCTCATCACCACCCCCATCTTACGAACGAGGAAACTGAGGCTCAGAGCATAAAGGACTTGTCCTAATCCCACAGCTTGTCAGTGATGG
>NW_006921670.1:6342877-6348322 GCF_000298275.1 Orycteropus afer afer
GCAGGAGGCAGAGCTGGACCCCAAGGTTGAGGGGCTTTCACCCAGCCCCTAGAGCCTGGCACTTTGAACTTGGACTTAAAGCCTCCAAATTGTGAGAGAATAAACTCCTGTTTGTTGAGGCCATCCCATTTGTGGTATATTTCTCTTCAGAGCAGCACTAGGGAACCAGAACAGTCACCAATGACCTTGGTGTTGCCAAATCAATGAGGGTCAATGCTCAAGCTTATATCTCCACTTTTGAGGTGCACGAGCCCCAATTGCTCACTCCTGACTTCTAGAAGCACTCCTCACTCAGCTCCACGTTTTCCTCCCTCTCTGATGACCCTGGCTCGTCATCCTGCACATGTCAGAGGCCCCAGGGCTCCATCCTGGTGCTGTGCTCTGTCTCTATCCCTCTCTGGCTGCCTCACCAGCTTCCAGGCCTGGAGTTCCGTCTATACCCTGACAACTTCCAAAAGGCTCGTATCCAGCCAGACCCTCTCTCCTGAGCCCTGATCTACCTGCCTACCTGGCACTTCCACTTGGAAGTCTCACAGGCTTCTCAACCTTAACCTATCCAGCAGTTCCAGAGGGAGAGTAGTGGTGTCCCCCAAAACCTCCTCCCCAAGTCTTTCCTTCAAAGTAACTGGTCCGAGGGTGCTCAGACCAGCCTCAGGGTCTGCCTTGATCCCCCAGTAGCTCACACCAGCGTCATCTGCAAATCCATCTGTTCTAGAATCCACTTCTTCCCATCCTCCAGTTGTCCCAGCCCCCACCATCTCCTGCCTGAGTTACAGCAGCGTCCTCTTCTACTCCTGTTTCCACCCTGCAGTCTGTTCTTGGCTCACCAGGCTTTAAAGCTGTCCATCATATCCTGCACCTCCAACAGACTCAGAATCAAATCAAACTCCTCACAAACAGCCGAAAGCTCTGTAAGACATGCCTCCACCCACCTGGCCCGCTTCCCCTCTCCCTGTTCCCCGGCTCTGGCCACTCTGACTGTCTTGTTCCTCGTGGGTCCTGCCACCTCCTTCCAGCCTCAGAGCCACGGCACCTGCAGTTCCATCTGCTAGAGAGCTGTCCCCAGATCTGCCCACCAGGCTAGGCACGGAGTAGCTGCTCACCAAACATCCACACCCACGGACCTAATTGAGGATGCGGCCAGGGGTCAGGGCTGTGTGTGGAGGGAGTCACCACCAGGTGGCAGTGCAGACACATCCCTGGGCAGTGACCCAGGTCCATCTGTCCTCTGAGCAAGCCTCCGGTGCCAGGCAGTGCAGAGGGAGCGCGGGCACCGGCTGCCACCCATCCTGCATGTCCTCCAGTGGCTCTGGGTCAGGAGGAGGTGACACCCCTGCAGTAGTCAGGAGCACCCACAGAAGCCTGGGAAGAGATGAGTTGCTTCTGTGGCCTGTGCTTCTAGGCCATTTCTGGGGGAGAGGGCGGATGTGGCCATACAGAGGTGGGGGGATTAGAACTCAGCCAAGCAGGTGCCCTTGGAGGGTGGGGCCTGGGGAGGCCACGGACTTGGAGCTGGTCAGTCGGGCCCGGGTTCCATCTCCTCCTGTCCTCTGTATGGCCTTTGGCAATGCAGGTACCGACTCTGAGCCTAAACTTCTCCATCTGACTAAAGGCGGTAATGAACATAAGGACCAAGACCCTATGTGGGGAGCTGAAGTGCATCCGGTCCATCACAGTGAGGCTGAGGGGCATTCTGAGGGCCTTCCCAGTGATGAACAGAGCCCTGGTGGGGCAAGGGCTAAGCGCTTGACTGCTAACCCAAAGTTTGGTGGTTTGAACCCACCAGCTGCTCCTTAGGAAGAAGATAAAGCAGTCTGCTTCAGTAGAGCGTGCAGCCTTGGAAGTCCTACGGGACAGTTCCACTCTATCCTATAGGGTCACAAAGAGTCAGAATCAACTCGCCGGCAATGGGTTTGGTTTGCTTGGGCCCCAATGGTGGGTGGTGTGTGGATCTGGAGAAAAGGGGCCGGGGGAGACCGGAAATCAGGAGTCCTATGGCCACAGCCTACCCTACCCCTCTGTCAAATGAGACAAGTTCTCTGGGGCCTCTCTGCCTGAGATCTGTGACCTGAAGCTCCTGTGTGTCTATGAGTGTCAGAGTCTGTCTATGAGTGTGTCCGTGTGATTGTGAGTCTGCGTGCATGTGATTATGTTGATGATTGTCTCTGTTAGTGTATGTGACTGTGTGTGTGTGTGTGTGTGAGATTGTGCATGTCTGCGCTTGAGTGAGTATGGTTTGTGTCTGTGCAAATATACCTGTGTCACACTCCGTGGCCGGGGGAGGGGACAGCTGCCTCTCATCCTGGCAGAGAGGACAGGATTCCAGGCACTGGGGTCTCTCCTCTCCATGCCAGGAAGGGCCCACAGGACTGGGACAACCTGCCCAGTTAGCAGTAGGGGTGGTGCCTGGTGAGGCACCAAGACACCCCCCTCCTGCTCCCAGTTGCCCTGGCAACTGGATCTTCTGGTTCCATCTCTCCCCAAGAAGCACCCAGAGCTTCCTGATTTGCATGACATTTGCATAATTTGCATCTGGATCCCTGAGCTCCTCCTTCTCTGAGGGGCACCACTCACCCTTCCGCCCAGACAAGAATGCTGAGGGTAAAGGGGCCAAGGACCAAGCTGGAGGGGCCTGTCCCCAGGCCCCCCACCTCAGCCCGTGCAGGACAGGAGCACCCGCCCTTTGAGCCCAAGTTTTCTCATTTGCTAAAAGAGGATCCTGGCCCTGGCTCAGCCTCCCAGGGCTGCCGTGAGGCTAGAAGGGCCCAGGCTGCCGTTTGCAGCAGGCCTGGTTTTCAGCCACGGTCTTCTCCAAAAAGCCAACATATGTACAGATGAAAAGATATTTCATCAGCAAAGCTTCTGAGCTTGAGGTGGTGACAGGTCCTTGGTCTGAAGTCCCTCCTGAGGGTAAGTGTGTGACGATTTTGATGGACATGCGCCCTGTCCTGGATGTTGTGAGGGCCATGGCCTGGCTGCAGGGAACAGCCCCAGCACACGGTCTGTTTCTGCAGCTTGTCTGAGTGCACAGCACGAAGGCCGTGAGGCCCGCAGACAAAAGCTGTGTATTTCAAAATGAGGTGTAAATCAAGCCTTGGTGACAGCCCCAAGGCCCAGCCAGGGGTCCCAGTGTCCACAGAGTGCTGGCCCCGGATGCCCCAGACAAGAGGCGGGACCCTGGACAAAGTCTCCCCCTTACAGGCATGAAGATTACGTGTCCAGGTCCTGTCGACCTCAGCAGGTCCGGATTCCTTGACCTGAGACATTAGCCCTGGCCTGACTCCTCCGTGGCCCCTCAAAAGCACACCGGTGGGTGAACCTTCAGGGACTGCCGCAGGGGTTCAGTGCGAAGCTGGTGAAGGAGGGTGGGATGGCTGTGGGGAAGGGACCTGGCCAAAGCTGGGAGTTTAAAAATAAACCTTGTCTGGGTGTTGTCAGCCACAGCTACGGCTCCCAGGGCCTGGTGACATCATTGGGGCACAGGATGTCCCTGGCAGGGGCTAGGGGTAGCACAGGGGACACAGCAGGGGGGAGGGGGTCCTGATCTACCCTTTTTGCACCTGGGAGCTGTCCATGTTTGGGGAGAGCTGGTTGTGCTGGGGCCACAGATGCCCTGTGAGAGACCCCAGAGACCCCCGTCCTCCCCTAACACTTGAGAACATTGAGTTTTTTAACAGGTTTAATGGGGGGGGGGACACTGCCACTGAGTTGATTCCATGTCACAGCGACCCTGCAGAACAGAGTGAAACTGCCCTATAGGGTTTCCCAGGCTGTAACCAGACTGCCACATCTCTCTCCCATGGAGCGGCTGGTGGGTTCAAACTGCCAACCTTTACATTAGCAGCTGAGTACTTAAGCACTGCCCCACCAGGGCTCTTTTAACAGCTTTACTGAGATACCATTCACACACCCTACCATTCACTCATTTAAAGTATGATTCAATGACCTCAGTCTATTCACAGCGCAGCCATCACCATAGATCATTCTGGAACATTTTCATCACCATGAAAAGAAACCCCATGCCCTTTAGCTCTTGCTCTGTGCCCCTCCCCTCTCCCCACAGCCCTGTGCGACCATTCACCTCCTTCCTGTCTCTGTGGATTCCCTTGTCTCCTGGACAGACACGTGAATGGACTGAGATGTCTTCAAGGTCTGTCCGTGCTGTGGCGTGTGCCAGCACCGCACTCCTTTTCATGGTTGACTAATATTCCATCTCGTGCTTCCATAAAGATTACAGCCTTGTAAACGCTGTGGGGCAGTCCTATCGGGCCACCATGATTGGAATCAACTTGACAGCAATGGGTTGTGGTTTGGGCGTACACCACATTGGCTATGCCACGTTTTGTTAGTCAGCTGATGGGCATCTGGGCCATTGGCACCTTTGGGCTGTTATGAACAGCTGCCATGACTGTTCAGGTACGAGTGTGTGGGCGGACGTGTGGGGAACGTTCCATTTTCCATGTGGGAAAACTGAAGCCCAGGGAGTCTATGACTTGCCCAAGGTCCCATTTTGAGAGGTCTGGCAGCTCCAGGACTGGAGACAGTTTCCCCCAGGTGCCGCAGACGGTTACGCTCTTGACAACTAGCCTGCGACCAGATTCTGAAAGGCCACAGCCTTGAAAACCACATGGGGCAGTTCTACTCTGCATAGTTCTCGAAGCCTGGTTGGCCTGGGCAGCAGGTGGGCCCTGTGGGAGAGGCTCACCCAGGCAGAGCGTAGGGGCAGGCCCCAAATGAGTCAGTGCCCAGCACTGTGCTGACCCAGCGCTATTCACAACCAACAGGTTCCTCCCACCAGCACCACCTCTGCTCCTCACACTGACTCCTAGGAGGGGCTGGGCACAGACTGATGCCGTCCCACTTTACAGATGAGCAAAGTAATGCAGGAGGGTCAGTCACGTGCTGCAGGTCACACAGCACCACGGTCCCTCCAGGCTCCTTCCACAGCTGCCCAGGCAGCTGGAGCCAGCGTGACACGGGGAGAGCCAGGTCCAGAGCTAAGCAGAAGCCAGGGTGGGTACATACGGGGAAGGCTGCCATGCAGATATGTGGGTCGGGTGGGAGGGCCACCCTGGTTCCAGCCTCTCTCCCAGCCCTCCTCCTCCTCCTCTGCATCTCTGCTCCAAAGCTCCTTGCCCACTGCTGGCCTCAGGACAAAGTCCAGCCTTATCTCTCACCATGTACCTGCCACAAGCTAAGCCTCAGCCTTGCCAAATTGCTCACAGACCTCTCCATCATTGCTATGTCAGGCCTCTGAGCCTGTTTTCACCACCTGGAACGCCCCCTCCCATGAACTACTCATTCTTCAACAGTCACCCCCAACCACCACAGCCCCATCAGGCCACGGTTACGATTCTGAGTGTTGCATGATTGCCGCAACCTCTCTTCCTGGATGTATTTAGGGCAGGAACTGTATTTGACTCATCTCTTGGGGCCCAGTGTCTA
>NW_006921670.1:6349361-6350641 GCF_000298275.1 Orycteropus afer afer
TAAATAAGTATGGGGAAAGGATACAACCTTGATGCACTCCCTTCTTGATTTTGAACTAGGCAGTGTTCCCTAGTGTCTACCTAGTGCGTGGGCAAATGAATTAAGTTCGGTCCTGCCCCTTCCTCACCCAGGGGCTTTGTCCAAGTCACTTACGTCTCTGAATCTCATAAAATGGGGACCAGGGCCACCTTCCAGGCTACTGTCTCCCTTAGGAGGCCGGGGTTGGTACTTTCTGGCCATGTCTGCTCTTGCGTCTCCTCTCTGTCCTGCCTTTCCATCCTGCCCCACTAACCAAGGCAGGTGGCAGTCCCGACCTGCCCCCGTCCTCTTGCTCAACTACAGAAGAGAAAAAAGCAGTCATCACACAGCCCCCAGGCCTTCGCTCCCAGACCTTAGAAGGGAGGGCTCCCCTAGGGAGTGTGTGTCAAGTGCAGAACTCAGGCCTCACCCCCCACCCCTCAGGAAGCCCACTCAGAGGCACCTGGTTTGAGGCCTTGGAATGGCCTTTGTTAAGCAGCCTCCCTTCCAGTAGCCTGGGTCCCGCTTTAGCTGAGCCCCCTGGAAGCCCAAGATGATGCCCTCACCAAATGGGCAGAGAGCGAACAAGGGCGTTAACGGCGGGCCTGGGGCTGGGAGGGTCTCAGCGGCAGCCGCCTCTTTTCCTTTGGAAGGGTCAGGCAATGAGCCCTAGACAGGGACTTCTCCGTTTCTGGGCCAAGGGGAGAGAGCCAGCCGGCGGCCAGCGCGCGGGCCACCTTCGCTTGCACCTGCACAGGTCGGTGCGAGAGACCTGGCTCTCAGAGCACAGGCCAGAGGGGAGATAGACACGGCTATAAACAGCCACGAGGCGATGGGGGATGAAGTAAGTGCGACCGCGAGAAGCGAGGCCGCATCCGCGCCAGGGGGAGGAGGGGCGGGGGAGATGCGGCGCGCTCATGGGGAAGTGGGGCGCGGGCCTGGCGGGGCAGAAGCTCCCTCGAGTCCCCAGTGACCTCTGAGTCGGCTCCGGGGGGGGGGGGGGGGGGGCAGGCGCTCCCAGGCTACGCGCCCAGCGAGGGCGAAGGCGGAGGGTGCACGGAATCCCCGCCCTTCGAGGAGGGCTGGGGCTGTGGCGGAGCGCAGACTGGGAAGGGGCTCCCAGCAGAGGGCGCCCCACCCAGCGGTGCGGACTCAGCTGCAGCGAGGAGGCCTTGGGACGCTTCCCGGGGGCCTAGTCTCCCGAGGTCTCCGCCCCACAGAGCGGGGACCGCTGCCTGGCAGCCTGGCTAGCTGGCGCGCGC
>NW_006921670.1:6351431-6354013 GCF_000298275.1 Orycteropus afer afer
GCGGGGCAGGCAGGGCAGGCCTTCTGTGGGCCAGTGCAATAGAAGAGCCCTAACCAACTCTGTCTCTGTGAGGCCCTTGGGAGCACCTGGCTGAGGTAGCCCACCCATTACCTATTATATTTACCTCCCCTTGAGGGCAGTCTTTGGGACAGAGAAAGGTCTGCCTAGGTCTCCTTTATGACGCTCCGGACATACTGGGAACCTCAGTCTTTCCATCTACAGAGTGGGAATCAACACCTCCCTCCCTCCCTTCCAGCTGCATTGCATCCCTCCTTCCTCCTGTTGGGCTGGACTGTAAGCCTGAGGCTCTCTTTTCACGATAGCACCTCACATATACTTTGTCTCATGACATTGACTGCAGTTTCCTACAATGCAGCACTCCCATCCCACTTCCTTCCCTGTGTCCTTCCCTCCCATGCACTCCTGCCCCCTGAGCTGTCTCCCTATGCATACACTGCCCTTCTATTCTCCCACAATTTTTCTCTCCAAGGAGTGTGTCTAATGTAAATGTTTAGCTCATATGCCTGTATTTTGTTTGGCTAGAAGCCACAGCAGTGAGGGCTTCAATTCCAGACCTGAAGAGGAGCTAAGGGCCATAGTCTCAGAGGTTCCACCAGGCTCTATCAAATCAGCAAAACTGGTCCTTTTTTTTTTAAAAATGATTTTGAGTTTTGTTCCACCTTCTTCTCCCACTCTATCCAGGATCTCCTCCAAGTGGTTGACAGTGGTAGCCGGGCACCATCTAGTTCTTCTGGTCTCATAGTCATACAGGCTGAGGATCGCATGGTCTACCGGTCCCTTGGACTAATTGTTTTCATGCGTCTTTGATTTTCTTCATTCTACTTTGCTCTGGATGAGGAGAAACCCATCGTTGCATCTAGAGGGATGCTTGCAAGCTTTTAAGATCCCAGTTGCTACTCACCAAAGTAGGAGGTGGAATAATGTTTTGTGTAGTATGTTATGTCAGTTGAGCTTGATGTCCCCTGCTACAACTATGATCCTGAGCCCACAGGTCCAACTACTCACTCCCTCTGGATAGTTGGCTGTGGCCAAGAAGTGACTACAACCTTGTCTATTGTCAGCTCTACTATATACCTGGGAACTCTTACAGAACATACAAATACACTTGTAGAAACACTGTCTGCCAACCCTATACATGGTCTTGGGCACACTCCCTTCTGCATAGACATACCTAACAGTTCAGCCCGTCTGCCCATCTATCCACGAGGTGAGGATTCTTGCCCTCTTACCACTGAAGAAACCAAGATGTGAAGTAGTTTCCCCAGGAAGGCAAACCAACTGTCCAGGTTGACCCTGGACTGAGGAATTTTCCCAGGACACAGGGCTTCTATTACTAAAGTGGGGAGTCACCCTTCTTCCAGACCATGCAACTCAGTGATGGTGCCTAGGTTCAAACTGGCCAGAAGCAGACATCTTTCTCCTGTAGAGTAACTGGTGGGTTCAAAAAACTAACCTTTCCATTTGAAGCCGAGTACTTAACCACTGCACCACCAGGGCTCCTTCCGTAAAGATTACAGCCTAGAGAACCCTCGGAGGCAGTTCCGCTCTATCACATGGGGTCGCTATGAGCCAAAATGACTTTGACACCTACCCACACATAGACATGATCCTTCTTAGCACTTTTCTCTGGGAGTCACTATGCTGACTGCGTTCAAGCCCAAGGAAGACCAGGTCATTTTTTGAGGTGCAGACCTGAGTTTTAGAGAGGTTCAGTGATTCTGTTCAAGGTGACGCAGGCAGTAAGGGGCAAGGCTGGTGCTCGTGGTGTGCTGCACACTTCTAGAAGGGAGCTCACCTAGTGGTAGTCGGTGGTTGTGGGAGACACTGAGGCCCGGGGTGGGAGGGATTGCAGAGATCTTACAGGCGCCGGGAGCCCTGCCTCTCAGACAAGCTGGCTCTCTTGTCCATGTGGTAGGACAGGTTGTAAGGACAAGCCCTTTTGCCCACACTGGGCTGCTCCCCCCCTCAGTCGGCTGGCTGCCCAAATCATCTGCCAGTTGCTGTTCCCTGTCCGCTAGCCAAGCCTGGAGCAGTCCAGGACATTGTGTCCAGAGAGAGGGCCAGGCAGGCCCTCTCTCTGCCCGCTGACCTCCTGCCCCACCCCTCTGGGCCTCGGGCCAGCCTGGCACGAGCTGGAGGCCAGGACTGCGTCTCTACTTCTCTGGACTCACTGTGGGGCCTGCCTAAGAGGGATGTCCCCCGATTCCTCAAGGGACCAGCTCCCCACCCAAGGTGCCTCCTAGGCTGGCTGGGCTCCTGGGACACCAGTTTCCCTGCGTGTCCCGAAATGTCAGCCAAACCGAGGTGAGAGGCCCCCTTAGGCAAAGAACCAACTGTGCGGGCTGGGCACAGCCTGGTCTCCCCCACTTCACAGACGAGGAAGCTGAGGTGCAGAGAGAGGACAGGATTGTGTGTGAAGCTGCATAGCCATGAGCTGAGAAGCCACCGAGCAGAGCAGGAAGGGGCTGGGGGCAGGGACAATAGGGAGGGGAGGCCAGAGGGAAGAGTCCTCATGAAACTGGAGAGGACCCCTGTGGGCCCCTTCATGTATCTGCTTCCTG
>NW_006921670.1:6355678-6401939 GCF_000298275.1 Orycteropus afer afer
ATGGCCAGACTTCGTCTCACCTACTTTGGTCATGTTGTCAGAAGGGACCATTCCCTGGAGAAGGATGTCATGCTTGGTAAGGTGGAGGGTCGACGAAAGAGGGGAAGGCCTTCGACGAGATGGATTGACACAGTGGCTGCGACAATGGGCTCAAGTATAGCAAGGATCATGGAGCTGGCGCGGGATCGGGCGGTGTTTCGTTCTGCTGTGTATGGGGTCACTATGAGTCAGAAATGACTCGATGGCACCTAACAACAACAACAACTGTGGAAAATGGTATGGCACATCATTAAAAAGTTGGAAATAGAAATACCATTTGCTCCAGCAATCGCACTACGAGGAATATATCCAAAAGAGGGGAGATCCAGGACATGAATAGATACATGCACACCCATGTTCATTGCAGCACTATTCACAGTAGTGAAGAGATGGAAACAACCTAAGTGCCCATCACAGATAAATGGATAACCAAACTACGGTACATATACACAGTGGAATACTATGTAACATTAAAGAATAATGAAGAATCCATGAATCACCTCATAACATGGATGAACTTGGAGGACATTATGCTGAGTGAAATAAGTCAATCACAGAAGAAGAAATATCGTATGAGTCCATTGTCAAAAGTGAAGAAAATGTTTACACGAAGGAAATTTCCTTCGTTGTTCAGCAGTGATGGCAGGGGAGGGGAGGAGAGGAAAATGGATAATTAAGAGACAGGTGTTGATATTGATGAAGGGAAAAGCAATATATAAAAGTGTGTGACTTGCACAATTTCATTAAAGAAAAGGAAGACATGGAGGTGTGCACAAGAGGTACAGACAATAAAAGTAAATACTATTGCAGACACAGTACTGCATTATCAGTGACAGCAAACACTAATCTACAAGTGGAAAGATAAACACATAAGACAGGTGTGGATGGGCAAATAGGAATACACCCATGACCATACATAGGTTTGGTAGACGATACTCCTACATACATATTTGTATGTGCTATAAAAATGTCCATATGGAGAAAGAAGGGCTGTGTATGCACAGGGAGACAGCTCAGGGGGCAGAAGTGCATGGAGAGATAGACACAGGGAAGAGGTAACTATGGGGAGGAAGTGGGAGGGGAGCTGTTGCATTGGGGTAAATTGTAGTCGGTGTCATGAGACAAAGTGTGTGTGAACTGCTGTATGGAAAGTGAATTTGCTCTGTAAACTTTCACCCAAATCACACACACACACACACAAATGTCCATATGCAGTTTAAACATGACAGGAGACAAAGTTAGGATAACTTCTCAGCCACAAATAAGCACCTTGAAGGAGTGGGTCACTGGGCCTGCAGGCTGGGGACCACGGTCGCAGGGGACATCAAGCTCAACTGACATACATGGTATACAAAACTATTGTTCTACATCTTACTTTGGCGAGTAGCAAGTGGGGTCTTAAAAGCTTATGAGCACCCATCTAAGTGGCAACCATTGGTCTCTCCTCATCCAAAGCAAAGAAGAGTGAAAAAAACAAAGATGTATGGAAACAGTCCAAAGGACTAATGGACCATGAGAACCTCAACCTGTATGATGACACAGAGACCAGAAGAACTTAATAGTGCCCAGCTGCCAAGGCCAACCGCTCAGGAAGGGGTCAAAATTGGAGATTCTGTATACAGTGGGAGAAGAAAGTGGAACAAAACTCAAAATCCTAAAAAAGACCAGGATTACTGGTCTGATAGAGACTGGTGAGACCCCCAAGGCTATGGCACTGCATCATGCTTCAGGCCTGGAATTGAATTCACTCCCATGGCTTAACTCTCAGCCATATAATAGACAGGCCTCAGAGCTGAACCTTTGCCCCAGGGAGATGCACTCCTTAGAACAGTCAACCACAGGAGCTCAGAAGGGCAGCATTTGCGTGGGGAGAAAGGGAGGGAGGCAGGAGTGCACAGGCAAGGACACAGGGAAAGGGTGACCACAGGGAGGAAGTGGGAGGAGAGCTGTTACACTGTGGGGAAGGTAACCAGTGTCACAAAACAAAATGTATAGGAACTCTTGAATGCAAAATGAATCTGCTTTGTAAAAGTTCACCCAAAGCACCATAAAAAGTTAATGAAGAAATGGATTAAACTCAGGCATTACAAAATAAATAAATTATATCTATACCTCCTTGAGGGTTGCATGTATATATATCTCCTTGAGTGTTGCTTATATGCATATATATATATATATATATATATATATATATATATATCCTTGAGTGTTGCAAAACATGTTCAGCTGGTAACCAAAACGTTGGAGGTTTGAGTCAACACTGGGGTGCCTCAGAGGAAAATCCCGGGAATCTGATTTTGAAAAATCAGCCATAGACTAACCTATGGAGCACACAGATCTACCCTGAGACACGTAGGGTCACCAGAGGCCAGAATCAACATGACTGTAACTTGGTTTCTTCTCTGGTTTCTCCGCAAACACACAGATGCACAGGCTCTGGGTCATTTGGAAAAGTACTTTCTAATCCAGAAATTATTTAATGGACTGAGTTCACATTTGTGTTTTCAATGATGCTGGCATCAAGTGGCCTTTAATTGAGGAGTGGAGGGCGTCCTTTGGCCTGGGGTCTCTGTGCTGAGAATCTCCTGTTGTCATTGTTAGGTACCGTCAAGTCGGCTCCGACTCATAGCGACCCAATGTACAACAGAATGAAACACTGCTCACTCATGTGCCAGCCTCACATTCCTTGCTCTACCTGAGCCTGTCATTTGCAGCCACTGTGTCAGTCCATCTTGTTGAGGGCCTTCCCCTTTTTTGCTGCCCCTCCACTTTACCAAGCGTGATCTCCTTCTCTAGGGAATGGTCTCTTCTGACAACAGGACCAAAGTAGGTGAAAAGTCTGGCCATTGTGGCTTCCCAGGAGCATTCTGGCTCCACTTTTTCCAGGAGACATTTGTTTATTCTTCTGGTAGTCCATGGTACTCTCAGTACTCTTCACCAGCACCACAGCTCAAAAGTACCAATTCTTCTTCAGTCCTCTTATTCACTGTTAAGCCTTCACATGCATATGAAGTGATTGAAAACACCATGGGTTGGGCTAGGTACACCTTAGTCTTGAAAGAGACATCTTTGTTCTTCAGCACCTTAAAGAGGTCTTTTGCAGCAGATTTGCCCAGTGCAATACGTCATCTGATTTCTTGACTGCTGCTTCCATGGGTGTTGACTGTGGATCCAAGTAGTATGAAATCTTTGACAACTTCAATCTTTTCTCCATTTATTGTGATGCTGCTTATTGGTCCAGTTGTGAGGATTTTTGTTTTCTTTACATTGAGTGTAATCCATACTGCAGACTGTAGCCTTTAATCTTCATCAATAAGTGCTTCAAGTCCTCTTCACTTTCAGCAAGCAAGGTTGTATCGTCTGCGTGTCGCAGGTTGTTAATGAGTCTTCCTCCAGTCTTCATGCCACGTTCTTCTTCATATAGTCCAGCTTCTTGGATTACTTGCTCAGCATACAGATTGAATACATATGCTGAAAAGATACAACCCTGACACACACACCCTTCCTGATTTTAATCCATGCAGTATCCCCTTGTTCTGTTTGAACGACAGCCTCCTGGTCTGTTCTGGTTACCTAGTGCCACTCTGACAAGAATATACTACAAATGGGATGTTTGAACAAATAGGAGTTTATTCTTACAGTTTAGGAGGCTAGAAGTCTCAGTTCAAAGTGCCAGGCTTTAGGGGCTGTATGAAAACCTCTTAACCTTGGGCTTCAGCTCTGCCTCTTGTTCCCGGCCCACTGAAGCTAGAGGCATCTCTTCACTCAGGCAGCTACTGGCTGCTGAGGCTGACAAGTCCAAGGTCGACAAATAAAATGGCACAGTCCCAATGTTACCAAACCACATGGCAGGCCATTAATTCAAGTCCATTTTAAGTCTTAACGTTGGCAGAGCATCGCAGGCTGCTGAACAATGATACGGCTACATGCAGGGTTTAAGCGTGCCATAAGCTAGAGACTATCCCCAAGGCTTCTCCTTACATACAGGAAACAGACCACATCCCAAAGGCAGCTACTCAGCTGCTTGTGGTAGATCCCATCATGGAGATGATTGCCAGTCTCATCATGGGGAATAACTACCACCAGCTGCCCAGCCACTCAACCAGGCCCAGCCAAGTTGACAGACAAATTTAACTACCACATGGTCTACGTACAAGTTCCTCAATGAGCACAATTAAGGGTTCTGAAATTCCCATTCTTTTCAGTTATCCATAATTTGTTACGATCCACTACAGTCGAGTTCTTTTGCATAGTCAGTAAAACACAAGTAAACATCTCTCTGGTATTCTTCACTTTCAGCCAAGATCCATCTGACATCAGCAATGATATCCCTCATTCCATGTCCTCTTCCAAATCCAGTTTGCATTTCTGGAAATTCCCTGTCAATATACTGCTGCAACCATTTTTTAACTGTCTTCAGCAAAATTTTACTTGCACGTGATGTTAATGATGTTTGATAATTTCCACATTCTGTGGGATCACCTTTCTTTGGCATGAGTGGATCGCACTAAAGGTGTATATTTAATTTTTAAGGAAGGTTCCAAAGTATTTCCCAAGGTGGTTGTGACATTTTCCATTCCATTCATCTCAGCAGTCCACCCACAGTACTCAGCAGAAGCGTGACTGTCCCTCTTGAAACTCTTTCCCTCAGTTTCATTCCACCCTGAGAAGCCCTCTGGGCTGAGTGGAAGCCTCCTCAGACTGCCTGTGGTTCTTTGAGCTTTCTCCTGCCATGGGCCTGAGCAGGGTGTTGAAGTTACAATGACCTAGGTCTGTCTCTCACCCCACTCTTACCATTAGCTCACCAAGGGTGCCAGCATGGGCCGGACGCTCAGGGAAGGTTTTGGCTCAAAGGTAGGAGAGAACTCCCTGTCTCCATCTCAGCCCTGAGCTACCAATGGGGTAATCCTAGGGTAGGGGATTGAACTCTCACATTTGATCAAACCCCAGCCCCATATGGCTTACGTTGTTGTAAGCAGCCCTCCAGTCGGCCCCCAACTCATGGTGAACCTGTGCACAGTGGAACAAAATGCCACCCTGTCTACACAGTCCCTGTGATCCACTGCACATCAGAGCATTAGGATCCACGGGGTTTCATTGCCTGATTTCCAGAAGTACACTGCCAGCCCTCCTTCCTAGCCCCTCTTAGTCTGGAAGCTCTGCTGAAACCTATTCAGTACCATAGCGACATGCAAGGCTCCACTGACAGGTGTCGGCTGCACCTGCAGTGTACTGGCTGGGAATCAAACCCTGACCTTCCACGTGGGAGGCGAGAACAGGGCCCATGATAAGGTCCCAACTACCTCTTGGACCTTATCCTGTGTCACTTGCCTCTTGCTCACTGCTGGTCTTCTTTTCACCCCCAAAACAATGTGCCCCCGTTGCCTCTCATCCTTGGAAGTGGCTGGTCCCTTTGCTGCTCTTTCTTTTATGGGTCTGACAATAGCCCTGTAATTCAGATCACAGTGTTTGCACAGGGGGATAGCTCAGAGGGCAGGAATGCATAGGAAAGAAGGACACAGGGAAGAGGTAACTACAGGGAGGAAGTGGGAAGAGAGCTGTTACGTTGTGGGGAATTGCAGTCAATGTTATGAAACAAAATGTATATGAACTCCTGCATGGAAAATGAATTTGCTCTGTAAACCTTCACTCTAATCACAATTAAAAAAAAAAATTAAAATAAAAAGAAAGAAAGGTCTCTTCTCGGAAAGGTCCCCTCAACCACCCACCCTAGAGGGGCCGCTTGGTCTCTAGTTCCCATTCTGGGTTGTGATTGCCTTAAAATCACGTCCACATCATCACATTCTCTAGGGTTTTTGTTTGTTGTGATTAATGCAACTTTGGCTTCAGGAGGGCAGGGCCCTTGTCTTCTGGTCTCCCGTTTCCTTCATGCCTACAGCAGTGTCAGCACTTGGGGTGCCCCACTTTGGATGCTGAATATTGAATATTGAATACAGTGAGTCAGGGCAGGGCTAGATGAACCCAGATGTCCGGCCCAGCCTCACTTCCTGCCCAGGCTTCCCTGGCCCCACCAACACCCAGGAGCCTTTTGACCAGACCCTGTGCCTCAGGGCAATCCCGGCTGGGTCGCCAAGTGAGCTTGCCTACAGCCCTGCTGACTCCTCTTTCCTGTCTGGGCAGGGGGTCCTCTTAGGGCTTCCCAGGGCTTGGGAGACAGTGGGGCAGGAGGAGGATTTGGCATATGGAATAGCCTGGATAGCCCAGCTGGACAGGAGCCTGGCTCCCTGCCCCTCATTGTCTAAGTGGGACAGATGTCAAGAGAGGGAGAGGTGTTCAAGGTTACACAGTGAGTCACCACTGTGAAAACTGGGAACCCACCTCTCCTGTTGGCAGTGAAATTCCCCAAATTAAAAGCCAGAGGACCAGGAGGTTCATAGTGCCTGGGCTGGGGAACCTCCTGACTGGTCCCGGCCTGTCTGTGGTCCCTGCCTGGGCAGGACTTGGCCAAACTGGCCATGCCTGCAGGAAGGCAGGAATGTGGCTCTCCACCCCAACTCAGGGGGTGTGACAGTGGTGGACCAGACAGCAGCATCCCCTCCCTTGGCATTGACTCAGACGGCAGTGACAAGAGGAACAGGGTTCTTCCAGCCCATGACTCAGGGAGCCACCCACCTGCCTCTCCAGGAGGAAACTCCCAGGAGATTCCAGAACTCACAGTGAGAGCCTAGCACAGCCTAAGGCCAAAGGCTGGGTCCCTGGAGAGGGGAGTCGTGGGATTCAGTCCGCTTCACAGGACAATGACTTGCTGGAAGATGATGCTTCCCACTTTGGGCGGGTGGGGTCAGCCCTGTCTCCACCCAACAGGAGTTCCCCTCTCCGCCTGACCTGGTTCTCTGGCTGGTGGAGCAGGGTGTTGCCTGTTTGCTGAGAAAGGGAATAGACTGGACTGGGCTGGCTGGGGGCATCCGAGGATGGGTAATAATGACCATGACGATAAAAGTGGTACTTGCCAGCCACCGTGCATGGCATTTTCCACCCATGATTTAAATTTCATAAGCAGGTACAATTATCCTCATTTCAGAGGGGAGGGAACTTAGGCACCAGGGTAGGCGGTTTGCTCTAGGCCACCACTAGGGAGTGGCAGGGGTGGGATTAGAATCTGTGGCTTCTAAGTCCAGGTTCTTCCTGTGATAGGTTGCCCTCCTGAGGTGGTTTCCCTGGGGAAAAGCCTTACTCCTGCATTTTTCCTTTCTGATGAACTTGTATTTCACCTCCTCCAGGAAGTCCTCCCTGATCTCTGGGCTCTCAGGCCCCCTGTGCATACCTGGCCCGGAACTGTTTCCCCAACTGTGTTCCCTGGGCAGAGAGTAGGTACTCATGGGAGGGGAGGGTGCTGTCAAGTGAATAAATGAGCCATTTTTAGTTCTACCAGAATGTTCTTTCTCCCTCTGCTGCAAGGCAAGGGCCCCAGACAGCCCACCCATCCCACCTGTTCACATCCAGTGTTTGGTAAAGAAATGGAGGCATGAATGCGTCCTTTCTGCCTCTGCCATGGACGACCGGGGTGTACCTTTCATCGCCAGAGTGTCGCGAGGGAGAAATAGACACTTAGCTGTCCTCTCCCCTGCAGGGGCCCTGCCGGGCTCAAGTGTGAAGCAGCACCAGTGGCACTGGTAGAGCAGATGCTCACACCGTTTCCCTCCTTCATGGGCATTAACAGGAGCTTGCACTTGGCAAGGACAAAGTGCCCCTGGGCCTGGGGGAGGGATGGGGTGGCTGGGACAGGTGCAGGGTCCTTTTCTGCCCTGGGCTTTGGCCAAACACAGGGTGGAGGGGTCTTTGAGCCCCCACCCCACCCTCGGCTGAGTTTTGCTGGAGCCCTGGTGAGAGGAGCAGGGAGGAGCAGGTGGAGTCCTCTTCCGCCCTGGGGTCAGGCCTGCTGGCTCATCCCTAAAGCAGCTCTGCAATTGCTGGGCCCAAGAAAAGCACTGAGCGTCCACGCGCCAAGTTTGGGGGCAGACCCTGGCTCAGGTAGGCTCTTCACCTACCTGCTTCTAAGGGGCTCGTAGCATGGGGTAGGCAGCATCGGGAGCAGGCTGGAGTGTAGTCTCGACCTACTCACGAGAGGCATCCCTGTTCTCAAGATCTGCTTCCAGGGCTGGGGGCAGTTCCCAACTTGTGGAGCCCGTGTCCAATGAGGAGCAGGACATGAGTGGGCACACTAAGGGGTCCTGTGTTGAGGGAACAGGTGGTCAGGAAGGGCCCATGGGCACTGTGCCTGTCCTGGGGTTAATCATGCTGAGGTTGGCCAGCTGCCTCCTGCAGGGGGCAGGGGCTGGGCCACTCTCTCCGCCCTCCGTCCCAACAGGTGCCCTAGGAAGGAAACAAGCAGGGCTCACACACAGGCTATTACATCATGCTTTTAATACAAACTTAAAAAAATCTGGAACAATATAAACTGTACAGATTTGATCGATCTTTTTGTTCTGTTTTTAAACTAAATTTCTAAACACACCAATGTCCCAAATTCCAAAATATTGCACAGCATTCGGAATACAAAGCGCTCGACTGTATTCTTCCTTCACTAAAGAAAAGTTCATCACGTGCTCCCCAAGCTCCTCTCCACGTTCACCTCAATGCCCCCCTTCCCGTCCCTCGCTAGGGAGAAAACCCAACAATGTAGAGCTCACTGCATTGAGAAAGAGACACCATCCTGGACTAAAAGTTGACACTCTTCACAAGACAATCCACCTTTTGATTTGTTCCTGGGAAAGAGGGGGAGATAGAGAGAGGAAGGAGGGCTGAAGGGGAGAAGGAAGGTGTTATTCTTTTTTTTATTTTAAAGTTTGTTTTCCTGAAAAAATATCTTTCTCTCCTCTTAAGAAAAAATCTTGAAAAGAAAAAAATTATTTTTTTTACGTTAGAAATATACATATATTATATACCTCTTACATTTTACAAATGTAGCAAATTATTCAATACAAACGGACACCAAACAATGTAAAAAGTAAAAAAAAAAAAAGAAAAAAAAGAGAGAGAAAAAAGTCTTCCTACGAAACCAGGTAAATTAGTGCAGGCTTGTTTATCTTCTCTTAAAAAAAAAAAAAAAAAAATTGAAGCAAAAATGCCTAGATTTGAGACGAGACAGACTTAACTGGGCCCAAGACCCCAGCCCTGAAGTCACGCTCCTGACACACATTTTCCTCAAAAGACACTGAGGGGGTGAGCTCCCCTCTCCCTGTACATGGTGAAAAACGAGAGACCTGGGCGTGGGGGGACCTATGTGCATGAGTTGGGAGTGGGGCTAAGGCAGCATTCAACCTTCCCCGGAGAGCTGCTGTCTACCTGGGCCTGTTATCTGCACAGGAGCTGAGGACGCGGGAAAGGGGGCGCAGACTGAGCTGGGCCCTGACAAGTCTAGGGGACAGCTGGTATGGGGCACCAAGAAGCCAGGGCCTCGCCCCGCTGGGGGAAGGAGAGCTGGTGCCCGTCACGGGAGAGGCGGCTGGGAATATCCAGGCTGGGCCCACTGCCACAGCAGTAGCCCACTTGGGCTTGCTGGGGAGGAAAGGTTGGGGTGGGAGGCCAGGGGCTTTGGTACCTTTGGTGGTGGTGGTGGGGCCCTGAGGCCACGTGGCCCACATGCCAAAGCATCGTGGCGTGGAAGGTGACCCACTAGGGTGGAAGCAGCCACTTCTCTTCTGGCAGAGGAAGGAAGAGGGTACCCCTTTAGAAGCCAAACTGACCATGTGGGATGGTCAGGCACCTGTCCAGGAGCCCTCTCCCCACAACACCAAGACCCCCAGGGACTAGGTCAGGGCAGTGAGAGGGGATGGCAAGACTACCAAGAAGTTCCTGATCAGGCAGGGGCACGAACGGACTAACCAGAACTATAAGCTAAGGACCCTCAAGGCTCACTTCAAGGCTCAGGATGGCCACCGCAGGCACTGACCAGCACCCCCTCACCCCCACCCCATGGTGCTCAGGCAAGCGGTTCCCACCCTGGGCTCACGACATCCAACGGGAGGGGCTAGCTCTGGGGACTTCTCTCAGGCATCAGTGACTGGGGTATTCCCGCAGCCCCACAAAACTGTCCTTTTTTGGTCAAAAACACCAAAGTGCAGATCCCTCTGAGTATGGAAACCAGCTCCTCCTGCAGGCATTCCCCTGCAGTGTCTCGGGCTCGGCCAGTCCCACCACACAGTGTGGCAACCTGCAGAGGACCTCAGCCCGCCCCCAGCCTCAGAGGAAGAAGCACTTGCTACAACTCAAAATCTCAATTCTCACATGGCTTGGAAGCTTCTCAAACAGGGCAGTGAACCACACACCACCATGCGTACCCCCCACCCACCCACCCTCCACCTCAGACCCTGGGAAGAGATACTCAAGGAGAGACCACAAGGAGAGATGGCTGGGTCTGGCTCTCTCCAGGGCCACGAATGACGGTCTGTGCCAGATGTGGATGGCGGTCAGGTGGCGCCACAGGACAGAGATGAAAGGAGTTCAGCTAGACAGAGTGGGACCCCTTGCAGTCACAGGTATCAGCTCTAGGGAGAGGGTGTCAAGTGTCCCAGACCTGAGAGAGAGTGGGAGTGGGGGACAGACCTACTGGGATGGCAGGGCCGGAGAAGGCCTGCTGAGGTTGGATGGCTTAGAGTGAGAGGGTACAGAGGCAGGGACACAGGGCCAGCCTCTCCCTGCTCTGGGGAGGGGCAGGCCCAGCTGCAGCTCTTCCCTGGGAGCCTGGACACACCAATCCTAAACCAGGCATGTGGAAGAGGGAGAGGAAGCCGGGAGCAGCAATTCAACATCTGGACCGTTCTTAGCACAGGAAGCCACTAATTAAAGATGTCATGTAGAAAACTACATGTTAAAAAAAAATTGAAAAATTAAAAAAAAATAAAACCCAAACCAACCAACTAAATCAGACAGGCAGGAAGAGAGCAGGGGGCAGAGTCAGAAAGCGATTCGGTGCTTCGGGAACCCCTCCCACTCCGTGCCTGGGCAGGATCTTTGTCCTAGAAGTGGGAGTGAGAAGACTGGAGATCTTCTGGTGTATTTTTCTTTTCCTCTTTTTGTGGCCTTTCCTTTCTTTCCTATTTTCCATGGTCTCGGGCTCCTGGCCCCGGGGCTGGATCACTGGTCAGTTGGCCAGAACGACTGGCTGGAAGGGCTGGCTAGGATACTGCATGGTGTGCAGGTTGTAGCTGAGGCCGTCCACGAAGGGTGTCTTCTCCAGGAAGAGGCTGTTGCCGCCACCCCCGAATACCTGGGCCACGTCAAAGGTGCTGCTGCTGCAGGTGCTGGCCCCACTGCTGCCCCCAAAAGGGATGGGGGTGCCACTCCCTTGGCCATCAGCCCCATCAAAGAAGAGGCTGGGTGACCCACTGCCGTTGTACACAAACTCCTTGGCGTTGGGCGAGAGCTGGGATTGTGGGGCTGGGTTGGGCGTGATGAAGTTCAGAGAATGCACAGATAAAGAGAGGCTCTTGGGCTTCAGCAGGCTGTTGGTGGGGGAGCGGGCCAGGCGGGGCTGCTGCGGTGGCTGCTGGCCACTCCCCCCGCTGCTGGCCACACCCCCTCCACTCGCTGCCCCACCGCCCTTCTTCATCTTGGTGGAGCCAAACTTGGTGGCAGCAAAGGAGGCGGTGGTGAAGGTGATGGGCTGGGCAGAGCGAGGGATGAAGGTGGGGCTGGGTGACTGGCCGAAGGATGGTGACGGGGAGTTGGACAGGGAGCTGTCCTGGCTGCCGATGGGCACGAAAACCTGGGCGTCGGGGTTGAAGCTGCTCTTGATCTCCTTGTCCAGCTCAGGGGCCCCGCAGCCCTCGCTGTCATCCAGGTACAGCACTTTCACAGCCCCCTTCTCCCCAATCTGGTAGGACACCTCGAAAGGGTCTATCCAGACGCTCAGCTCCTCAGGCACGTTGGCCCGCACATCCTCCACGGCCAGGCCACTCCGCTTGGCAGCCAGTTCCACCACGGGGTCCACCGTCTCCCCAATGTGGACACAACGGAAGCCAGAGCCCTTCAGTGGCTTGTCAGGGTACCAGTGGCCTTCATACTTCTTTTTCAAGAGTCGCTCTAGCTCTTCCCCGAACAGGTCTGCCCGGCGCCGGGGCAGCTTGTTATATAGATAAGAGATGATGAAGTTCAGGGCCACTTTGATCTCCAGCTGCATGGTCTCGTCCTAGGCAATGAATCAGCACAGGACACGTGCACAGGCCCCTGGCGGTGGGAGATGTCAGGTGGGCAGTTTTGGGCTCCAGAGAGTCTGGGAAATGAGAAAGAATAGAGGCACCATGAGTAGATATGCAGAGAACTGGCAACACGCAGAAATGACTACCAACAAAGGACCGAGAGAACAGAACCAACTTCGGATCCTGCAGACCTTGTTTCTGCTCCACCAGTGACAAGCATAGTAGTGCAACTATGGGCAAGCTCTTTTTTTTTTTTTTGAGCCTTAGTTTCTGCATCTGGAAAATAGGCCATCACGAAGATTAAGTTTGCTCAAGGATATAAACTGTATCACGCTGTGCCTGGCATGTAGTAGGAACTTGATAAAATTAGCTCTATTATTAGGTAATTGTAAGGAAAAAGGGGTACTGTAGTTCTCACCATTTTGAGAATTCAGGTCACTGTGCAAATCACACACACACACACACACACACTCAACTCCCTAATTCAGCTGTAAAAGTGAAAGCTCTTGCTGTCTCTGCAATGACTTGGTGGAGTTGTGCCCCCAAACTGTCACACGCCCAGGCCCAGAGATCAGTTTAAAATCTGTAGTCTTCTTCCTTAGATGGAAAAGGAAACAGGTCATTGAATAGGAAGTAGCACTGGCAAATTTTCACTGGGGGCTTGGACTTGAGTCACTTGTAATTTGTCCTTCTGGGCTCTGTGGGTATGTATGCCCTCTTACCCAGCCTGGGTTGCAGAACTCATTAGGAACTCCAGAGTAACCAAGGCTTGCATTTCCATCTAATGAACCTTCGAGAATGAAGACAAGAGCATGGTCCCTAGGAAGAAGTTAAGATCTGTTGGAACCAGAGATGTGGGCCAAAGGGGCCTGGGCTTCTCAAGAGAAGCAGAGGAGAGGAGGTGCAGCAGGCTGTGTAGGCCAACAGTGTCTGCAACAGCTCTAGGATGGCCTGAGGGGCTCTCTAGTTTCTGGTGAGAGTGTATGTGCTGAGGGTGGCAGAGGGAAGAAATTTTCCACCACCCTGTTGCCTCCAGCTGGGGACCCATCATCGCTCTGTCTCCTGGGCCTGTTCGACCGCCTACCTGTCCTTGGTACGGGCTCAGCTTGCTCAAGTGTTTGGAGATCCCTGGGGAGCAGGCAGCCTGTGGTAAATACTCAGATTGTTATTTTGGGACTCTCTTGCAGCCAGATCCCGCTGAGGTTGGAAAGGTTGACTCTCTAGGTCTGGGCCAGGCTGGCTCGGGAAGATGATCTGCGAGGTTCCCAGTGCCAGTGAGCCTCATGTTCTCAGTCTCCAAAAGGGCGGCTCCCAGGCTCACACTCAGGGAGAAACTGAGCCAAAAGAGGCTGCCTCTGAGGGGAGGCAGGCCCAGAACATGTTCCTGGCCAAGTCTCTGGGCACGGCTGTGCTGCATGACATGAGGCTGATCCAGGATCAGTCGAGGGCACTTGTCCTGTGAAAAGGCTCAGGCTGGTGTTGATGCAAATTGCCGTTGGGTCTTGTGTGTGTAGAGTATTTGAGACTTGCGGATCTCGAGTTTTCTGCCCCAAACCATTTCTCATAATTCTCAGGCATGGGGCCGTGGCTCCTGGGGACATTTTTAGGAGTAAATCCTCAGAAAAAGATGCCAGGATGAAAAGTATCAGAGAAGATGCATCAGGTGAATCTGGAGGATAGTAACCCACTGCTGTCCAATCGATTCAGACTCAGCACCTGTAGAGGACAGAGTGGAACTGCCCCACAGGGTTCTTGAGACTGTCAATCTTCACGGAAGCAGACTACCTCATCTTTCTCCAGTAGAGTGGCTGGTAGGTTTGAACTGCCAACCTTCTGGTTAGCAGCTGAATGCCTGCTGTGTGACCAGAGCTACTTGAATCTGGAGGAGGTAAAGCTAAAAGCAAAATCAGTGATTGGACGTGGTCCAATATCAATTAACCCCCATATCAATTATGAGGAAACAGGGTCACATGGGGAGGCAGGAGAGGTGCCCCAACCATGGCCCTCTCTCAGGCCCTCCACACCATGCTCAGGACTCAGGAAGCCCCTTCCCCTAGCCTCCATCACAGACTTCATATCCAAGTTTCTTCAAATGTCTATTCTCATCAAATATCCATACCAAGGTCCTTCACGGTTTGAAGAGAAGATCGGTGGGAAGAACAGGAAAGGCTCTCTGTTGATGAGGACTGGGTTCACTGCCAGATGAAAGCTAGCTACCAGGACAGCAAGCCTCCTCTCAAGATGGGAGGTTCCAAAGGGCACCAGCTGTCCACTAGAGGTGTCCGACAGCAGAGTCTAAAGCGCTGTCAAGAAGGTTGGCAACGCTTCCCAAGAATAAGGCTGGAGTTAAAAACAGTGTATTCAAAGTGTTCTTGAAAAGCAAAACACACTCAGACTCAACCTAGGACACCCCGCCTGCTACCACAGGGCCTCTTAAAATGTGCCTCCTGGTATGGCACCCAGACCAAAGGGCTTCAATGCCTTTCTAGGGCACCTCAAACTTTGCCATGTGATTGCCTTCCAAGTTACAACCCCCCCCAACAGCTCAGTCCTTCAAATGGGAGCCTTTTAAATGCAGGCCAGAGCCATTAGGAAATAAGCCTTCCACCCCCAAATACAATAGAGCCACTGTCACGGGCCCTGCCCAGCCAACCGCTTCCTGCAGCATAAGCAACTAAAGCTGCACACTAATTTATACCTCAGGGATACTGCCCTACCAAGAAGGAAGTCCATAACGCCACCTTCGCCCCTGTAACTGGCCAACAGGCCAGGCCAGATGGCTGTGGGGCGGGACTTGACCAAAATGCCAGAGAACCAGGATGAGATTTCTGCTCTATCAGCTCAGGCGCTAATTTCGACTCCAAGAAGCTTATGAGACAGAGGATTAAAGCGCTCTTGCAGTCTTGCCTTCAGCTAAAGATAGGCCTGACCATTCAGATGAGTCTGTTCATTCTTTTTGAGACTATGGACAAATCCTAGAGCTTAGAGATAAAATATTCATGAAATGTGACAAGAACAGAATGCGTAGCAATCCCTACCCTTCAATAAAAGGAGTAAGTGGATTCCATGTCAACAGGCTGGAGAGGACCTCTGAGATCGTTTCCAGCCTTGACTCATGGCCAAAAGACTAGGAAGGTAGTTTAAAAAAAAAGGGGGGGGAGGGAAGGGGCGGTATTTAACAACAACAAAATATACCTTTTGTCGCACATTAAAAAGTTGCAAATATGATAGCAAATTCTGTTGAATCATGAAGAATCTCCTTCACTTGTTTACTTCTAGCAACTTAAGTATAAACAGGAGTCTAAAGTTAAACCTGGAATCGGAGCCCTTGTGTTGACTTGTGTTTTAATGAATAAATGCCTGGGGACTGACCAAGATGGGAGGAGGGCAGACATGAAGCCGGGGAAGAAGCTTCGATGAATGACATGGCAATGCAAATTCCAGAGAGAACTTCTAGAAGGAGGAAGGTTTTAAAGAAGAAACACAACTGTGTTATAAAGGAAAAAGGATTGGTGGCGAGTGACTCTATTGGGCACCAAACCAGTCCTATAAAAATATGTAGATACCGGTCTGAAACATCTCAATCGCCTTGACGCTGAGAGGAGTTTGAGGGATAAGAGGAAGTTCCTTAATTCTAACCAGCGGGTAGACAGAAATGCCCTGACGCTGCCGGAGGAGTGAGAGACAAGCCGCACCCCACAGGTCCCCGGGGTGGTGGCCCAGACTGGCGGGTGTGGGTTGACCGCCTTCCGGACTCATACCGGCTGACTGCACCACCCCGCCCAAAGTCTCACATCATCTCCCCAAAACAGACTGGGCAAGCCCGGGTGTGACTACAAGCCGCCACCTCCTTCCCCCTGACCAAGAGGGCCCTATTTCTAAGGCACGCCAGGCTCCTCAGAAGCCCCCTCGTACGCGGGATGGCCGGCAGCGAAGGTGTACTCTGCACTCTGGGAATTGTAGTCTTCAGACACCTGAAGTTCAAGTTGGATCAAGTGACCTACTTTCTTTGCACACTGCACTTCCCAGCGTGCTTTGCGAAGGCTCGGCAGGCTAAATTACGCATGCTCGGTAAGGGGAGCAGGCTGAGGGTCGAAGAGAAGAACCGGAGAAAAGTTTCCGATGCACATGCGCGCTGTGGCGGACGGGTACTTCTCCCCCATACCCCGCCTTAATACATTTTGTATAAATTCTACCCGTAAACCCTACTCCTCATATTGTTATCACCCCACCGAACCCACGTCTCGGCTTCGCCAGAGGGTGAACTTCCTCCCTTCCCCTTGTCCTGTGACTGCTGAATTAGGGATCTGCTTCTAACGAGTGTCTCCTGGGTGAGGGGGCGGGCGGGATAGATAGGTCACGTCCCCTCCCACCGCTGAAAACACTGCTGCTGAATTCCGTGGGCCCGGCTGTCTCTGGCCCGGGCTGCTTTAGGGAAGGCGGAGTCAAAGAGAAAGGAGCCTTTACTAGTGCCCAGTGGCCTCGGCTCCAGTACCCCCCACGGCCAGGAAAGGCAGGAATTAAACCCAGTTATCCCGTCCTCTTGGCCAAAGAACTCCCAGTTAAGCTGTTGGGAGGCGCCGGGCAGGCAATCAGAAGGTCCGAGGCCAGTAGGCCCAAGGCTCACCCCACTTCTAATACAAGTCCGAGTAACCAGACCCGGGCGAGGGAAATGGGCGAAGGTTCCTGGGCAGGGTTGTCTTCTGCCAGGAGGGAAAAGACGTACATATGACACCTGAATAACATCCAGTACTTAAAATTCTGGGCTTGTGAGTCTCCTCCCCTATAAGGCCTACTCTAGGACCAGACTTACCAGCTCCTGGGCAAAGCTCCCCACGGGGAGTTAAACCTCCCTAATCCTTCCTCCTACACCCACAGGCTTCTTTCCCCCCGTTGCCTAAGAGGGGGATGGGGTAGGGCAACCAGAGAAGCAATAGGAAGGATTTTCTGTTGAGAAATCACAGATAAGCGGGACCCACTCCCAGGTTGGCATGGGGTGGGCAAGGAGAAGAAGAAAAAGATTAGACACTGAGATCGCTCTGCTAGTCCCCAAGTTGAAAGCTGTGTAGCGTTCTCGTTCCTCCCGGGGGTGGGAGAGGGCCTGCCCAGCGCCCTCCTCGCTCTGCCCCCGCCTTCCCTACCGGGTCAAGGGCATAGTCCTGTCCCTGGAGGGGAGGAGAGGCGGTCAGAGCAGGGCTCTCCCTCGCAAGCACCAGCACCAACCAGAACCCACTCCCTGGTCTTGCTCGAGGGGGGACGGCTTTTCCCACCCCGTTTCCGCCTAACACACAGAGAATTAAAAAAAAAAAAACAAAAAAAAACAACCCAGCCAAAATGGTGAATCCTGGCCCTGCGGCCTGAGGCTGGTCACCACTGACGGCTCCCATCGCCCTTAGGGGGGTGGGGCCCATCTCCGTTCCTCCAGGCTCCTCGGGGCCAGAAATTAACCCTGTTACAAGAATCACCACCTCCTTCCCCGCATACGGAAAGCGAAACAGACAACAAGGCCTGGCTCCCCTCCTGCCTCTGATTTCTTCGGTGTGGGGGCTCTTATGGAGAACAAGGACCATCTAGCGAGTTGCTGGGATACAAAGAGCCTGAGGGCGGGGAAGGAAGGACGTGCACCCCACGCAGGAAAGGGCCGGACTTGGGTCGGGGGCTGTGGGGTACCCCAGGATCAGAAGGAAAGCAGGGAAATCGGGTTCCAGAGAAACGGTGGACGGCAAGGGGAAAGCCGGCCGCCAGGCGGGAGGCGGAAGGTGGAAGGGGGGGCGACGGCAACGTGGAGAGTCCAGCAAAGCGGAGACGGCGCGAAGGGCGGTTTAGGTCTCGCTGTGGCCGGGAGTGGGGTCCCCAGCCCGCACGGCCCCCCACTCAGTCACTCACTCGGGTCTCCGCGGCGGGGAGGCTTCTCCCTCCAGGGTGGTCCTGGCGCAGGGCGGGGGTCGCTCTCCCTTCTTTCCCGGGCGCCGCCGGGCCGGGGCCTAGGTGTCCTTTTCTTCGTTCAGGGTTGGAGGGCGGTTGAGGAGGTTGTGGGCTATGACTCTCAAGAATAATTCTTTCAGCTTTTTGAAGGTCGGGCTCGGCGGCTGGGGGACGAGGGCGGGCGGGCCGGCGGCGACGGCGCGGGGATGGTGGACCGGAGGGTGGCTCGTGTCGCGAGGCGGAGGGCTGTCCGGGCTGTGGCCGGCGGGTGGTCCTGTCTTTCTGGCCCCGCGTCGATCGTGCCGCTCGCTTCTCTCTGGTGACGACCCGCACCTTCCCGCGCCCCGGCCCGAAGTGAGCAAAGTCAATGAAAAGTTTCACCCTTAGCAACCCTGCGCATGGATCCAGCTTCCCCACCCCTGCGTGATGCGTCCCTTCGCCCTGCAGGGGCGGGGCCGCCGCCGGGCCGGGACTACTTCCAGCCCGCCGGGCGGCTTAACCCCCGCGTGCGCTGCTGTCCGGTGGAACTCGGCGGGCTGCTCCGCCACCCCGTCCACCCCTTCTCCTGTTCACGGATCGCTGCCCTCGACCCTCCAGGGGCTGGCACCTTCCCATCATTCATAGCTCAGCTCACACGTCACCTCCTCAGCAAGACCACCTAACGCCGCCCGCCTTCACCTCCTTTCACTGTGGTGGTGTCTTCCAGTCGCCTGACTCATGGCGACCCCATGTGTTTTACAGTGGAACTGCCCCATAGGCCTTTTTTTTTTTTTTGGCCGGAACCCTTAACCAAACAACTCCGCAAGCCTTTCTGGTTAGCAGCCGATGGCAAACCTGCTTATGCCACGCAGGCTCCATCACTGTTCTGACGTCCCATACCACTCTCAGATAACCGAGCGCATCGTGTATTCCTTTGACTAGATAGTGAGCTCCGTGGGTTAGGGACCTGGACTGCTTAGCACGGGCTGGGCACGGTGGGCGCTCATCTAAGATGTGTGGCGAATGTCTCGGTGTGAGGGGGCTGCACCACTGGGCCCCAGAAAACGTTCTCCGTTGTCCTCATCCTGTCCCTGCCCGGACGGCGACGGTTCGCACGTTCACTCGAGCCGTTCCCCGAGGCTACCCCTCGTTCTCGACGTGTCCCTTCATTTCTGCGGGGGTCCCCACTGCGTTCACATCGCCCCAATTATGGTCTTTACGCGGGTGGGGCGATGAGACCATGAGAGCGCTGGAAACGTTTCGGATCTAAAGTCGGGTTCGCCCGAGTCTTTCGAAAGAGCCTTGGGCCTCATTTGGGGGCGCGTCACATGGAGAATGGCCGAAGGGGAACCTGGGACCTGGGGCCCGCTGAAGGTGGTCTGCGGGGGACGGCAGCGGCGAGGGAGAGCCAGAGGGTCAGGGAAACGAGCCTGGCACCACAACTAGCCTCCATTGCATCCTCCGCACGCCGTCGCCTCGCTGCGGGGAAGTGTAGCGGAGACTCCGCGGAGGCGCGCGAGCGCGTTCTCGGCCCGCCCCGGAGGGGCTCGAGGCCCCGGCTGGCGACCCCCTATGGAGCGCCAGAGAACGCCACATTTCTCTTAGTGACAGCTCCCGCCCGTTCTGGGCGGCGTCTGTCGGCGCACGGGGCCCCGTAGCGAGCTCACAAAACCTGGCCGCGCGCGCCAGACTCTGCCAAACTGGCCACCTGCTTCTTTGTGCCCGTGAGGGGCGTGGAGTTGGGGGTCGTTAGAGCTGTGCCCTAGTGAGATCGCAGGCGGATGGGGTTGCCAGCTGGCGAGGCGCAAAACCCAGGAGCTGGCTCGTGCAGTCTCCTGCCCGCTGCCTTCCTTGATCGCCCCACACGACCTTTTTAGTCTCACTCAGTCTAGCTGCTTGCGACCCAACAGCAGCCGCTGAACCTATGTGAGGTGGCAAAATCCGCAAGTTCCAGCTACGACTAACTTGCATTTTTCCCCCTTGATCATTTTTTTTTTGCAAGGGCAGAGAGCAAATAGCGTCGGGCTGAAGTGCGCTTTCCTTGTCTGCAGAAGGAAAACGCCGGGTGGCTGGAGGGCAAACTCCACGGGGACGGGCACGCAGGAGGAGCTGGAGCCAGGGAGTCCCAACCCCCATACTCCGGACACTTCACTCCAAGAGGCACCTCAAGGGACTACTTGCCTCGTGCGTCAGCGAGTGGCCGCGCGTCACACACACGCCCCTCCGCCTCGCTCGGTTCCACCTCTCCCTTCCCTCCTCCCCTAGCATCCCCTTCTCTTCCTTTGGCGTGTTACAGTCGAGCTCAGGGACCCAACAGACACTCCAGGCTGCGGAGAATTGAGAGCTAAAAATATAGCCTCAGTGTTAGCAACAGCCTTCCTATTGGTCGGGAGAGGGGCGGGGTGGCATCTGATTGGGTTTTGGATCCAACCGCTAGGACTAAAGAGGGGGATTGAGAGGGCCGAAGACCCAGAACCCAAGAGTGTGCGTTTGCGTAGTCGGGCAAAGCAAGGGATGCTGGTATTTGTAGTCATGATCAAAAGCAGTCATAGAATTAGGTGAGTTTTAATTCTAATTCTACCACCTTGATTTCATGGCACTCGATTTAACGACAACAGATCTCTTTAAACCATTAAACCTCGGTTTCCTCATCTATAAAATCGAGATCGTGTGAAGATTCATAATGACACTGTATGTAAAGCCTGGCTCAAGTACTTGCTATTCTTAAAGGTTCTGGCCACATTGAGTCCTACATATCTCCTTTGCAAGACAGAAAAAGTGAGGGTAAGTTGCAAGAAGTCATTCTGGGGTATCTCAGGAAAGAGGGATGGAGCCTATATACGCAGGTAAAGGGTAGACGTCTCCTACCAGTCAGTGCAGGGTGAGGCGGGATGGGCTGAATCCCTAGGAGGAAATTTTATTCTAATCAAGTCTTCCCTGCCATGCTGGAAACCCACCAGCCCTGAGCACCATCCCTAAAAAGGAAACCCAGAAGCCCAGCCTCCTTGCAAGCTGAATTTCTGAGTAAAGGGCTGCCCTGTGAGTAAGACATTTGGCTGCTAACCAGGTTAGTGGTTCAAATCCACCAGCTGCTCCACTGAAGGAGAGTGAGGTAATCTACTTCCCTAAAGATAGACAGCTTTGGGAACCCAGTTGGGGTCACTATGAGTTGGAATCTACTCAACAGCAGTGGGTTTGGTTTTTGGTTTTAGATAAAGGGTAAAACAGATTAAATAAAAGGCCACCACCCTCCTTAATTGCTGATGCCTCCTTTTATCCTGTGGTGAAGCATTTTCTCCCTCGAGTGTGATTTCATTGTGTCAGGTCGTAATTGTGCTGAATTCCTACTGAAGCATTCCAGTCACCTCCCTTTTTGAATAATCATAGGTTGAAAAACATACATTGTGCTTTCAAAATGGTGAGCTTCAGAAGCATGTGTGGCAGAAACTGGCAAGGCAAACTCCATCTGAAAGGAAACAAGTTATGCCTGATGTTTTTGTGCTGACAGGTCAAGCTGTTATGACTAGCCCCAATTAGCTCTCGGGGATGAGTCAGTTTCCCATACACCCAGGACAAGGTGAGAATTTTAGTATTGTTTCTTTGAAGTAATCCAAGAAAACCGTTTTCTATTTGATTCTGTGGATCCACTGCTCTGGATGGGAAGGTGCGAAGACAGCTCAGAAGCAACTGGCTTCGGTGAAGAGAGATTGGCTGCTGGATACAAACAAATCACTATCCACCGAGACTGATGTGAGTGAATTTGAGTAGACCAGGTAAGTGAACAAGGCTGTCTTTTGCTAAGATACTAAAACAGTGTTCAAAGAAAGTAACATTTTAGCCCTGGTGGTGACAGACCAGTTGGGGACAGGGTTGATAAGGAACCCAGTAACTGAGAAAAGACGCCAATAATTGAAGTCCTTATTTTTTAAAAAGGCAGGAAAATTCCAGTTAAGGCAAAGAACCTTTCACCAGCCTTCATGTCCTAGCTTCACACTACTATTGAGCTTACTTAGAATCGAGTGACAGTCTCTCTGAAATGTCAGTTCAGTGTGATACTCAGGGAAGTTAATTTTAATTTAGATAGAAGCTAATTGGCAAGCCAGGGTCCACATCTGATGTATTTTCTTGGAACATACTGCCATATTAAACGTTAAACAAGTCGCCAGTATTTAAAAATTGGGAGATCACACAAAAATACCTTGCCCCTTGTTCTAAATTCAAAAGATCTGGCAACAATGGACATTCAAGCTAGCAGCAATTGTCTGCAGTTGAATAGCAGCTGTCTCCTTTGGACCGGGCCTGTGTTCTCGTTCCCCAAGGTCCACTACTCTGTATTATCTGAGGTGAGGTGACTGCCATCCATCATCACGCTTGGGTTATTCTTCTTAGACCCATTCCCTTTCTGTTATATTCCTCATGCGGGCTCCGGAGTTCGTGACTCCCTGTTCAGTTCAACGTAACAGGTAATTGAGTGCCTGCCTGGTACGCGCCCTGCAGTGGAGGGGGAGGCAAAAGGGGCTTTATGATCAAGTTCAGTTTTTAAATCCTGGGTTTGATCTGTCAGTGGGCTCATAAAATCACTTGATTTAAGGATTTCAGCCAGGGATTTTTAGAATGGAATAAAATAAAAAATCTTGAAGTGGAGTAGTCATTAGTTTCAAGAAACTTGTTTCTGTTAAATGTATCAGGCATGAGAACAGGTGAAGTGTGAGAGAGGTTGTGGGATGTGGAGTATGTGGGAGCCACGTGAGATGTCAGGAACCTGGAAGGATGTGAGGTGGAAGGGTACTTCAGACAAAGAAAACAGCCAAGATGACAGGAGTGTGCGGGGATGGGCTGGAGGGCAGAAAGAGAAGAGAAAAACCAGGGTGTGTAAAGAAAAGCATACTTCTTAAAAGTGAGGATAGCGTGACCTTGGCTCACTTACTTTGGACACATCATCAGGAAAGACACACCAATCGCTAGAAAGAGACATCATGGTTAGTGGAGGGTCTATGCAAATGAGAGAAGTCCTCATTGAGATGCAAGAGCTGAACCAATGGCCTCAAACATCGAAGGCATGAAGATGGTGCAGGACCTGCCAACATTCCGTACTGTTTTATGTATTTTGCTCAGTGAGAGCCAACTTGAAGACGAGAGAAATTTATGTATGAAGTATAATCTTATTGTAATAAGAACTACCATTTATATAGTACTTTGTGTAGTGTCAGGCACTTATGTCAAATGTAATCCACACAACCTGAAGAGATGGATGCTATCATCCGTATTTAATAGGTAAGAAGACAGAAACACAGAACTTGCAGTTAATTCTGTCTGATTTACAGTCCGTACGTTTCCCATTACACTCCTTTACTGAGCAGCAGTTTTTGAAGGGAGATTAATTTGACATGTGTACAGTGTTCTTGAATGAGGAGACGCTAGAGGCACCAATGCCCATCCTTTTAGAATCTAGAACTGAGTATGCACTGTTGTTAGGTGTCAAGACGATTCTGACTCATAGTTGACCTTCCATTCAATGGAATGAAGTGCTGCCCAGTCCTGTGCCGTCCTCACAATCGCTGCTGTGCTTGAGCCCTATTGCTGCAGCCACCGTGTCAATCTGTCTCGTTGACAGTCTTCTCTTTCCCTGACAGTCTTAACTTTCCCATGTGTGATGTCCTTCTCCAAGGACTAGTTTCTTCTGAAAACATGTCCAAAGGAAGTGCAGTGCAATTAATTACTTAATATGTCCCTTCTAGCCACTGTCCTCCATTTTGATATTGTAAATCCTATCCTTTATGCCTGTTTAGGGTGGGATATATCTTGAGTTCCACCTTGATGGAGGGTGTGATCCAAGTCACCATCTGTAGCTTCAGTGAGGGTATGTATAGAACGTTCTGGGAAGTTCACTCTCTTGCTCCAGGTTCTGTTTGGTTCATCACTGCACCCCTGGACTTGAGACAGCAGCTGTCATCTGACTGGCCGATTTGGATTCACCAATCCCTGCAACCATGTGAGTTGGGAGAATCCTCCAGACCTACCCACAGACCTGGGACTCGCCAGCCTGCCAGCCGCCCCCACTACCACATGAGCCGTTTCCTTGGGAGTTTGTGAGTTCTGTGAGATGTTATTGTGAATGACAGAACTCTAACATGGGAGGGAGAGTACTGAGGGGAGGAGGAGTTGATGTCAGAGATGATGGAGTGGCACGGCAGTTTGGAAAAGTTGGGCACATGGGACATCTCTAACCTTCGCCTCATAGGGACTGGCCTTGTGCTAATCTTTCTAAGAGAAAGATCACTTTCTTATTCAAGTGAAACCATGCCATCCTCACTTCTAAGGTGCATTATGGCTCTACTTCCAAGACTGATTTGTTTGTTCTGCTGGAAAAGATGTCTTTAAAGTGTTAAGAAAGAAAGCTATCACGCTGAGAACAAAGGTGCATCTGACCCAAGCCATAGACAATGGATAATGAATAAGGAAGACTTAAGAAATGAAGCATTTGAATTATGGTGATGGTGAAGAAGGGTATGTACTAAACTATTTATCAAAGGAGTGATGACGCAAAAACAATGGAGATCATAAACCTAGAAAAGGGAACCTGTTTTCTCAGGCTGACTATGACAAGTTCAGTTATTTCAACATAACTAGTTAGTGCTTGTTTCAAAAATGAAGAACACTAGACCATTCTGATTTTTGGTGGTAATACACATTTGGCTGAGATTATTTAAAGTCTTTTCACAGAACTATATTCTGTTGGAGGTTAACATTCAGTGTGTACTCTTTATTTTTCCAACAGAGCATTTGGAACTATCATTATACTAATTTTTAAACTTGAAAGGGCAATATTCTAAAGTGCAACCAAAACCAAACCAAGCTCACTGCCATTGAGTCAATTACCAAACCATAGCAAGCCCTGCTGGGTTTCCAAGGCTATAAATCTTTACAGAAGCAGACTGCCTCATCTTTCTTTCATCAAGTAGCTAGTGGGTTTGGACTAGATGACCTTTTGGTTAAGAGCCAAATGCTTTATTATTCATTACACTGCCAGAGCTTCTTTCTGAAGTCCAAGGTAGATAGTAATTAAAGAGTTGAACTTCAAGACCACTGCTTTATCTCAGGTGTTCTTAATTTCCTCATTGCACTTGACTGCTGTCTTGGTCTCTGGTGATCACAAAGAAAATAATCCAAGGGCAGGGATTATGCAGTGAGGTCAGAGGAGCAGAGGTCAGCTGAACCCACTGGGCTAAGGTTGGACTTGCCCCACTGAAGATGAGCGTGGAGGGCCCTGCCCTTGAGATCCTACGGGCATTAATCTGGTGCTCCCTTGCAAAGGGAGGCACGTATGCTGGACTGAGTGTGCTTAGGGTGACGTTTTGCTGAAACTAAGGTCCAGCCTTTGGAACATTTGTAGATGCAAGGTTTATATGGACCAGGGTGCTGAACAGGCAATTAAAAAAAGGAATTTCTGGTGAAACAAAACATTTTGACTAATGTATAAAACTAAAGTTACTATGAAATTATAAATTTTAAATTATAATCTAAAAATGACTGGTTTCTGCAACTCACTTGACACCCCCATCCCCTACTCAAGTCTTTGGTAAGCAGTTGCCTTAAAACTCCACACGTACACACACGGTTCAGGGCTTTGCCTTTTCTTAAACTGTTTTCTTCCACCACACGTCCTTCCCTTCCTTCCCCTTTCTTTGTAGACTCCAACATACCCTCCGAAGTCCAGCCTATTATCCACTTCTCTTCATTCGATTCAGTAAAGGCAAGCACCTGCTCTTCTGAGGCAGCCCAGACTTGGTTCCTGCCCCCTTGGAGCACAGCCTAGTAGGCAGCAGTCAAGAATCATCAAATGCTATCAAGATGACATGTTGGGGGCTCTGGAGGGGTGTAAAGGCAGAGCTTAGACTAAGCGTTGGGAGAGCATCTTCGAGGAAATACCCAGCTGAGGTCTAAAGGATGAAGAAGAGGTAAACAAAAGGGGGCGGGGGATTACAGAGGGATCAGCAGGTGAAAAGGCACAGAGGCAGGAAGGCAAGCAGCAGCTGGAGGAACTGAAGGGTGAGTGAATGAGGCCACAGGTGCCCGGAAGCCATGGTGAGGATTACATTTAGTCTGATGGCTTTGATTTCCCTCCCAAGCTGTGCCAAGAACCCTTTGTACATCCTCTGGGTTATACTGGAATTATCTGTTCCTGTCAGGCTCCCTAATCAAATTCTTTGAAGGCAGAGATTACCTTAATTCAATTTTATACACTCAGTATATCATGAGTTGACCCAAACCAAAACCCTGGACAAGTCAGGGGACTCATGCTGCTTTCCTTGGCTTTGCTACTACGCTGCAGTGTAACTGTGGGCCATCAGGATTCATCACCTCTGTTCAAAAGCCAATGGCAAAGAACCACTTGATTTGATGTCTCACACTATGACTATCTCTTTAGGAGAACTTATCACTTCTAGCATGTAGAAAAGACACACAGTTCAGTTAGGGTAAGGAAAGTATCTGAGTGTTCCCTGAATCTAGTAATGTGCTTCAAAACTACAGGCCTTCTCAAAATGAAAGCACACCCTGAATGTAAGTACACACGCTTTTTCATGAAACCAAGTGAGTCCTCCCAGTTCATTGATTTAATTTTGTCCCGTTCCTGTCACTATTACTGGAAGCCACCACTTCAGTTCAAGAACAGCCAAGATTTCAAAATGACTTTGGTTTACCTGTCATGCATGACATTTTGAATTCCTGTCAGTGGTCACAGGAGGACTAGGTGCTTAATGAGATCTAGTACCTCTCATTTTAATCACATTCCTGGGTGAATAAAATAATTCCTAGAGTCATACTTAAATGCGAAGGTGGCCAACTACCAGAAAATCAACATCAACTTTATTAATACAATAGCAACAGAAAGGGTTTCCGATTTCTCAGAAAAGTAACAGGAAACCACCTAGGACACTTTACAAGATAAAATCCCCCAGATTGTTCTCACAGCCCCAACTAGACCCTGACCATGTTTCATCAAAGGCGACTGCCATCAGAGCTGCTGTAAGAGACACTTTCCACTGTGGTAATGAGGGCAGCTTCACAGGCAACTCTCTAAAGAGAAGACTAAAACAGTAGTATACATTCCTGCTTTAGAAGTTCTTGGTGTAGCAAGAACACGTACATGTACAGGATGAGGCCTGCCCCTCAAATTCAGGAAAAATTAGTACTTAACCATCACTTTCTCTCTAAGACAGTCTGCAGAGTGCACTAGGAAGAATCCTTTTCTGTTGCTACTATGTGTCTGGGGGAGGGCGAGGAAGGGGCCAGTATACCAACAGGCAAGTCTGGTGACGTTCTGGTCTCTCCTTCCTTTCTGCTGCTGGTTTGGGGTGTATTCGCTTGCAGCTGCAGCAGCCTGATGGGGGGAGGCAGGGACTACCCACCAATCACCTCTTTTTAAAGCCGTACTTTTTACGTTCATAGAAGAGATCAGTCTTAGAACTCCCCAAATTGACAATCTTTGGGCAACCATCTCTCTGGAAAACAGAATTGTAAGTTGTTAAAAGTCTTTGAGCATGCATCAAGGGATTAAAGATAAAAATCGGGTCATAGAAAGAATGAAAGTTAACCCCTCATCCTAGTATTCAAAACCCCAATAAATGGGTTTGCAAATGTTCCCAAAGACCCCGACCCCCTTCCCTGAGAAGTCGGGCTCAGTCAGCACTGTTTTTTCCCAAGCTCTCATGACTTTTGAAAGACCACGTTATAACTGGCCAGGACAACTTTTGGATTAATGATTTAGCTGTTCATTTTACCAGTCATCCTATTTAGTCAGTTATCGAGAATTTACTAAGCATCTAGCATGTACCCAGGGCCTGCCTACCCTCTCCAGTGATCTGTATCTGCACTTAGAATGTAGGATTCTAAGCCCACTTCTATTGCTAATAGGATACCACTGAAGTAACCTGAAACGCTCAAAAAACCACCAAAGGAATGTTTTTCACATGACAGGTAAGACAAAGCAATAATCACCTGTAGACCAAGTTCTCTAGCCCGTCTGTATAGAAGCACTTTCCCAAGAAAGGAGAGTATATCAGAAAGGAAAAAAAACACTGGACTTCAGCAAATAGTGCTTTGTTTTAAATACCATGGACTATGAAGCTCTACTGAGATGTGACACATGGTGCTGGGAAAGCAGTGCTCTTATTGAGATGGCCCTGATAGTCTGTGCTCTGATCTGTGATGTACCCCCCCTTGGCAATTCTGTGAGCTTGAGTGGGTTCAACGAAGCCCCTCGGAAGCTCTGTGACTCCCTCAGTTGTTTGGGATGATGGGAGGAAAACTGGGTAAGTTTCAGGTCTGATGCTTATTGTCTGTGCACCAGGCACTGCATTAACTCATCTTTACAGCGTGGTGTAATCAGGTAGCCAGGTTCTACATCCAGCCCCACCAATGGCTAGGTGAACTCAAGCAAGCCATGTAACCAGTATTTAAGGTCCTTGTAACAATGAAGGAAGAGCTGCCTCTTCTGGCCTAAGAAAGCCTGCTATTAAAGAAGACAGTGCTCTAAGCTCCTCAGATACTATGCTATTTTGTGGTATGACGATAGCCTAATTTGTGCCTTGCTGACTGGCCAGGTGACTGTAGGGAAGTCTCTTTGGACTCATATCCCCAAGTGTAAAATAAGGAGACTAAATCAGGCCAATGTTTACACACAGTTTTTATAGAGCCCCAGAGATTCCTGCTAGACACCAGGGGATGGGAGGGCCTATCCCCAAATTGGCACAGTTCTGGTCTCACTCATCCCTTAGGTTAAGATGGTAGGATCTGGAGCCAGACCACCTGACTTTTGAGTCTCAGTTTAGTCAAGTGTAAAATGATGATAATGATAGAACCTGCCTCATAGAATTAAGAGGATTAAACATTTGAATAAACATCCTTAGAACAGTGCCTGGCATATCGTCAACCCTTAACCAATTGCCAAGAACAGTCAGTTACTAGCAATCTCACAAGGGTGTGTACACACACACACACACACACACTACCCTTCCTTGGAAGATACTTTTTGAAGATGATGTTGCTGCTGTCAGGACTCTACATATTAGGTGGATGGGGGAAGTGGGGGGCTGGAAACCATGCCATCCCCATGACTGACTGCAGATCAAATTGTTGTGATCCATAGGATTGTTGTTGGCTGGTTTCTGGTAGTAGCGATCACCAGGCCTTTCATCCCAGTCTGTCTGAGCTTCACAGTAACAGGCTAGCGTCCACTGATGGAAGAGTGGTACCCACACACGAGATGCATCAGGGCGAGCAGTCATCCCAGGTCTCCCGCATCGAAGGCAACAACTCTTACCACTAAACCGCCACTGCCCTTACCTTTCCTCATTGGGAGATGGTAATGAAAAAAACGTCAAGAAACAGAGTCAGACTGAGTTCTACTGCTGGATCGGTCCCTTATTAGCTATGTGACCTTGGGCCAACCTGCTTAACTTTTCTAAGCTTTCATTTCCTCATCTGTATCACAGGGAATGTCTGTAAAAGATTCTTGAGCATAGGACTATGTACATAGTAAGAACTCCAGAAATATTAGTTACTTATTTTTCTTCTTTCCTGGTTGGGAGAGTTAGGAAAATGGTAAATAAAAGGAGTAAAGGAATCAAGGGTTAAGGTATTAATACGATGATGCCCTGTAAGAAACCACTTATTAGGTCTCTGTAGCAACATCCACAGATATTATTCCTGACTCCTAATTATTCTTGTGGTTTTGAAAAACTGTAAGTGAGAGGACCCAGCTTAGCTTACTGGTCTAATTCCCTTATAAATGATGGAAGCGGCAAGAAGAGAACAATAATGAGGTTACTTTCACTCTGGGAAGGTTTCTGTATAGGAAAAAGGCTTGGGCATATAATCTCCATGACGATCTGTATGGCTGAGAGGTGGATCATGTCACTGGACTGCTTTGTGTTCCTTGGAAACAAGTGCTGAATAAATGTGAGCTAGATGCCATCTCAAATATCCTCAGAACAGTCCTGTATAATGGGCAGTAAGGGAAGTGACGTCTAGGATAATTCTCAGGGACAAAATGAGGCGCAAAGACCCAGAGGTAACAGGTCACACAGCACATGCAGATAAGCCAGACAGCAATTAACATTTCGTTAGCACTTCCTGGTTCCATAGCTCATATCAGATAAGAACTCGAGCTACAGCCATGCAAGGTTTAAGAAAATTTTATCACTAATAGACGCCAATATTTTATACTTTCTCTTCCTCGCTATTGCCTTACCATGGTTTCACTGCTTAGATTCCCTGTAATTACCAAACACCTACTATGTGTCAGACAGCTTGTGCAAGGTGGAGGGTTTACAGGGCATCACCTACATGTCCTATCATGCTCAGACTACATGGCAGGTACTGTGCCAAGAACTGGGGAAAAGAAAAGGTGACAAATACACCATCCAACATCCTTGCTCTAAAGGAATTTAATCTAGCTGACCAACCAGAGTCAGATTTAGAAAAAGCAGGACATGATTTGACATCAGTGAAATGCTAACCAGCATTTAGGAGAATGTCCAAACCACCAACTGAGATTATGTTCTCAGTTCTTTATCTAATCTCCCTAAACAGCAGAAGACTTAATGACCTAAGGAATAGTCTCACCTGGCTTGCTGTATCACAATGACTGGAGGTAGATGGGACCTAAACTCATAGGCTGTTAAGGTGGTTGGGCTGTTTATCCTCAATGTGGGTGCATCCTACCAAGATGACTTATAAAAGACAGCGTGGTGTAATAGTGACACCCCAAAGTTTAGTCAGACAGCCTGGGTTTGCCCCTTATTAGCTGGGTGGGGGACTGTGAAATGGGAATGATAATGATACCCATTTAATAGTGTGGAAAAAGGGAGATAAACCGTGCCCACTATTAGCTCACAAGAACATGAAGAACATTTATCTTCTGCCTACTCTACACTAGGCTACAAAAAAAAAACACCCAAGCCTCTTGACATCGAGTCAGTTCTGTCCCTAGGACAGAGCAGAAATTCCCTATAGGGAAACCCAAGGCAGACTACCACATCTTTCTCCAGGAGAGCAGCTGGTGGGTCTGAAACACTGACCTTTTGGTTAGCAGCCAATCATTTAACCACCATGCCTCCTACTAGGTAACCAGGTACCCTCTATTAGCCTAATGAGCCTGTATCATGCTTCCTTTTATTGTAATCTAGGAAGACAAGTTAACTGACTCATGGGCTCTCCACTCCCCCCAAACCTGTCTTTGGTGCTGATCTACAAGCCCTCTTTCCTGCCATCTGGCTTAGGGAGTTGAACATTAATAACTAGTCCCTGCCACTACACAATGCCAGGGAACAAAAACTTGGTGAGGCAGAACCATCATCAAGTCTACAATATTAAACCAAAGGCATCCTTTAGCTGCTGAAAGCTGAAATCAACTCCAATTACCCCAGACCCAACTGTCACCACACCCACACCAACAGTCCTTAAGGATAGTTGTTGTGTTGATGTTGTTATGTGCCATCAAGTGGGACCTGACTCATAGCAACCCCTCCTTGGGTTTCCAAGGCAGTATCACTATGGAAGTAGATTGCCCCATCTTCCTTCTGAGGAGTAGCTCTTGGGTTTGAACCACCAGCCTTCTGGTTAGCAGTCAAGTGCCTTGAACAAGAGAAATGCTGAGTGGTCTTCACACACCATGCACTCTGCTTGGCAGGCTCACAAATGTAAGCTGTTGTTTCAGAGACAGACATCCAAACAAGAGCGAGGACTTTTCAAATTGCTGGTCTGACTTGCTTCTCTTGTCTTTTACTGGACTACACCCAGTTTGTAAAGAAATAAATTATAACTTAGGTGATTAGCTGAACACAGTAATCTCCATTGACCACAGGCGTTTGCTGTGGATGGCAAAGTGTTACTAAATAAGAGGACAGGTCAGGTGGGAAGCTTTGCATATACTCACATCCTTCTCCTGGATGGTGCACTCCTTACAGTAGTAGGCATCGGAGACTCCAGGGCCACCACAGATCACACAGCGCCCCTGGTAAGAGCCGTAATTACACTCATCACATATGCGCACCAGGGTGCAGGGACGCACATAGGAGTCACAGATCACACACTTGCCATCACCTGTGAAAAAAAGAGAATGGAATTATGCTTACCTCCAAGTATCTCCTCTCCCGTGTGCTGCTCTTCTTCTGCTATGGGCAGTGCACTACTTTCCTTTGGACAGTGAGTTTAGGGTCCTCCTCTACTTTGGCATTACCTAGTGTCCATCTCAGGAGCTCTGGTGGTGTAGTATCTAAGGCATCTGACTGCTAACCAGAAGGCTGGAAGTTCAAACCCACCAGCCACCCTTCAGAAGGAAGACTGGCCAATCTACTTCCAGAGAGAACCGCCTTGGAAACCCAAGGAGGGGTCGCTATGAGTCAGATCCAACTCGATGGGAGTGAGTTTGGTTTAGTGTCCATCTCAATCCCCTTAACACTTACAAAACTTAATATACATAAAGAGCTGAGAACAGCACCTGGTACATGATTAAAAAAACCCCAAACCAAACCCACTGCAGTCCAATCAATTCCCATTCATAGTGACTCTATAGAATAGAGTAGCCCCACAGGGTTCCTGAAGCAGACTGCTAAACTCTTCTACTGCAAAACACCTGGTGGATCCCAATCACCGATCTCTGGGTTAACAGACGAGTGCTTAAACCATTGCACCACCAGGGCTGCTCCTTTCAGATGTTAAGTCTCTACAATGCTGGCAAAAACTCTCTTGTATGTTAGGTAATGGGGTCATGTTACTCTGGCAATACTTTGTGTCCCAAGCTAGGGATTTCCTCAAAACCTAAATGTGTTTAAAAATGCGCCAGTCCGAGTAAGGAGGTGGAAAGGGCCTTTAATTGCAAACCAGCGTCGCTCGTCTACAGGCTTCCAGTCTCATCTACTGAAAACCCTCTTTGTGGCGCCGCTGGAAATGGCCCTTTGCTGACTCCATAGAGTGGGAGGAGTGGGAAGCTGGGAGGGCGTGTTTCACTCACATTTTTCACAAAGTCTTCCGATGGCTGCAAGAGGGAAGAAGATTAAGAACATCATTAGAATTGGGGTTTTGACGAAAAGCATCCTCGAGCTGCGGTGGATCGGGGGCAGGGACTGCAAAGAGCACTAACGAATGCTCTTCTGATGCTCGGAAACCAAACTTCGATCGGAACCAAACCCAGTCACGACCCCTCCAAGTAACCTAAGACAGTGCTTCTCGTAATCTGGACCCAGCGACCCCACCCTGGCCGCCTACCTCCGGCTCCCAGCCCGTGCGCCGCGTCCTCTCTCCCTCAGAGGCCACAAACCCCGCACTCCTACACTACTACCCCGCGACCGTGAGGCGGGAAACGTGGCGGTTCCGAGGGAAGACCCTAGGGAAGAGAGAAGAACTCCCAACCTCCCAGCTCCTAACACCACCACCACCAGACAACCGGGACAGAGCGCCGACTCACCAACACCAGCCTGCTTGCGGCAAAAAATCAAATCCGGATGGTGTTTAGCCATGGCTTCTCTTCAAACCCACCACAGGAAGCTTCGATAACTTCCGCCCAACCTTTGACCCCTTTGTTCCGGCCTCCTGGTCGTAGTAATTGGCCCTCTAGACTTCCAATAGGCGTTAAGAATCTTTGCACCAAGCTGCTCGCTCTCGCGAGATCAAAGCGCATGTTTCAAAACCAGTTTCTGTGGTTGCTGCGGAGCCAGATCCTGGCAGGTGTGCGAAAGTCCTAGAAAATATACCTTTCCCAGATTTGGATTTTGGAAGATATAAGCGAAATTTGTTTTTCAGTAAAACATCTTGGTACCCGCATTTAATCACTGCAAGTGATTTAATCACTGCCTTCTGTTCTCTCACGTGCCGATTCCTAACATAGGAACCCCGCTCACTGTGTTCGCCAGGTTTGGAAGCCTCTAGGAAGATCCCCTCCTACTTCCGTAGTGATACTGCCTCGGAAACCCAAGGAGGGGTCGCTATGAGTCGGGGCCGACTCGACGGCACATAACAACAACAACAACAACACGAAGATCCCCGGAGCTCTGACAGCGTAGTGCCTAAGGCACTTGACTGCTAACCAGAAGGCTGGTGGTTCAAACCCACCAGCCACTCCTCGGAAGGAAGATTGGGCAATCTACTTGCCCAGTGATACAGCCTCGGAAACCCAAGGAGGGGTCGCTTTGAGTCGGTCCGACTTGACCCTAGTGCGTTCGGTTTGGTTTAGGAAGACCCCGCCCCCACCACCGACGCGTTCTCCTTAGGCCACGCCCCTACTCAGAGGTCTTAAATATGCCGTCTGGCACGTCACTTTCACGCGACCTCATCTTTGTCAGTGCACAAAATGGCGCCTTACAACCTACTGGTGACCCGGCTGCAGGTGAGCAAGCTCAGGGCCCTCAGGGTTCATGGGGCGGAGTGCTTTCTACTGTGTATGTAGGTGTGGGCGAGGCTAGGTGAGGCGAGCCTGACCTCGGGCAGACTTTTCGTGTGGGTGTCCGGGCCGTGGGCTCAGTGTCTGTGCCCGATTCTCTGGCGCCCGAGGTCAAGGCGTCCTGGCTCAACTGCCCTGGCCCTTTTCCCGCCCCGTGAAAGGCATGAGCCCAGCAGCAGCGGCCGGGTGGAGAGTGCACGCGCTTCTCTCTCCTTTCTGAGGCTCGCACTCTCCACTCCCGTAGTTTCTTTCCATTCTTCAAGGTGAGGACAAGGTGACTGGGGGCACGGTCGCCCTAGAGCCCTTTGGGCCCAATGGCTGTCTGACTCACTTCCTATCTCAGAGCATCAGAGACTTACTAGCCAGTTTGCCAGACCTGGAGTTAGGAGAAGTACCCTCTTCCATCTTTTGAAGACCCCGCGGAACTTACGGCCAAGAGTGCGAGGGGGATCTTCCGGCCCGACGAAGTAAATAGTAAAGGTCGTAATGTGGAGCTCTGGTGGCCCAGTTGTTAAGAGTTCGGCTGCTACCCGAAAGATCAGCGGTTGGAAATCACCAGCCGCTCCGCGGGAAAACGATGTGGCAATCTTTGCTTCCGTAAAGATTGCCAGCCTTGGAAACCCCGTGGGGGCAGTTCGACTCTGTCCCAAAGGGTCGCTATGAGTCAGCATCGACTGACAGCAAAGGGTGTCGGTTTTCTGTTTTGTTTTTTTAACGATAGCAAAGCAATCTGACGTTTTCACTTGATTCCAAGATTTCTAGCTCCTCATACCACTTGATTCATATAGTCTTCTAGTGAAACAGGTGCAGGGTGGACATTCTCATTTGGTAGATGTTGAAACTGCTGGGGAGGAGGTGAACATTCCTGCTTTCAAGGCTGTCACTGTAGTTCTGAGGCCTGAACATCTGTCCTACTAACCACCCTTCTGCCCTCCTAGTGCCATGTCAGCCCACCCTCACAGAACTTTCTGTGGTAAGCTGTGGTGCTGGAGTTGACGTGTCAATTTTGCAGAGTGCTAGAATGGAGTATTTTGAACTCACGATTAGTTGCTTTCAAACAACAGATGGGAGGGTAAGGACACTCAACAGTTTGACCTTGACACTCCTGTTATGAACCATCTAGAAAGTTGACTGTGGCTGTGACAGATGATTTTTTTCACTCCTAACTTGACAGTCTTTAGGAAGGTGTTACACACAAAGGTTCAATGTCAAGGATTTTTTTTTTTTTTTAATAAAAACAAAGGAAGCAAGCATTTATAGATAATTCTCTGCAACGTTTTATGTTTGACTTTGAGAACATTTTTGAATCAACTTTGATCATAGAAGTAAGAAGTTGTTACATGCTGTGCTTTGTTTTACTGGCAATTATTTTTCATCTATTGCTTAAATTTAAACTATGTGACTTAAAGTGAAATCATAATTTATTATGAAATGCTTCTGATCTCAGTTTTGGGCAAAGGCAAGGGATTTGCATTTAATTACCTCTTAAGGTCCTCTGATTCTATATGTTGATGATGGAGAAATAGTTGATTCTACCTACTCCTGCTGTACTGATGTTGTGCAGTCAGGTGGGATTACTTAATAAGATTATACATTTGCTGAGGTTAGAAAAGAGGTATATGAACAACACTTTAGAACTGAAAACAATTTTAGAAAATATGAAGGTTAACCTAGTGTAGAAAGTTCATGCTCTGCCTTGGCCCTGTACCCTTGAGCAAGTTACTTATGAAGCCCAGTTGACTCATCTATCACGGAGATGATCCTCATTTAAGAAATATTTATCAAGTACCTGATACTCTTGTTTTCAGATTATTGTTATAAAATGATGGGCAAATAGAGTGTATTTGTTTATGATCATCGTACAGTCCATTCTCTCCTTTTATAGATGGGGAATTCAAGGCCTTCAGAAAACAGAGTGACTACCAGACACAATCCAGCTACTCTAGCAAAGTCAGGATTAAAGTCCAAGTCTCCTTGTCTGTTCATTTCGCTAAGATGAATAAAAATTGCATTTGCATCATACCACACTGCCTCCCACTAGTCAGGTTGGTTTAAGCACTGGCCAGCTAGGACTGTCTGCTGAGAACCTTGTGAACTGACCACTTATGTGTTGAACTACACTTGAAAAGTAGCGATTGCTACCTTAGGCATCATGTCTTGGCAGAACCCTATCTTTGCATCCAATCCATTCCTTCTTCATTCCACTTACCTGCTGCGCTTCCACTGTTTGCTGTAGATTCTGTGGTGAGCCAAGCAGACAATCCCTGTTCTCATGGAGTTTCCACTATATTCTAATAAGCCCTGCTGCAGAGGGTCTTGGAGATATTTTTCAGCTGAAATATTCTGCCTTGAGTAATCTACTTCTGTAGAGATACAGCCTTGGAAACTCAAGGAGGGGTTGCTGTGAGTCAAATTGACTGGAGAGCAATGAGTTTAGTTTGTATTCTTTCTCCAAAATTCAGCCAGTATAGTGGTGAGCATAGCTGCCTTCCAAGCAGTTGACCTGGGTTCGATTCCCGGCCAACACAGCGGGCTGACCTTTAGGAGGTCTGGTGGCATAGTGCCTAAGGCATTTGACCGCTAACCAGGAGGTTGGGAGTTCAAAGCCTCCAGCCACTCCGTGGAAGGAAGACTGGGCAATCTACTTTTGTAAAGATCTACCACCTCAGAAACCCAAAAGGGGTTGCTATGAGTCCGAATTGACTCAATAGCAGTGAGTTTTGGTTTGGTTTTTGGTTAGGGCCTTATCACTAGTTGTTAGTAGGTGTGATTCAAATCTGCACTTTTCTGATTCCAAAGCCAAAGTTCCTGGCAGCTGTACTATACTCCTTCCCTTTGACATCAAGACAGCCTATTGACCAGGACACCACTGATCCTGCATAACCTGAGAACAGTGCTCTCTAAGTTGAAAGTGTTCTATTTGATAGTACTTGCTACCAGGTAGAAAGAGTAGACTGAAGAAAACGGGAGGTGAAGTTTTGCAAAAGCTATACCTACTTCTAGTTTTTAATATTTGTTTTTGTACAGATGACTATGGATGGTAAATAAAAGAAAAACAAAACAAAACACTGCCATTGAGCCGGTTCCAGCTGATAGCGACCCCTCCTTGGGTTTCCAAGGTGGTATCTCTATGGAAGTATATTGACCGGTCTTCCTTCCAAGGAGTAGCTATTGAGTTTGTACCGCCAGCCTTCTGGATAACGTCAAATGCCTTACGCACTACACCACCAGAGCTCCTAAATAAAAGGAATTAAGCACTTTCAAAAACATTTCTCAGGGCTTTGGTTTTGCCTTGATGTGCTGGGGTGCTGAGTTCTCATTATCTGACCTTGAGGAAGTCCTATAACTTCTTACATGTGAGTCTGGGATAACATTTAACTACAAAGAAGTCTGACATATTTGACAGAAGTTAAGTTCTCTATAAAGTACCATGTTAAGAAAAAATCTTTCATTAAATTGTGAAACAACAGGTCATTCTAGTTGCCTCTTCAGTGGCACCTTCTCAGCTGTCTCATAGTCAGCAGTAGATGTGAACTGAGTGAATAAGTGAATACATAAACAAACTTCCAATCTCAGATTTGGGTGGGAGGGTGGAGGGGTAGAATCACCATCTTGAAGACAGTGGACACACTGTTGCTTTCTGAAACTGCTGCTCCCAAAATGCTTATGGAAAGCTTACTGTATGCCCAGCCCTGTTTTAGATACTGGGGATGCAGTCTTAAGTGAGAATGGGTAGACAGAAAGTAAACAAGTAAACAAATAAGAAATTTGCGTAGGTAAGTGCTCTGAGGAGGCTAAAATAGGATGGTGTGGTAGAGAGTGGAGGTGGGGATGTGGCATGGCTTCACCTAGGATGGTTAGGGAAAGCTTGAAGAGGTGACATTTGAGCTGAGATTGAATGATAAAAAAACACCCATTCAGTATTTTGAGAGAAGAGATTTCAAGCAGAAGGGGCAGTGTGTGCAAGGGACCTGAGACAGGCATGAGCTTGGTGTGTGGAGGATGAGCAGCAGACCAGTGTAAGTGAGATGTTGTGAATGAGGGGAAAGGCGGAACAAGAGAAGGAGCTAGGGTTTTAATATGGTCCTTTTAGCCATGTATCGTCTTGTAATTCCCACACAGTGATTGGGTGGGACTATGCAAATAAGGTGCTTGTGACTCACCAAGGGGATTGGACAGCTTGCTAACAATGCAGATAAGTTGTATGGCACCTTTGTGGAGGTGGAACATGCAAATAAGCTGCATGGAACCCTAATGGGGGGATTGGTCAGTTTGCCAACCTGCTAGGTTTAAAAGAGATCCAGTCCCAGAGCAGAAGGGGGACCTCACTACCAGCAAGAAGAACAAACGGGAGCAGATTACATCCTTTGGACCTGGAGTCCCTGCACTAAGAACCTCCTGGACCCAGGAGACAGAGGGAGCTGTAACCCAGAAGTGAGTAAGAGATGGTGGCGCAGCAGTAGAAGGAGTGATAGTGACACAGAATGACAGGAACCGGGAGACCAGCACTAGACAGCCGTGGTGGGGCTTGCCAACCCATGGAGCTAAAAGCTTTGTAACACTTACCTGAGCAGGGCAGAGGCCAGGCTGAGGGGCTGAGAAGCTGAGGGCCAGAGAGAGGCCTGCTTGCAGGCATGGCTGAAAAGAGGTTGGCCAGATCGAATAACTGTATCCTGATTCCTAGTCTTGAATTGTAACCTGTTAATTTCCTTATAAACCACTTCATGTAAGGATGGTTTGTGAGTTCTATGTGGCAATCACAACAAATTTTTGAACCCAGCAGAGAAATAGAGAGTGCTGTGGGATGGACAGCTGGTATCAGAACTGGTAAAAGGGTTGGAGGGTGGAAGTATGTTTGACCTCCGCCTCCTAAGCATCATCAGCTGTGGGCTGATGTTGATGATGACCATCCTCCCCTCTGCTGAACTAGGTGAGGTCTGGCACCATGTCATTACAGAGGCCCTGGTGAGGAAAGCGGGCGTTATCCCAAGTGTAATGAAAATCCATCAGAAGATTTTAAGCAGAGGAGTGAAATGATCTGATTTATAATTGAGAAAAATCGTTCAGGCTGCTGTGGGAATGCAGGACCATGAAGAGGTGGGAAGACCAGAGGAGGGCCAAGCTGTTGGAGCATTCCAGGGGATGGTGCAGGTGTCTGGGACTAGGTTCTGATGATGGCAATAGAAGTATTCAGGTTGTAGATATATTTTGAAGGCCCATGGCTTGTATGTGGAGTATGAGGGGTTGTGAATCAGTAAGGCTGACTCCAAGTTTGGGGCCTGAACAACTAAGGAGTATGTTTGTATAGTCCTTAAAACTATAAAACTGTGGTCTGGGCAGATGCTTATTGTTGAGTTCTGCACCCTTTCATCAGCTGGGCACCATGGGTGAACTACCTGTGTTTCATGGGGGAGGGAGCTGAAGGAGGGGCATCGTGTGTGTGAGCATCATGTCTGAAGTGAGTGCTGGTCTGACTTTGGTCTTGTTCTGGTACCTGATGCCTCCAAGGAGGCCATCTGGGAAGGTTGGAAATGAGTGTTGGTGCTCTGGTGGCGTGGGCTGTCTTCATGGGCTGCCAGTTTTCCTGGACGTTGCTGGGTTTTGTTCCATGACCTGGTCTGGAAGGCAGTGCTGGGCTCTGGCCTCTCAGCAGTGAAGGAGGGGAGAGACTACAGGGGGATGTTTCTGCACTCTTTACAGAGCAGCACATGGCATGTCAGTAACCATGGGGAGTCTTCTGTGGCCCTGAGCTAACACATCTGCAAAATGGGTAAGAGTAGCTACTCGCCGTTAGAAAAGGTTCTGAAGGCCTGATGATCTTTGAAGTCTAAAAAACTGGTGAGTGCTCTGTAAGCATGTGTGGCTGGTTTCCGATGCTGTGTTAGGACTAGGCCCTTTCTAACACTGAGAATAGGGCCATTTTCCCTGATTATTCCAGAGCAGATCTGTGGGAGCACTTTTATGTCAGGGATCCTGAAAGGCATGCAGAATGGTTTTCTTGGGTTCATTCTGCAAAACTTGGGCCAAAAGAAGGGGGACTAGCTTTGGAGCCAGGTCTACAATTCCACCTTTGCTATGTGACCTTGGGCAAAATAATTAACTTTCTAGAACCTCAGTTTCCTCATCTAGAAAATGGGAACACTGTCTTTTGCCTCACAAGGTAGTTGTAGGGAAGGGGACGGTGTGTGTGAAGTTCATGGGGCAAGCCTAGCACATAGTGAATGTTAGTCTCTGTCCGTGGCCCCTGGGGGTGGCTATAGCCTCCATTGCCCTAGCGTTTACTGTGGGCGTATACATTTCTAGGGAAATTGCTTGTTCCCTCCATGATTTCTCTGGAGACCAGGATGGCATTAGTTGTTCAGGAAAACTCCTTCGATCCTAAGGGAGTTGGAGGAAGAGGTACACTGGCTCCCTCTTTTTAAGTTAAAGTGCAACAGTGAGGGAGCAAACTCTAGAATCTCATTTGTAGTAATTTCACCATTAAATATTAATCTCTAGTCCCTTCTGCAATTTAGACCCAGAGAGAGCATTTCTGCTGTCACCCTGCAGAGACACTAAGGCAGTGTCAATGGGGTGACTGTTTCCCTTTTGGGTGGTGGGGTGCAGTGAATTACTTGGTACAGCTTTTCTAGCCATAGTCTTTATAACTCCCACCAGATTACTGGGTGGGACCATGCAAATAAGGTGTGTAGAACTCTGATGTTGGGATTGGTTAGTTTTGTCACTCTGCCAGGATACAAATGAACCCTCTTAGAGGCAGAGGGGGGATCTCACTGCCATCAAGAGAGAAGAGCTGGAGGTGAGGTGGAGCCCATCCTTGGAGATGAGATCCCTGCCCTGGGCCTCCTTGGCTAAGAGACGCCCCGGTGAAGAGATGCCCCGGCAGAGAGACAGTGGCAGTGGAACCAAGAGGCACGAGACAGGGCAGCAGGCTTACCTGGCCCACAGAGGCAGAGGCCGGGACGAGAGGCCAAGGGCCAGAGAGGAGTGTCTGAGGGCACAGCAGAGGGGACACTGTCCTGATCGAAGAGTTGTATCCTGAGCGTGTTCCTGACCCCAAATTGTAGCCTGTCGTTTCCCTAATAAACCCCAAATTCGTGAGTATTGTCTGTGAGTTGTGTGTGGCCATTGCAACGAATTGTCGAATCCAGCAGAGAAGTAGTGAGTACCATGGGAGGGACAGTTGGTGTCAAGCTTGGTAAAAAGGCTGGAGGATGCTGGCATATCTGGCCTCATAGGAATAAGCCTTGGGCTGCTAATGGTGATTCTGTCTCCCTCTTGTGAAGTTGGAGGAGGGCAGAAGATGCCACCTCCATGTCCTTTTAATAGGTGGTACAAATCTGGGAGATTGAATGTTAATTTCAACTGTGATTGTCTCCTGCCCCAAATACCAGCCAGGCTGACTGGAGAGGCCAGAGGTGTGGGGCCCAAATAGGCAGCTTTAGTGCCTGCCTGAGCTCTGGGCAGCCTCACAGGCTGCTGGAGAGCTGTTGCTCTGGGGCCAGCCCCGGCCTCAGGATCTGTATGCCGTTCATAGTGTTCCTGGAGTCTCTGCTGCTGGTGCCGGCAGCCAAGGAGAGGCTGAATTTATCAGTAGCTTCCTTAAAGGGACCCCCTACTGCGTTGGAGCCAGTTTAGCAGCTGTGACTTGGAGAGACAAGGCTCTGTCCCTTTTCTAAGCCTCTGAAAGGGACTGCATCACTTGTGTGCCTGCCAGTTGCATAGCAACCAGGCTAGCTGATTGCCTCCCGGATGCTAGAGAATTGTTTAGCTTTGGATTCTTGGCGACAAGCCAGGTATCTCCTACCAGGGGTGAGAGGAAGATTGTTAGAAGTCTAGGGGTGGGAGGATGCAGCTTCTCAGGGGGGTGTGGACTGGCGTGCATTCCTGACTCGCCCGCCCAGACAGGGCCCACCTGAGGCTTCCCTGCCGGGGAGGGCTAGGCAGCTGGTAAGAGCCATGAGCCTGAGGGGCTGCCAAGGGTCAGGGTCAGAGGAAGAAAGGGTCTGGTCCCTCTTGGGGCCTTGAAGTCATCCTGCTGTGACATGGGCTGCCTCCCAAGGTCATGGGCGGGGCTTGCTTAGGCCAGGTCACCCCTTGATAGGTATTCAGGTGCAGAATATATGGACAGGTGAGACGTTTTCAGTCTGTTTGCTCTGGGGCTGCTGATCTCTGGTGGCTGGGCAGGAAGAAGGGCGAGGGCAGGAAAGAAGCAGGGGTTGTCTTTCTGCAGGCCCCAGGTGACACCACCCGGCACTGAGTAATGGCACCTCACTCCTAAACGTCTGCTGTGAGCCTGGCTGTTGGGGTTTATGCCTTTCTCTCTCACACACATTTTTTTTCCCTTAAAAAGAAAGGCAATATAAATATATTCATGAAAGTTCTCTTTCTTTCTCTCTATCCCAGTTCCCAGAGGCAACCACAACTGCTAATTTTGTCTATCAATTCAAACTTTTTTCCCTGCATTTACAAGCCATAAATTCTTTCTGACCCCCACAAAACCTCTGCTTTACCCCTGTTTTACCGAAGAGGGAGCAGAGGCTCAGAGAGGCGAAGAATCTTTTTTGAGGTCCCACAGCTGGGAGAGCCGAGATTCTAAGCCAGATCCATTGGAGTCTAGGGTCAAAGCCCTCTCTGTGACAACACACAGGGCTTGGAGGGTTCCCACGGTGGCACTCTGAGTGATCAAATAGGACTGGTGACTGACTTTTCTGTCACTTGCCTCCTACAGGAGCCCACACTGAGCAGCTCAGCCATCTTCTCCTCCTTGGCTTGCTGTGAGCACTGGTGCCCACGGACTTGTGGTTCTGTGAGAGGCAGTCCCAGTCTGTCAGTGTCATAAGATGGATAGAAGGTCCTCCTGGCCCAGCCAGGCTGGCCTCGCGCCCAAGAATGTGGCAGTCCCTTTGGATTGGACTGTTCTCTGGATACGAGTGATCCCAAGGGAAGACCTTCGTCCTTTGGACAGAGAGGGCAGCATGTCTGATCTTGACCAAGTGGCAAGGGCAGAGGTCTAAGTGGGTGTGCACGTGACATGCCACAGGACCAAGCCCTCTCCCGTCTGTACGGCTCAGTGTGTTGTTGTTGTTGTTAGGTGCCCTCGAGTCATTTTCGACTCATAGCGATCCTATGCACGGCAGAAAGAAACACCGCCCGATCCCATGCCAGCTCCGTGATGCTTGCTATACTTGAGCCCATCGTCACAGCCACCGTGTCAATCCATTTCGTTGAAGGCCTTTCCCTCTTTCATCAACCCTCCACCTTACCAAGCATGACATCCTTCTCCAGGGAATGGTCCTCTCTGACAACATGACCAAAGTAAGTGAGACAAAGTCTGGCCATTCTTGCTTCCAAGGAGCATTCTGGCTGCACTTCCTCCAGGACAGATCTGTTAGTTCTTTTAGCAGTCCATGGTACCTTCAGTATTCTTCACCAACACCACAACTCAAAAGCATCAACTCTTCGGTCTTCCTTATTCATTGTCCAGCTCCCAAATGCATATGAGGAGATGGAAAATACCATGGCTTGTGTCAGGCACACCTAAGTCCTCAAGTAGACATCCTTGCTCCTCAGCACTTGAAAGAGTTCTTTTGCAGCCGACTTGCCCAGTGCTACACGTTGTCTGATGTCCTGACTGCTTCTTCCATTGGTCCATTGTAGAACCAGTCAATGTGAATTCTTTGATAACCTCAATCTTTTCTCCATTTATCATGATGCTGCTTATTAGTCCACTTGTGAGGATTTTTGTTTTCTTTATATTGAGATGTAATCCATACTACAGACTGTATTCTTCAATTTTCATCAGTGCCTCAAGTCATCCTCATCCTCACTTTCAGCAAGCAAAGTTGTGTCATCAGTGTACCGCAGGTTGTTAATGAGTCTTCCATCCTGATGCCATGTTTTTCTTCATATAGTCCAGCTTCTTAGATTATTTGCTCAGCATATAGATTAAATAAGTATACGGAAAGGATACAACCCTGATGCACTCCCTTCTTGATTTTAAACCATGCAGTGTCCCCTTGTTCTGTTCGAATGACAGCCTCCTGGTCAATGTACAGGTTCTTCATGAGTACAATCAAGTGTTTGGGAATTTCCATTCTTCTCAATGTTATCCATAATTTGTTATGATCCAAGCAATCAAATGCCTTTTCATAGTCAATAAAACACAAGTAAATATCTTTCTGGTATTCTTTGCCTTGAGCCAAGATCCATCTGACAGCAGCTATGATAACCCTTGTTCCACATCCTCTTCTGAATCCACCTTGCACCACTGGAAGTTCTCTGTCAATATACTGCTGCAACCATTTTTGAGTTATCTTCAATAAAATCTTACTTGCGTGTGATATTAATGATATTGTTCGATAATTTCCACATTCTGTAGGATCACCTTTCTTTGGACTGGGTACAGATATGGATCTCTTCTGGTCAGTTGGCCAGGTAGCTGTCTTCCAAATCTCTTGGCATAACTGAGTGAGTGCCTCCAGTACGGCATCCGTTTGTTGAAATATCTCAGTGGGTATTCTGTCAATTCCTAGAGCCTTGTTCTTCGCCAATTCCTGCATTGCAGCTTTGACTTCCTCCTTCAGTACCATTGGTTCTAAATCATATGCCACCTCCTGAAATGAATGAAGATTGACCAGTTCTTTTTGGTACAGTGACTCTGTGTATTCTTTCCACCTTCTTTAGATGTTTCTTGCATCATTCAATATTTTGCCCATAGAATCAATATTGCAACTTGAGGCTTAAATTTTTTCCTCAGTTCTTTCAGCTTGAGAAATGCCGAGTGTGTTCTTCCCTTTTGGTTTTCTAACTCCAAGTCTTTGCACATGTCATTATAATACTTGGCTTTGTCTTCTCAAGCTGTTCTTTGAAATCTTTGGTTCAGCTCTTTGATCTTTTCATTTCTTCCATTTACTTTAGTTACTCTCCGCTCAAGGGCAAGTTTCAGAGCCTCTTCTGTCATCCATTTTGGTCGTCGTCTTCTTTTTTCTCGTCTTTTTAGTGATCTTTTGCTTTCTTCATGGATGATGTTCTTGATGTCATCCCACACTTCTGGTTTTTGGTGATTGGTGTTCAATGCATCAAATCTATTCTTTAGACAATCTCTAAATTCAGGAGGGATATATTCAAAATCATATTTTGGCTCTCATGGATATGTTTTAATTATCTTTAACTTCATGTTGAACTTGCATATGAGCAGTTGATGGTCTTTTCCACAGCCAGCTCCTGGCCTGGTTTTGGCTGAAGATATTCAGCTTTTCCATTGCATCTTGCCACAGATGTAGTCAATCTGATTCCTGTGTGTTCCATCTGATGAAGTCCATGAATACAGTCACCGTTTGTGTTGTTGAAAAAAGGTATTTGCAATGAATAAGTCGTTGGTCTTGCAAAATTCTACCATGCGATTTCTGGCATTATTTCTGTCACCAAGGCCAAATTTTCCAACTACCAGTGATTCCTCTTTGTTTCCAACTTTTGCATTCCTGTCACCAGTGATAATTAACACATCCTGAGTGCATGTTCGGTCAGTTTCAGACTGCAGAAATTGATAAAAATCTTCAATTTCCTCATTTTTGGCTTTGGTGGTTGGTGCATAAATTTGAATAATAGTCGTATTAACTGGTGTTCCTTGTAAGCGTATGGACATTATCCTGTCACTGACAGCATTGTACTTCAGGACAGATCTTGAAACATCCTTTGTGATGATGAATGCCAC
>NW_006921670.1:6402245-6404305 GCF_000298275.1 Orycteropus afer afer
GCCTCCTAACCTAAGTGACTCTTCCTCCTCTGTATTGGACAATGTTTCCAGACTATTCATAAAGTTGTACAGAAATGTACCAGACAGTGTTTCTCTGCTATTCATAAGGTTTTCCCTGGCCAGTTCTTTGAGAAGTGGATGGCCTCTTCCTTCTTCCTAGTCTGTCTCAGTCTGCAAGCCGCGCTGATACCTGTGCACCATGTGCACCCCGCTGGGTTTGAAACACCAGTGGCATAGCCTCAAGACTCACAGCAACACGTCACCACAGTAGGACAAACTGACAGACAAGTTTGCCTTCCTTAGGTGTTGGAAGCCTCTCCAACCTCCCCTCACCTGGATCCCTACTGCTGCCTCCTTGCTCTGTCCTGGTCCCCCTGGCCTTTTTCTCTCCTTTTCCCCACTTTCCTTCCTTATGCTTTGGGGCGTGGCCTGGGTTCCCTCCCCTCACCTGGATCCCTGCGGCTGACTCTTCGCTCTATCCCGGTCCTCCTCGCCTTTTTCATCCTTTCCCCGCTTTTCCGACTTGCTGCTTGTAGGGCATGGCCTGGGTTACCTCCCCTCACCTAGAACCCTGCGACTGACTCCTCACTCTGTCCTGGTCCCCTGGTGATGGAAGGACTTGTGTTAAACTCATCACCAAGTATGTGTCAGACATTGTCCTCAGTGCTGAGTGTACAGTGGTAAGCAGAGGGGCAAGTTTTTTGCCCTCGTGGAGCTACATTTTATTGGATTTTACTTCCTCATCTCCCTGAGTCTGTTTTCTCCTGTAAACATGGGACCACATGACCAGTAACTATCTCTCTTGACAGAATTGTTGGGAGGGTAGCATAAGATAACCTTTGTGGTCTTGCCTGGCACAGGTTTAATTTTTACTGGAATGGAATATACATATATATAAAACCTCAAAACATTGGCCATTTCAACCGTTTGTATATGTGTAATTCAGTAACATGTTCACTGTCTTTTCTTGCCTGGCTATGTGGTACCTGGCTCCCCTGTGGAGTCCACTTGGGAAATGTGCCTTCTGGGTTTGCCCCCTGTTCTGTGTTGATAAATGTATGATCAGGAGAGCCTCCTTCCCACCCTGGGGACCTGGGGATCTGTGTCCTGACCAGCCAGGGAGGGAACACTGTAAGACCAAGGACCTAGACTCTAACAGAGGCGCTGTGGTGGTTCAGCAGTTGAGGCTGGGCGGCTGCTGGGCCTGACGCAGGGCTTGGGAGACACTGTCAGAAGCCCAGTGAGAAGGACGTGGGTTCTGTAGGTGCCCAGTTGTGTGGCCTTAGGTAGGCCACTTTCTGTCTCTGAGCCTCTACTTCTTCAGGGTGGTAAGGTTTAGAGAGGAGCAGTTGGCACCCAGTTGGATCCCTCTATCCAGGATCTCCAGCTTTGATCCCTTCCCAAGGGGTTGGCATTGGTAGCTGGGCACCATCTAGTTCTTCTGGTCTTGAGGTCCATCATATCCCAGGGCTGATTGTTTTTAAATGCCTTTGGTTTTCTTTGCTCTTCTTCACTTCAGACAAGAGGAGACCATTACCTGCATCTTAGATGGTCACTCACAAGCTTTAAAGACCCCATTCACTACTCACCAAAGTAGGCTGTAGAACAAGATTGTATGTATTATGTTGTGCCAATCGAGTCTGGTGTCCCCCAATACTATGGTCTTGAGTTGGCAGAGCTGGTGGTTCTCTCTCCCAAAGTGTTTGGCTGTCTCTGAGGGATTACTCCAAGTTGTTTCTGTTGCTTTTGTAATGATTGTGGTTATTTTGTAACTGTTTTGTGGGGTTTTAAAACAATATGTTGTACACGTTGTCTACAAATTAACAATGAATCTTGCTGATTTTTCCCAAAGTTCTGTATGGTAATCTGCAGAATGGGTGTACTATAATTTAGCTTTTTAAAATTAAATGAACATTTGGATTGTAATTGGTTTTTTTAGCCAGGGGTGGATTACTTAGGAAGCAAGGTAAGCACAAGCTTACCTGTGCTTATAATTTGCAGTGAAGTTTCAGCACATCTTGGATGCAGTAAGCACGAGTAAATCCGTGCGTACATGGCTT
>NW_006921670.1:6411095-6412591 GCF_000298275.1 Orycteropus afer afer
TATGCAAGGATGGTTCAACATTAGAAAAACAATCAATGTAATCCATCATATAAATACAATAAAAGAAAAGAACCACATGATTATATCAATTGATGCAAAAAAGGCATTTGATAAAATCCAACACTCATTCCTGATAAAATCTCTCAGAAAAATAGGAATAGAAGAGAAATTCTTCAACATAATAAAGGGCATATATGTAAAACCAACAGCCAACATTATTCTCAATGAGATTCGTTGTTACAGTGGGGCCAGTTCATTCATGTAGTGTGCTTGTAACTTTGCACTCCGTAGAAGGTACCTGGTGTCAATAAGAACAGCTATTATTATCATCATCGCTGTTGTCTTTGCTCAGAAACTGCAGCCCTGGTGATATCTGTTCATTGTGGGGACAGTGGGCACCGGGGCTTGCATTGTGGGCAGGGTCGATTCAGCAGGAACTCAGATTTGGAGTCACCTGCCAGAGAGCCTGCTGGAGGGGAGGAGCTGGTGGGTGGCCCTGGGTGGGCCACAGGGAGTCTGTAAAATTGTGTGCTTTTTATGCATCTTCTAAATGTTCTCACTGGAATATGTGGAGGGAGAATCCTAGTAGCACGACTTACTTATTTTTCTTCGATCTGCTTGTAGCACTTTATATAATTGTGCTATCCTTCAGGAGCTTGTTTATGTTATTTAAGCCTCACATAGTATTGCAGGTATTGTTCCCTTTTTCCAGATGAGGAAACAGGGCTTCAAAGGGAAAACCTGCCTGAGGTCACACAGCTAGTAAATGGTCCAGCTCGGGTGGGAGCTAGGTAATGGAATGCTTTTCACTGGGCTGTGTTGTCTCTTGGAAACCACCCACTTCCACAAGGCAATTCTGACTCACAGCGCCCCTAGAGGACAGAGTGGAACTGCCCCAGAGGGTTCCCAAGGCTGTCAATCTTCATGGAACCAAAGTGCAAACCAAACCTTCTGCTGTAGAGTCGATTCAGACTCACAGCTTCCCTAGAGGACAGAGTAGAACTGCCCCAGAGGGTTTTCAAGGCCGTCAGTCTTTAAAGAAGCAAAAGCCCAGACCAAACCCATTGCCATGGAGTCGATTCCGACTCACAGCGCCCCTAGAGGGCAGAGTAGAACTGCCCCATAGGGTTTCCAAGGCTGTCAGTCTTTACAGAGGCAGACTGCCACATATTTCTCCTGAGCCTGACTGGTGGGTTCAAACCACCCTTTCGGTTAACAGCCAAATGCTTTAACCACTATGCTACCAGTGCTCCTTGTAAACCATAGTTAAGTTTTTGAGGTGGTGAACCAACCCTCCTAGGTGCTGCCGGGCTCCCACTCTGCCCTTCTGCATTTCCCTGCACTGTCTTCTGTACCCCATGGCCTCCCGATAGTAGTGATTTATAGCCTTAAAGATTCTGTGCCTTTCCACAAACATCTGGTCTTACTTCCTGGCATCGCCCTTATTACCCTCCACGGGCCTACTCAGGCACTCCCTCTGGGAAGCCTTGCCCGGA
>NW_006921670.1:6413516-6415076 GCF_000298275.1 Orycteropus afer afer
GCTGGCTTCCTCTTTCATCTTCCAGTTCCAAGTGCTTTCCTGCCACAGGGCCTGTGCATGTGCTGTGTTTTCTTTCCTGGGCTGCTGTCCCTAAACCCAATTTTATTAGCCTGACTAACTAACTCCTAATGATGCTTCAGTTCTCAGATTCAACAGCACTTTCTTGGGGAAGCCCTTTCCCCTAGCCTAGATTACATCCTCCCACTTGATGCTGTTCTAGCAGCTTGACTTTTCATCTGTAGACGTCTTTTGATTGCTTGCATAGTCCCTTCAGTGATTGCTTGGTTTCTGTTTTCTCCATCAAGCTGTAATCTCACAGGGGCAGGGACTGTGCTGGCCTGTTTACCTCTTTAATGCAGACACCACAGCACAGAGTTCAGGCTGGCTAAAATACTGGTTGAATGAATCAGTGACACATTAGTTTAAGTTGGGGCAGTAGTGTGGTAGAAAAAATACTGACTGGAAAATTGAGTGCCTTGAATTCTGGTCCTAACTGCTGTTAACTGGGTATAGGACCTTGGACATTCATTTCTTCATCTGTCAGATGAAGAAAAGAAAATGTTTGGTGATCCAGGGGTCACCTTGGGTTCTGATAGTCTGTGATTCAGATTCATTCAATGAGCAGAGCTTTAGAGGGATGAGAAGGAGCCCTGGTGGTTCAGCGGTTAAGTGCTTGGCTGCCAACTGAAAGGTCAGTGGTTCGAGCCTCCCTGGTAGCTCCGCGGGATGAAGACCTGGCTGTTCGCTCCCGTAAAGATTAAAGCCTAGAAAACCCTGTGGGGCAGCTCTGTGTTGTCACATGGGGTCACCTTGAGTTGGAGTCCACTTGATGGCACCCAACAACAGAGGGATGGGACCTACTTGCTCCTGTCTCCACTTGGATGTCAGATGGGCAGGTGTCCACAAGCAGACTTCTGATCTCAGCCTAGCCTGCTCTTCCCGCTGTCTTCCCTTCCCATTTCTGTTGTAGCAGCTCTGTTCTTCCAGTTACTGAGGACAAAAACCTCACTGTCATTCTATTGTTGCTATTACTATTTTTAATTGTGATTTGGGTGAAAATTCACAGAGCAAATTCCTTTTCAGTTCAGAAATTCATAGACATTTTGTTTCATGACATTGATTGCAATCCCCATAATGTGACAGCTCTCCTCCCACTTCCTTCCTGTGGTTACCTTTTCCCTGTGTCCTTCTTTCCTATGCATTCCTGCCCTCTGAGCTATCTCCCTGTGCAAATACTGCCCTTCTGATCTCCCATGATTGACTGTTCTAAGGAGTGTACCTGCCTGATGCAGATGTTCACCTTATGGGCCTGTCTACTGCTTAGCTGGAAGCCACGGAAGTGAGTTCAATTCCAGACCCAAAAGGTGATTAGGGGCTGTAGCCTCGGGGGTTTCACCTGTCTCTATTAGACCAGTAAACCTGATCTTTTTTATGATTTTGAATTTTGTTCCACGCTTTTTCTCCCACTCTATCCAGGGTCTCCTATTTTAATCTCTCTTCCAAGTGGTTGACATGGTAGCTAGGCACCACCTAGTATTTCTGGTCTCATGTAGGCTGAGG
>NW_006921670.1:6416665-6417709 GCF_000298275.1 Orycteropus afer afer
TGGCACTGGGCCTGGCATGCAGTGAGAGGCCCTCATCACATTACCGTCCACATAACCCGCCACGATATAGGAAAACAAGGTGCTCCCATACGTTGTCTCAGCTGATCCTCAAGATAGCCCTGGGAGATAAGCAGAAAAAGTATTACTTTAAAAAACTTAATTTCACTTTTTGTTACTCCTGTGTTTTTATGGGCTAGATGATTGGTAGTCTGTTTGGGAAATAGGCCAAGAAGCCTTTAACTAACGAGAGTAATGCCGTCAGCGTTTCTTCACCTGTGACGTCCCTTTGCTTCCTGTTTGCTTACTGCATTGTTGTCCTTCCACTTGGCTCTTTGGGAATTTCAGGCAAGGTGAGAGACGGCACTGCCACTCCTGAGCACCCTTTGCCTGTGCTGATTAGCACTTAGTCACCTTGACAGGCACTTGTTTGACAGGCATATGTGGTGGGTGGATGGAGGTCTGATAGCCTCTGGTGCAGTGGATGGAATGCTGAGCAGAGAGCCTGATGACTTTCCACCAGTACCAGCATGATGTTGAGCAAGTTGCTTGGCTGTTGTATCTGTAACCAGTTTTTTGAACTTGAACTCAAATATTATCCTGTTTGAAGCCTGAGAAGATCTCAGCCTCTTTCCCTCCCACACAAGTAGAAGTAGACTTTACTGCTCATTTCTGTGCCTTCATGAACCTCTCACCTGACGGTGCAATAGCAACTGTCACACTGGCACTCTCTGTTTGCATGTCTATTTGATCCTACCATATTGTGATCTTGAGGGTAGGGACCCCATGGTGGTATTCAAGGTCAAGTATGGGACAGTAGGCTTTCCTAGACAATGAAAGACGAAGAATTGGTGAATTGAATTGTGGTGTTGGCAAGGAATACTGCATATACCGTGGACTGCCAGAAGTACAGACGTTTAACCTGTCTCAGAAGAAGTACAACCAGAGCGCTTCTTAGAAGCAAGGTGGCAAGACTTTGTCTTGCTTACTTTGGACACATCATCAGGAAAGACCATTAGCTAGAAAGAGACGTCATGCTTGGTAAAG
>NW_006921670.1:6418432-6419822 GCF_000298275.1 Orycteropus afer afer
TAGGGTTGCTGTGAGTTGGAGGCAACTCGATGGCAGCGGATTTGGTTTTTGGTTTTTTATTCGTGTCTCAGTACCGCCTCACCTGTGCGCATAGGTGAAGGTGAAGGCTTTAGTTAATCTAGAAGGGCCTGCACTCTGGGGATTTTCCTACTTGGTACAGATCCGTTCTGACATTGCCACGCTTTCCTCGGGGCCTTTGGGAATAAGGGGTTTATTTGAGAGCCTGCTTGCTGGGAGGAATATTTATAGACACTCGGAACTGGGAAGAACTTTGGAGAACATCTGGTCCTTAGTTCCCAAATGTGGCTGTGTGTCAGTACAACCGGTAATCTTTTACCGATTCATAGGTCCCACCTCAGAGATTCTTAGTGTGAGGTTTCGGGTGGTAGGACTTGGAACCTGAGTTTTTATAAAGCCTCCCAGGTAATGTTGATGCAGCCGGCATAGTCCAGTTCTCCAAATGTTATAGAAATGAATAATGAGGCACAGAAAGGCTAGATTACTTGTACAAGGTACAAGTGACAAACCTGAGGCCAGAGGCCAGATCTCTGGACTCCTGGACCCTGTGTGCTGTCTGTTGTCCCCCACTGCCTTCTGTCACAGGGGGGCTTACACTCCCCTGAACCACACGCGGGGAAGTGAGCTATGGAACAGACACACCTAGCTGTCCGGTCTCTGCGTGGTGCCCTTGCCAGGTGTTGGACTGCACATCCAGGACTCAAGGGCAAAAACACAGTCATAGAGGGAGACTTCAACACTCCTGAAGGCAGCTTGTCTGTCAGACTCTTTAGCCACACAGTGTCGCCTTAATACAAATTTGGGGAATTAGAGGAAAAAACTATTTCCCATTTAACCCAAGTTGGGTTTTTTTTAATGCTTCTGGTGCAGTTCCTTCCAGTCTTTTTTCTGGTGGGTGTTAGTTTTGCAGCATTGTAGTCCATGTATATATGTCTATGTCCCACTTTTTCATGTATCATCCTATTATAGACGGTTTTCCGTGTTGCTGTTGTAATGTACCATTCTTCTTACTCGTAGCGACCCCACGTGCAACAGAATGGAACGTTGCACAGTCCTGCACCATCGTCCTCACAATCACTGCCGTGTTTGAGCCCACGTTGCAATTACGTCAGTCCATCTTGTTGAGGTCTTTGTGTTCTTTGCTGACCCTCTTCTTTACCAAGCATGATGTCTGTGTTGCTGCTTAGTCTTTAAAACCATCATTCCTAATGGGTGGGGAATTATACAGCCATCTGTCACCATGTTGAACATTTCAGTTGCTTTCAGTTGTAAATAGCTAGCTGCTGTCAAGGTGACTCTGACCCGTGGGAGCCCGTGTGTGTCAGGAGAGCTGTGTTCCAGAGGGTTTTCAGGGCCTGATTTTTTGAAATTA
>NW_006921670.1:6420712-6430611 GCF_000298275.1 Orycteropus afer afer
TAAACCCTTCCTTGATCCTCCACAACAATGAACTAATACTGTATTTGTCCTTCTGTGATTGACTTATTCCACTCAGCATACTATCCACCAAGTTAATCCATAATATGCGGTATTTTGCAGGCTCTACGTTATTCTTTAGTGCTGCATAGCATTCTATTATGTGTATGGACCATAGTTTGGTCATAAATCTTAGAGGTAAGTCCCTTGCCAGATATGTAATTATCAGCAAATATAAATTTGTTGCTGTCATTTTTTTTTGTTATGTGCTTTTTTGTGGTGTCGATTGCTTTGTTCCATATAATTTTCTATGCTGAGCTCATTTTGTTTATGAATCATGTTATCACTTCCTTCATTGCTATTGTTTTAGTATTTGCTGAATATTTATGCTGGTCCTCTTTTTTGATGTGAAGGTTTATCATTTTTCTTTGAGGTTACCCTGTAATTTACAGTTTTCTTCCCAAGTTTAGAACAGTCTATTCTATCTTGCGGTTGTCTTGACTTCTCTATCTAGAAGTTCTGTAACAACACAGTTTTTCCCTCTTTTTGGCATCCATCTCCTTCTTAAAGAGCTGTCGAGCGGCATTCCATGGTGGAAGAAGCAGGGTGTGTTCACTCTGTGCCCTGTTTACAGTCAGCTGGTTTGTCCTCTCAAAAGCCATGCTGCAGAGTGCGGCCTGGCCTCTCTGCTCATTTGTGAGTGTTTTTAAAGCTTAACTTCCTGGGAGAGGGCAAATTGGTCAAAAGGTACAAACAGTTTACATTTTAATAGGTGTGGTATTACCCCATCATCTTGTCAGAAATGTTGAACCTATTTACACACACTCTAACCAAAAGCAGCTGGTGCTGGTAAATTACTTATTTGTCTCGTTAACGGCTTGATCTCACAAGGTTAACCGAAGCTGCTCTACATGTAACCCCGCTCAGTAAAGAAGAGCTGGTTGGTAAAGTCGAGGCCACATTTGTTCCTTTACCCTGTATTTACATGGCACCGCCGGTGTGTTGGACCTGGTGTTCCAGTAGGGAATTTAGTAATGAATAAACAGACATGGTCCCTCCCCTAGTGGAGCTGACAAACCAGTGAAGACAGACCTCACCTCGTGAATGAATGTCAAGAAGAGGGACATGGGTATATGTAACCAGAGGGTCTCACTGGACTGGAGGTCAGGAAGGATTCCCAGACAAGGTGACATTTATTCAGGGAGTTGCTTAGGCAAAGGGCATATTGGGAGTGGAGGTGAGCAAAGAACAGTCCAAGCAGGAGAAGCGGCATGTGTGAAGGCCCTGTGTCAGGTCCCTTTAGCGTTTGTCTTGACCAAAGAAGTCCACCGTGTTCTGTGCCCTTGAGGAAGGCACCATGACCAGATGGATGAGACTGCCCCTGCCAGGACTCCATGAACAGAGAGGTTTCAGAAGGATGGGCAATTTTCCAAGGTGAATTCTAACAAATGAGAGAAGAGACAGGCACTGAGAGAAGTCAATTTAGGTTTTTAAAATAACTTAGCCAGAGTCTATGGCGGCAAGTAACCAAGGAATCCTGTAGCATAGCTAGAATACATCAGAAGGGGTTGGGAATGGCAAAGCCCCAGATGAGCTGAGTCTTCTGAGAAATGCCGGATCAACCGAAAGGGCCTTTAAAACTCTGTTTGCAATAAGAAAAACAGACATGTTAATTCAGGCCACGTCCAGAGAAGGAACACAGCCTCCCCTGCTTTTGCATCCATCTCCTCCATGGGGGAAACACTCACAATAGAATCCGTATTGGACACTTACAGTATGAGCAGCTCTGTGCCAAACACTTCAGGTCGATTATTTCATTGGATGTTAACACGATGCAGTTTATCTCCGTTTTATCTATGGAGAAACAGGCCTGAGGAGGTCAGATGACTTGCCCAGGGCCACAGCAGGCAAGAAGTCCAGCTGGGTTGGGTGATCTGACTGCAGATCTTCGGATTTAACCATTGAACTATGTTGCCTTCACCTGCGAGAGGGTGGGCTGTGTCAGGTAAGAGAGAATGAGTGGCCTGGAATCTAGCAGAGTCCAGGGCAAGTGCCATCTCAGGACCAGACAGGCCCAAGCTTGGATCCTAGATTCATTGCTTACTAGGTATATGGCCTCTGACTTGGCATCCTTGATCTTCAGCTTTCACATCTGTGAAATGGAGCTCAAATCATTTCTGTTGGAAGGATCAGTATAAGAATGGTCCCTGTGAGGCGGAAGTTAAAGATATCCCAAATGTCCAACTTTTCCAAACTGCTGCGCCACCCCATCATCTTTAATATCAATTCTTCCTCCCCTCAGTACTCTCCCTCCTGTCTTAGGACTCTGTATTTTGCTGTAATGGCTCACAGAACTTACAGACTGTCAATATAAACGGCTCACGTGGTGGTGGAGGCTGGGAGGCTGGCATGTGTGTAGGTCGGAGGCGTCTTCTCACTTGTGTGATTGCAGGGGCTAGTGAGCCCAAATTGGCGGGTCAGATGACTGGCTGCTGTCTCCAGTCCCAGGGTGAGATGATGACAAACCAAACCAAACGCGGGATCAGAGCGAGACAGTGAACTTTACCAAAACGTTCATAGCCATACTCTCAAGGACACTAAGGGTGGTGACTTGAGTCACACTCTCCAGCAAGGTGGAACTCAAGAGACCTCCCATCCTAAACAGGCATCTAAAAAAAAAACTAGGTGCTTTTGAGTCGGATCGGGTCCATAACGACCCTCCTTGGGTTTCCAAGGTGGTATGCCTTTGGAAGTACATTGCCCAGTCCTCAAATGCATCACAAAATGGAGGACCATGGCTAGAAGGACCATATTAAGCTCTACACTGCACTGCAGACGGGAACAATTACCTTGAAGTGTTGTTATGAGAATTTGAAATTAGGCACAGGAAGTACTTGGCACAGAGCAGGTGCTTAATGAGTAACGACTGTTTGCAGTTTTCTTCTAGGAGTGGGAGGGGCGCCCACAGCCTGGACTTTGAGATACGTGTGGTCCCTGAATGAATGACAAGGTCAGCGTATTGATACATCGAGCTCTTCACAGTTTACATGTATGGCATTTCATGTACTTTATTTTTCTCCCATTTTGCTAATTGTTTATAAACCACAGCACATGAGTACAGAGAAGGCCTTGTACAAAACATCATGATGAGGGGTCAAAGATGGAGGTGCGCCCTTAGCAAGGCAGAGGATTCCAGTCTCTGGTTTGGAATGTAGGCTGCAGCCCTTGTTTTGGGGTGGATCATGGGGTGTGCGAACAGTCCATGCTTTCACCAGAGTTGAACAGAAGTGTGGCCACTTGGCTCAGACCAAAAAACCAAACTCACTGCCATTGAGTTGGATCTGACTTATAGGGACCTCTCCATGGGTTTCCAAGGCGGTATCACTATGGAAGTAGATTGCCCAACCTTCCTTCCAAGCAGTGGCTGGTGGGTTTGAACTGCCAGTCTTTTGGTTAGCAGTCAAATGCTTTAGGCACTATGCCACCAGAGCTCCCTTGGCTCAGGTCAAAGTCAATGAAATGCTTAGTTTCACATGTTACACAACTACTAAAGTTTGTCCCCGTGATGCAGTACCAGGTGGGGTCGTACTTCTCATCAGACTCCTTGACATGGGCCACCGAGTCCTGCTGCATCTCTTTAGACATGTCTGCGTTTTGGACCATGGCCTTTCAAGTTGCACATGGGGAGCAGGGACTGGCCGGTGGCGTCAGTCTCCTGGGGGAGGCGTTAGAGCTGCAAGCCCTGTGGGAGGTGCTGTTGTTGCTGCAGCGGAAGCCGGGGCTTGTATCTCTGTTTCATGTACTTCAAACCTCTCACGGGACTGTCTGCTCCAAGCAGGTAGCAGGACTGAGCTTTCCCCTTCTTACGAGGTGAAAGCAGGCCTGGAGGAATTGGTGAATTGCCCAGAATCCAGAGCAAGCTAACCTCTTGTGCGGCTTTTTGTTGGCATAAGTAGATGGATAGACTGGCAAACAAGTGTTAATTTCTGCAAGGCCTCTGACAGAGTCAGGCTGTCCTTACCAACAAAACAGAGCAGTGAGGGCTAGTGACAATTCAGTTACATGGCTGTTATAGCCACTTAAACAGCTAGACCAGAAGAAAATTACCAGATAGGTCAGTGTTGGTGGGCCTGATCTGGCATGGGTTAACAAGCGTCAAGTTGAGACTTGGACAAGCCACATGCCAACCATGATGATTGCATTTGTGGCTGACACAAACTGGGGAGAGCCAGCCTGGCGGACATGGGGTGACTGATCCAGCACAGGGACTGATGAGGAAGGAGCTGCATTTCAGTTCAGGAAACCAGGTCCACAGGGACTTCCCAGGAGGACCTGGCTCAGGAGCTGTCAATGAGGAAGATGGCAGTACAGGTACTAGGGTGTCTGGAGGGGACAGGTGGGTCACCAGGGAGGTGGGCTGTCTTTTTTTTTATTGTGATTTGGGTGAAAGTTTACAGAGCAAATTCATCTTCCATACAGCAGTTCACATATACCTTGTCTCATGACATTGACTGCAATCTCCCACAATGCAACAGCTCCCCTCCCACTTGCTGTCCACAGCACCTCTTCCCTGTGTCCTTCCCTCCATGCACTCCTGCCCCCTGAGCCATCTCCCTGTGCATACAGAACCCTTCTGTTCTCCCATGATTGTTCTCTCCAAGGAGTGTATCTACCTCAGGTAAATGTTCAGCTCATATGCCTGTGTTTTGTTTGGCTGGAAGCCTCAGGAGTGGGTTCAATTCCAGACCTGAAGGGCAGCTAGGGGCCATAGTCTCAGGGATGATTCCACCAGGCTCTATCAGACCAGCAAACCTGGGGTACTCCTGCCCCTTTTTTTTTTTTCTTTAATGATTATGAGTTTTGTTCCACATGAGGTGGGCTGTCTTATGGCTGGTGAAAGCCCAGAGTGAAGGAGGTGAGGGTCCCAGTGCCCCCAGCCTGGAGCATGGCCGGGTTGTTGCAGGATTTGGAAACATACCATGTAAAGAGATTGTTTACACACCTCAGGGTTGACCTTGGCCTGAAGAAGAGGAGACTTAGGAAGACAGGGTAGATAGTTGTTTTCACATATTTGCAGGAGACCGAGTCATTGTAGGAGCTCTAGTGGTACAGTGGTTAAAGCATGTGGCTACTAAGTGGAAGGTTGCGCTTTGAACCCACCAGGCTCTCTGCATGAAGAAGATGAGGCGGTCTGCTTCCATAATGATTTGTAGCCTTGGAAACCCTGCGGGACAGTTCTCCTCTGTCCTATAGGGTGGCTGAGTCGGAATCTACTTGATGCTGGGTTCTTTTTGTTTGGTGAGTCATTGGCCTGGGATGGGGCCTGCTTGTATCTTTTTAGCCGACTCCTCAAGAGCTTCTGATGGATCTGAGGGCTGGGAACCATTGTCCTGTGCCAAGGATAAGTGGGGGGCATGTGGCTGCAGAGGGCAGACCTCATCTGAAGAGGACTGTGTAGGCAAGCAGTTTGGCTGAACAGGAGGGAAAATAGTCTGAAATTATTATTCAGAAATGGACTGGGCAGTTGTGTGGGGTGACAGACTCCTGCAGGGGTGTCCAGATGCAAGAATATATGAGCTCTTTGACAGAAAAGGTGGCCCTGGACATTCAGGTTGTTTAGCATTCCATTCTCATGAATATGTGGCCTGAGCCGTCCCATGTCTTTGTATTCCTCAGCCACACATGCCACGTTGCCTGTGCTCAGTAGCCGCACGTGGACAGTGCAGATCTAGAACCAGCGTCATTGCCAAGGCCTCTGGAACAGTGCTGGTGTGAACAGACTTGTCACATAGTAGGGAAGCATCTTGATTAAGTTTCTCTGTGTTACCTGTGGGAAAACTAAGGCCTGGGCAGGTTCAGTGACTGCCCAGAGCCACAGCAGGCAGGTGGGTCAGTCAGCCCGGGTTTCAGTCTCTCTCACCCTCCGCAGGCCTCAGTGTCCTTGTTTGAAAACTAGGATGGTCTTAGAAGCAATGCCACTGGTAGTCACGAGGACTGGGTGATGCCACGTGTGCACAGTGCTTGGCAGAGCGCTTGTCTCAGGCCGCACTCACTTCCCCGAAAGCTGTGTACTGTGTGAGCGCACTACTTCGTCCTCGTGGTTTGCTTACCTGGTCCCCTGCTGCTGGGAGCTGGGGGTTTCACTTTTTCCTTGAATTATAATTGTAGTGCATGTTGTGCCTACTGGGCCAGACACTAGGTATCTGGTATCCAGACTTAGGGTAGTTGATTTACTAAAAGAAAGAGACAGATGTGTATTATACAGACCTTGGGTGTCTAGAAGATGTGTCAGTAAATGAAAAAGGCAAATTGCAGGACAATGTCTGTAGTTTCTCAGTTGTGTGAGGAATCGGGTTGTGTGCGTGCTTAGAAACGCAGCAGGTGATGGTAGTCGCCGTGCTGAGGATCTGGTGTAACCTATCAAGGCTCCCCACGGCGCTGTGAGGAAATGGGTGCTTAGCACTGTTGTATTGTCCATGATCACTCCGCTCTTCGGTGGCGCTGCCAGCCCTCTGCACCGGCCCCTCCCACTGCGGTAGTGGAGTGGTCCTGGCTGAAGAGGAACACTGTGCACCAGACACCTTTGAAGTATTTGGGTGTGTGCATTTGGAGCTGGAGGGCCAGCAGGCCTGAAGTCTGCATTGGGGAGCCCCCTCCTGAGTGGTGGGTTAGGTGGGTGAGTGGCCTGTTTCCACTGCCGGGTGACCTGAACTGTGGACTTGTGTGGGGTACAGATGCTAAGGTTGGTGGGGTTGGATTTAAGTATCCAGGTGACATAAAGAAAGGAACCCGAGGCAGTGGCTTGAGCTATGCCTCTTCCCTTACGTAAGCGAAAGGCCCTGTAGGCAGGGAGCCCACTTAGAAGGGGAACAGCTGGTCCTGTCCCTCTGTCATTTGTTTGGATTCATTTATTCTGCCCTGGTCGCAGTGTACCCTGTGAAGATTGTCACCCAGAGTTTAAAATTAACTTTAACTAATACAGGCTCCCTCCTGTAACAGTCACCTATCTGTTGGTGCATGACAAATTGCCCCAGAACTCAGAGGCTTAAAACAGCAACAAACACTTCTCTCTCACAATCTCTGTGGGCCAGGAATTTGAGAGCAGCTTGGCTGGGTGGTTCTGGCTCAGGGTCGCCCCGGAAGCTGCCGATGAGATGGCCATTGCTATGATTACCTGCGGTGTGGACCGGGCCTGGAGGATTGGCTTTCAGGCTGGCACACCCACATGCCCGGCAAGGTGGTGCTGCTGTTGTCATGGAGCCTCCGTACCTCTCTAGGTGCCCTCACTCAGGGCTTCTTAAATGTCCTGCAAATGACACGGTGGCTGCCTCCCCCAGAGCAGTCAGAGAGCATGCACTAGGCAGGAGCAGTCCTTTCTGTGAGCCAGTCTCGGAAGTCTCATAGCATCACTTCCGCCACATTCTGTCCATTAGAAGCAAGTCAGTAAGTTCACCACACATTCAAGGGGGAGGGGACTTACATGCCACCGTTTGAAGGGAGAAGGGCCTAAAGAACACCCAAAGGTCAGGCACGAATTTTTTTCATCTGTTCTTCATCTACTTCACAAATATTTATTGAATCTCTAATATGTGCCATGTAAAGAGCTCTGGTGGTGCGGTGCCTAAGGCATTTGACTGCTAACCAGAAGGTTGGTGGTTCAAACTCACCAGCCACTCCGTGGAAGGAAGACTGGGTAGTCTACTTCCGTAAAGATTTATCACCTTGGAGACCCAGTGGGGGTCACTATCTGTCAGAATCAACTTGACGGTGGTGGGTTTGGTTTTTTTGGAGTCCCTGGGTGATGGAAACAGTTCATGTGCTCAGGTGCTAACTAAAAGGTTGGCCATAGGGCTCCACCCACAGGCACCTTGGAAGAAAGGCCTGAGGAATCTCCTTCTGAAAACCAGCCATCAAACACCCTGCGGAGCACAGCTCTGCTTTGACACACCGGTCGCCCATGAGGTAACATCAGCTAGCTGGCAGCTGGTTTCTTGGGCAGGGCTTCAAAGTGGTTCAGCCATCGCCCACCCAGCAAAATCGGAACAGACCTGAATTGGTAGAATGTCAGTGTGCCAGACGATAATCAGAATGGGGAAAATTCTGGGTCAAAGCCCTGGAATGGGAGACTTGGGAGAGGCCCCCTTCAGGAGCCTGATGCAGGAGATTAGACTACCGGTGTCCCAGGTTACGAACAGACAACTTAGGGACAAGGCCTACTTGTCCTCCGTTTTTTAAAATTGTAATTTGAGTGAAAATATACAGAGCAGACTGGTTTTCCATTCAACATTCATACACATTTTGTGGCATTGATTGCGATCCCTGCCATGTAACAGCACTCTTCCCACTTCCTCCCTGTGCTTACTGGTTCCATGCTTCTTTCCTTCCTATTTCTTCCTGCCTTCTGAGCTTTATCCTTGGGCAGATGCTGCTGCCCTTCTGATCTTGTGTGGTTGGTTGTTCTAAAGGGTGCGGGCCTCCCTGGTATTGTTATTCACCATACAGATAGGTCTCTCTGTTGTTTGGCTGGAAGTTGAGTGAAAGGGGTGAGTTTAGGTCCAGGCTTGATGGATATCTAAGGGCCATAGTCTTGGGCATCCTTCCAGTCTCTGTCAGACCAGTAAGCGTGGCCTTTTTATGATTTTGCATTTTGCTCCACATTTTTCTCCCACTTTAACCAGGACCTTCTGTCGTGATCCCTTTCAGAGCAGTCAGCAGTGGTAGCCAGGCACCATCTAGTTCTTCTGGTCTCAGGGTCATGAAGGCTGGGGTTTGTGTGGTCCATTAGACCTTTGGACTTGTTGTTTCCTTGCGTCTTTGATTTCCTTCACTCTTCTTTGCTCCGGATGGGGAGAGACTGACAGTTGTACCTCAGGTGGCCACTCATAAGCTTTTAAGACCTCAGTTGCTAAGCAGCAAAGTGGGATGTAAAATACCGTCTTTGTGGACTATATTATGCTAGTTGACCTCTGTGTCCCTACTTGCCTTTTAAATAGGGCTTCAAACTGGTTCTGTCATGGCCAACAAAGCAAAACAGGAATAGACATAAATGTTTACAGTTTGGGTGATCTGTCATAGTAACTGGAATGGAAAAAATTAAGGGTTTGAGCCCTGGAAAATGGGAGACTCAGAAGAGATGTAGTTGGCCCTTACAGGAGCCTGATGCAGGAGACTGGATTATTGGCAGGACCGCAGAGAGCCACACACATTGAAGGTGGCACAGTCGGCCGCCATCTTGAGCAGAGTGCTTCCGTCTTCGAGTGGAGCATCTCCACCTTCGAATAGGGCAGTGCTGTTTTGCCTCGAAATCCATCTTATGTTTTTCTAATTTACCCTCTCTGTGAAATCATTGAACCAACCCTACTGGCAACAAATTCATCATAATCACCTCACCTGCTGCACGTGAGCTTTGAAATCCTTGAAAAGCCTTGGAGCTTTATCTTTCACTAACCCAGACTTGCTGCCACTGAGTTGATTCCGACTCATAGTGACTGCAGAGCATAGGGTAGAAGTGACACGTAGGGTTTCTAACACTGTAAATCTTTATAGAAACAGATTGCCTCATCTTTCTCCCACAGAGCATCTGGTGGGTTCAAACCACCACTGCACCACAAGAGCTCTTTTCTGGCACTAAAACCAAAAAAAAAAAACCAAACTCACTGTCGTCGAGTCAGTCCTGACTCATAGCGACCCCTCCTTGGGTTTCCAAGGGGGTATCTCTATGGAAGTAGATTGCCCAGTCTTCCTTCCGAGGAGTGGCTGGTGTGTTTGAACTGCTGGCTTTCTGGTTAAAAGTCACATGCCTTAGTCACCGTGCCACCAGAGCTCCTCCCAAAGAGACCATCTCAAACTCAAGAAACTCACTGGCGTCAAGTTGGATCCGACTCATAGCGACCCCTCCTTGG
>NW_006921670.1:6431487-6474192 GCF_000298275.1 Orycteropus afer afer
CCACTGATCTACTGCTCACCTCAGTTTTCAGGGATGGGCGATTTACTTAATTGCCTCACTGATTCTGACTGTGAGTCCATTGCACTGTTTGCTACCCCAGGCGGTTCCTGGTGGCAGCTGTCTCATCACTGTGATTCAGGTGAAGAACTGAGGCTGCAGTCCCTGAACAGCTCTTGACACCTCACTTCCTCGCTTGCTTTCACCACACTGAGCCGTTCTCGGGTGGACAATTGAGTACTGCACTGACAGTTGCTCTTGTCTGTCTTCTTGCAGAAAGCCCTGGGTGTGCGGCAGTACCATGTGGCCTCAGTCCTGTGCCAACGGGCCAAGGTGGCCATGAGCCACTTTGAGCCCAACGAGTATATCCGCTATGACCTGCTAGAGAAGAACATTAACATTGTTCGCAAACGGTAAGGCTGCAGCTTGTGGTGACATGAAGGGTGCTTCTGCTGCCCCTTGGCAGCACAGGAAGTGATGGTGGGAGGTGGGTGATGATGGGGACACAATCAAGGCACTTAGGACGTGAAGGTTCCTGCTAAGGAAAGGTATTCCAGATCTGTGGTGGGACTTCTGGCCTCTGCCTGGGAAGAGTCATGTCATCAGGAAGCCAGGGATGTGAGCCACAGGGAAGGTCTCAGCTGCCCCACGGTGCTGTGGCCTGAGCCTCGTAGCCAGTCTTCTGGGATAGGCTGCTAACCCCGGGCCGGTGGAGCCGCCAGGTCCAGCAGCTGGAGAAGCGTTACGGTGCCTCAGTGCGTAGGCACAGAGGAGAGCTCCCAGGCCTGAGCCTGGGGAGAAAGCTGAGGTTAGACCTGGACTTCTGGGCCCCATTTTCCTCAGTGGGTAAAATGGTGGTCCTCTTTGCCCACTGTACTTTCATTTCCTCAACACTCAGTGAGCACCTCCTGGGAGGTCCTGGGCCAGATGCTGGCCTCCACGGGAGGAGGGTAGGGCACTGTGGAGAGAGCGCTCGCCGGCCAGCCCTGCTCCTGGACCGTGACCTGCGGCAGGCAGGGCTGTTGCAGAAGATAAAGTCTGTACCTGTTTACAGCCAAGTATCATGCCCAGGTGGGGAAGCAACTTGCTCAAGGCCACGGGGTGGATGGTGGGGTGTGCTCTCTCTGCCCTCGGCCAGGGTTCTCTAGCCTCTGTCCCACACCCCTATCTGTGCCACTTTGCTTTCTCGTTACTGATATCCTCACTTCAGTGTTGTTGTTGTTTTAAATAACTTTATTACGCCATAATTCATATACCATAAAATCCACCCTTTTAAAGTGCACAATTCACTGGTTTTTGGTATATTCTCAGGATTGTGTGTGCATCACTTCCCATCAGTTGTAGAACATTCTCATCACACTGTAAAGAAACTACACCCATGGAAGGCCCTGCTGTTTACCCCAGTGCTCCCAGCCCTGGATAACCACTGATCTACTGCTCACCTCAGTTTTCAGGGAAAGGGCTCTCGTCAGCTGATCTTAACAGTCCTCCCACATGGCATGTCCTGCTTACAGTGAGGTGTTGTTGACCATTAGTCAAGGACGGCAGTGACAAGAGTAGCCACCTGAGTGTCTGCTCTGGCCTGCACATCTCACATACAGTATTTCTCTTCTTCACCACCACCCGTGTAGGTTGTGGTGACACCCCCTCCCCATTTTGTAGATCAGAATGGGGAAAACCCCTGTGCAGGGTCACCCATGTACCACGTGGCTGAGCCCGTGCTCAGGCCCAGTGCCTGCCAGTGTGTGTGCTAGTCATCCGGTGGTTTTCATCTGGGCAGCACTTCCAAGTCAGCTGGGAAGCTTTGAAAACGGCCCCTGGGCTCCATTCCCAGAGGTTCTGGTGCAAGTGGTTAGTCTGTGGACCAGCAGCTTCGGCGTCATGGGAGTTGGAAATGCAAAGCTCAGGCCCCACCCCAAGGCCACTGAGGCAGAATCTATAGTTGAATAGGATCCCAGGGATTTGTGTGCTCATCACAGTTTGAGGAGCAGTGGCTGGAGCAGTGGTTCTTAATCTTTGTTGCAAATTGGAATCATCTGGAAAGTTTTTAAAAGTTCCCATACCAGGCTGTACTCCAGACAGATTAAATCAGAGTCTCTGGTGGTGGACCCAAACCCAAACCAATCCTACTGCCATCGAATTGGTTCCAACTCATAGCAACCCTCTAGCACAAAGTAGAACTGCCCCACTGGGTTTCCAAGGCTGTGAATCTTTACCGAAGCCGACTGCCTCATCTTTCTCCCTGTGGAGTAGCTGGTGGGTTTGAACCACCAACCTTTTGATTAGCAGCTGAATACTTTAACCACTGTGCTACCAGAATTCCCTGGAGGATGGGACCCAGGCATTGGTAATTTTCACGATTTCCAGCTGATTCTAATGTGCGGTCAGGGATGGGAACCACTGTCCCCATCAACACAAGACTTTGCTCAAATGCTTTTCCCCAGGAGACATTTTATTTAGTCCTGGAGCTCTCAGACCATAGCTTACTGGGAAATGGTGGCCTTTCCTTCCGTCTGTAGAGTGTCTGCCCTGCATGTCATCACACACGGAAGGAGACTGGCTTTGAGATAACTTGGCAAGAAGTAGTATATGCAATTTAGTCTTTTTTTTTTTTTTTACAAAATAAATAAAACAGAAACCTGCTCTTTAAGATGGTAGGAGTTTTTTAGGTATTAATTTTATTAGTAAAAATTAAACAAAAAATTTTCTGTCTATTCTAAACCCTTATTAACCAGAGGGTCAAGTAATTTAGCATTTCCAGATTGGTATAGTCAAGGGGAAGGAGCTCTGGTAGTGCGGTGGGTCAGGCATTTGGCTGCTAACCAGAAGGTCAGCAGTTCAAACCCATGAGCTGCTCCATGGGAAGAACATGAGAAAGATTTACAGCTTTGGAAACCTTAGGGGTTCTCTGAGTTAGAATCGACTCGGCGGCAGTGGGATTTGTTTTTCTTAATGTCAAGGGAAGGAGCGCAGTAGGTACACATTCGGCTGTTAACCAATAGGTCAGCCGTTTGAAGCTGCTGCACGGGAGAGAAGACCCGACTATCTGTCCCTGCAAAGATTACGGCCTGAGAGACCCTGTGGGGCTGCCCTGCCCTGTTCTGGGCCATCGATGTGAGCTGGAATCAACTTAACAGCACCGAACGACCACACAGCCGAGGGAATGTTGGTTTTCATTGTCGTCATAGAGCGGTAGTACTTGGTTGGTGGTGGGAGGGCTGTGCTCCATTGTGACCCCCAGGGGACATTTGGCAATGTCTGGAGATGTCATTGGTTGTCCTAACTTGGGGGTAGGAGGGTACAGACTAGTATCTAATGGGTGGGGGCCAAGGATGCTGCTAAACGTGTGGCCGTGCACACAGGACAGCACCTGCAACAAAGAGTGATGCAGCCTACGACGGTAGTAGTGCCGTGGTTGAGGAACCCTCCATGCAGAAAGAAGGCAGAGAGTGAATGACGTTAGAAAGATCATGATAGAATGAAATGGGTGAGATGCTTCAGGAGGACGGGGACTTGCTGGGGCTGCTGCCTGCATCCTGCATCAGTAATGGAGGGGGGTGGATTCCCTTCCTGGGGGCTGGGTGAAACAGGGACAGATAGATGCAAACGACCCCCTCGCCATCCTGTTAATCCTCAAAGAAATGGGGAGAAGACCCTGTCCCTCGGCTTTGTCATGGGCAGGCTTTTTTATACAGCTTTAGGCATTGCTGTCAAGTCTTGGGTTTTTGAGTCCTTGGGGATGCCGCTGCCAAAGGGGCAGGCTAAAGCTCGGGCTGGGGGGGGGAGATTTTGTATTTTTATTGAGGATATGAACAGCAGAAGAGGCACCAATTCAGCAGTGACGACCTGCACGACTCCGCGACATCAGTGGCATTCCTGGAGCTAGACGACCATTCTCACCCTCCTTTTCTGAGCTCTTCCCCTTCCATTAGCATAAACTGACTCCCCCTTAAGCTTGTCTCATATTTTGAGTTGCTGTTTTTACTTTGGTCCTGTATAGATAGATCTTAAAAGGGCACAGTGCCCAAGGCTGACTTTACTAATTGATCTCCAATGATGGTTTAGTTTTACGAAAACTTCAGGGGATATTTTTGATTTAAAAATTTTCTCAAGGCAGTAGTTTCCGGGGTCCATCCAGCCTCCATGGCTCCAGAAAATCTGGATTCCCTAAGAATTTTACGTTCTATTCTACGTCGTCCCCCTTTTGATCAAAGTTCTTTTATAGAATCTTTGACCAAAATGTTCAGTAATGGTAGTGGATCCTATCCAGTTCTTCTGGCCTCATGGCAAAGGCTATGGGTTTTTTTTTTTTCAATTTTTATTGTATTTCAGTGAAAGTTGACAGAGCAGATTCATTTTCCATATGGCAGTTGATACACATTTTGTTTCATGACATTGACTGCAATTCCCCACGATGTAACAGCTTTCTTCCCACTTCCTCCCCGTAGTTACCTCTTCCCTGTGTCCTTCCCTCCCATACATTCCCACCAGGGGGTGGTTTTTCATGGAGGCAGTTAGCCACACATTCCATTTCTTCCTGTCCTGACTCTCTCTTCCTCTGCTTCAGGTGAAGAGAGACCAGTTCTTTACCTGTGATGACCGCTTGCAAACTCCTGAGACCCCAGCTGCTACGCAGTGAACTAGGAGGTAGAGCAGAGGCACTGAACACAGTATTAAGGTCAAGGACGTTTTGATTCAGGGTTCCCAGAGTTCAGAGCTGTAGGTGTTTTCCAAATTGCCTGTTGACCTGCTGGTGCCTGCAGACCCAGTGCCTTAGGGACTCTTGCTCCCACGGGATTGGGTAAAGCTGGGGGCGGAAAGAAGTCTCTGCTTTCCCAGCGAGTTGTGCTGGTACTGACGATGACAGAGATGATGGAACACTCACTACAGGCTGCGCCTGTCCTGCCTTCTCTCATGTTCTTGGGAGACGGTGTGGGCCACCCTCCCAGGTCCCTGCCTTCCGGCTCTGCCACTCACCTGCTTCATGAGGTGCTTCACCTCAAGTCGGCGCTATGAAACGAATCTGCAGTGATGGAAAGGCGATCAGTGGGCACTTGGGGTAGGGGCCAGGAGGGCGGGATTCAAGAGGGGCACAGGGCGCCTGGGGGAGGATGGATATTTCCCATCTTGATTGTGTGATGAAGTCACAGGTGTGTACATGTGTTAATACTTAAAAATTATGCACCTTACATGTGTGCAGTTCATTGTATCCCAATTCATTATACCTCAATAAACCAAAAAAACCAAACTCACTTCCTTCGAGCCGGATCTGACTCATAGCGACCCCTCCTTGGGTTTCCGAGGTGGTATCTCTACAGAAATAGATTGCCCCCATCTTCCTTCCAAGGAGTGGCTGGTGAGTTTGAACCGCCAGCCTTCTGGTTAGCAATAAGCTGGTTTTGAGTGTGTGTGTGTGTGTGTATGTGTGTGTGTGTTTAAGCATCCTATAAATGTTAGCTATGATCTTGGTCTAGTTCAAACTTGGATTTTTTTTTTTTTTTTTAATTGTGACTTGGGTGAAGATTTACAGAGGAAATTCACTTTCCATACAGCAGTTCACATATACTTTGTCTCATGTCATTGACCACAGTTTACCACAATGCAACAGCTCCCCTCCCACTTCCTCCCCATTGTTACCTCTTCCCAGTGTCCATCCCTCCATACACTCAAACTTGGATTTTAGAGCTAAGTCAGCCAAGCTTCCTGAAAAGGACACTTACCTGGCTACCCATAGGCTTTAGTGAAAGGAGCAGGTCTAAGCCAGCGCTCCCTGAGACATTTTTCTTCTTGGCCTTGAACATTAGGGCATGGCCCGTTCAGTGGCGGGGGGACTCAACTCCTTCCCAGGAGGTCTCAGTTTGAAGCTTTGAAATGGAGAAAGGCGATCCCGTGACATGTGGGGGGGGGGGTGCTGCTCTGCCGAGTAGGGGTGGCAGCAGGGAGCTGTAAGGTAACTGAGTCGTGGAGAGTCACCCTGCCCTGAGCTCAGTCTAGATGGGTGGGAGGCTGATCCCGAGTAGCACAGGGCGAGTCCAGTACAGAGAAGGTGGCTGAGTCTTAGCAAGGGCTGTCCCCGCCATGGGCCAGGCATTTTGACTCTGATGAGGAAGGGAGGGGCAGGACCTCCAGGGCAGTGGGGTCTAGAGTTCGAGGAGGTGACTGAGTATCTTTTCTGGAGAGCTAACAGTCACCTCAGTCTTCTTGGGGCGAGAAACACAGTGGGATGTGGGGAGAGCTTTTAGCTTTGCCAGGTTCCACTTCATAGGGTGGCACTGAGTTGTCCAGCAGTTGAGCTGGAGGGCTGTGGAGGAGGATGGGTGAGGGGCTGGTATCAGTCGTCTGTACCCTAGCAGGGCTGAGCATACAGGGGAGATGACGGTGGACAGAAGTAGAGGCTCCAAGGTGAGACTCTTAACTGTGGACTCGAGCTGGTGACATCACTCCACTGAGCCTCCATTTCCTGTTGGTTATTTTATTCAATGACAAGGAGACAATGAGGATTAAATGATAGATATACACGTAACAGATGTTCATCAGATAATAACAATTAATATGCTGGAAAATGAGTATCTTTAGGAAAAAAGATCCCTGCTATCGCTTGTGCTGTTGTCATTCACTTATTGGTCACTTCATTTTAGAGCACCCAGTGAGTGCCAGGCACTGCTGCATGCTAGGTGTACTGAAGTGACCAGGACCAACTGTCCTCACCACTTAGAAGCACAAGGTTGCCCTGTGGACAAAGTTGGAGTGGCTGTGGGCTGCAGGGGCTGTGTGGCTGGTACCAACCCCTCTCTTTCCCCCCAGACTGAACCGGCCGCTGACCCTGTCAGAGAAGATCGTGTATGGCCACCTGGATGACCCGGCCAACCAGGAGATTGAGCGGGGCAAGACGTACCTGCGGCTGCGGCCAGACCGTGTGGCCATGCAGGACGCCACGGCCCAGATGGCCATGCTGCAGTTTATCAGCAGCGGGCTGCCCAAGGTGGCTGTGCCATCCACCATCCACTGTGACCACCTGATCGAGGCCCAGGTCGGGGGTGAGAAGGATTTGCGTCGCGCCAAGGTGAGTTGGTGGGAAGCATGATCTGGGAGGAGAGGGCAGGCCCTCACTCAAGGGCGTCCCAAGGCATCCTCTCTACATGCCAACAAGCGCTTTGGTTAGTTTTTTTAAAACATGGCTTTTGTCCTTTTCTAATTCTACAAATACATTTGCTCATTGAGAAGACATAGAAAGTACAGAGCAAGCATTAAGAGAATAGCCCATTCTAGTCTCACCACATTAAAGATATTTCTACTATGTTGGGGGGATGATGCATTTTGCCAGCCACTCTGAGCAGTGGTTGAAGTTCCCTCTTGGCCCAGAGCTGTGCATGTCAGTGCGCACGCTCACACTCTCATCCGATCTCCCGAGCACCCTGTCATGGAGGTGGGCCGGATAGGATAGGGTCACCGTTTGTGAATTTAAGGTGGCCGGGCACCCTGCCATCGAGTTACACAACTACACGGGCATGGCTAGGGCTTCACCCTGGCCCCAAATCCCAGTGCCCTCTTGCTAACTGACCTTCTCTGGGACTTTCTTTGATGAGTTTGCTCAACTAGATCGAAGGGGCCCTAGGCCGCCCTGGAGGTGTTTTTCCCTGAATTCTCCCACCTTCTTTACGAGACCAAATCCCTGCTCACAGCTCAGCCTCTGTGCTACCTTTGTGTGTGTTGCCTCTTGGCAGCAGGTCTCTGGCAGCCCCAGGCTCCCCCTTGCCCTCCCCGGTGACAGTGGGCACCCCTCGCTGGGGGACATTGGCAGGAGTTGAATGCTGGCAGCGCCACTGCCTGTCCTGGCACAGAGCAGGGCCTGTGATTGAAGGTGGCTCCCAGGGTCAGCCCAGTGCAGAGAGCTGCCTAGACCCCTGGGAAACACTCGGGGCAGCATTCTCATCAGAGCCGCACCCCCCTTTCCACCCCCAACAGCTTCCTGGTTGTGCAGTGAGAGGAGAGGCTGCCTGCTCATATATCCATGTTAGCAGCAGTGGTGCTAGTGACGTTACAGGGGCCCCTGCGGTGCTGGGACCTAGGCGTGACCAGGAGCCTGAGTCCCTGCAGCAATGGGAACGACTGCCTACAGCAGGGCCCTTCTAGAGCTGACCCTCCCCTTGCTTTATGGGTCAGGGTCTACAGTCAGTCACTCCCTTCTGGAAGGAGAGTCATTGTCATTTACGCACATATTTATTTTGCACTGGGCACAGTCCCAGGGTAAAAAAACAGGCTCTCTGCCTCTGTGGATTTCAGAGTCTAGTGGGGGCAGATGCTGATCACTCACCAGTAAACCAGTGCAAGTGTGGACACGCACTACGAAAGGTGAGCTCAGGGCTCTGAGAACATGACACACCCACTGCCGTTGATTCCGACTCATGGTGGCCCTGTAGGACAGAGGGGAACTGCCCCATAGGGTTTCCAAGGCTGGCAACCTTAAAGGAAACAGATGGCCTCATCGTTCTCCTGCAGAGCAGCTGGTGGCTTCAAACTGCTGACCTTTTGGTTAGCAGTCAAATGTTTAACCACTGTACCACCAGAGCTTCTTGTGTATAACAAGGAGGCATGATTTTGATTTGGGGGAAGAGGGAAGGCCTCTTTGAAGATGTGACATGTAAGCTGAGACCTGAACTAATAAGTAAGCTTTAACTGAGGTAGGAACATTCTAGACACAACAGCTGGTGCCAAGACCTCAAGGTGGGAAGAGACTTGGTGCCCTTGTGGCATTGGAAGGGGGCCAGCTCAGGAGCTGGAACTCATGTGTGTGAGAGAAGGTTCTGTGAGGGGCTGAAGCAGGCCCTCCAGGGCTCTGCTAAGGGCTGTGGACACCTAGGAGTCATTGAGGGGCTTAAGTAGGGGAGGGGTGTGGTCAGACTCATACCAGTCTATAAAAGAGCCCCTGGCTGGGGCCCAGAGAAGCACACAGTGCCAGAGAGTGGTCCATGCTGAGTCCCAGGGGAGACCACTGCACTGCTTGGGACCGATCCTTTTCCCCACACCCGCAGACACAGGTATACGCGTGTCCCCGGCCCTCGGTGCTGATTTCACAAGTGAGCGATTTGTAACTGAACGAGCCGGCGTGTTCTCTTGGAACAGCACTGCCCTTCTCCGTGTGCCAGTCTTCTCGGCCTGGTCTCTGAGTCTCAGCTTCCTTGTGAACGGGCTTGTGAGACGAGCTGGGCTGAATGATCAAGGCCCCTCATTTTTTGTCTGCCATTCTTTTCCTTGGAGGACCCACATGGCTTCGCAGGAGGGTGTGCAGTGAGCCTGGATTTGGGTGGAGGGCTGAGTGGCTTTTTGAGGGTGTCATGTCAGGGGAGCTGACGGTGAGCCTCCTCTCTGCTGGGGTCACAGCTCTCTGAGCCCTGATGCTGGCAAGTCTCTTTCCAGTGCCCTTTCCTCTTATCACTGGGGTCACGCTTGTCCAGGGACATGTGTCCAGGGACCTCAGGTCAGTGGTGCCGGGTGGCCCTTCCCGCTCCCTGAAGCTGCCTCCGGGTTACAGGCAGATGGTGGAACGGGCGCAGCTCACCCATCAGTGTGTTCTGTTTTGTGGAAACCACCATTTGAAGCAGTGGACCATTGGGCAGTCTTTCATGGGGGCTCACGGAGCATGTGACTGAGTGCCGAGCCTCTGCCCTCTGCCACGTGCCAGACCCTGGGCCAGGTGCTGTCTTCCTCCTCCCCACAAGGGAGGGAGGTCTGCTTTCTTTTACAACATAGTTCTCAGGCTTGGGGAGCAGGCAGGCCTCGTGTCAGCCCCCGGCTCCTGTGACCTCTGCCCCTGCCAGCTCTTCTCAGAGCCTCTAATTCCCATCCGTAGAGGGGGGGTGCCTTGTGAGGATGTTTCTCATGATGCCAGCTTCTGAGTGGACATTCTGTAAACATCACAGTTATGAGATCTGAGGCTCAGATGGGAAGCCAAAAAGCAGGAGAGCCCTGGTGGTACCCGGGTGTCTCCTCTGGCCCACTGCTTCCCTTTAACTGCCCCCAGCAGTCAGTCCTGTGTGCACCTCCCCTGCTGACCTTGTTATTTGGCTCAGCTCCTTCCATAAATACATATGGAAGCTGGGACTGGACGCCCAGGGCGGGGAGTGGCACTTCCCCATGAGGTGTCCAGAGATGGGCTGTCCCTGCTATCTTGTTTTTCTCCTCTTCTGGCAGATGGTGGGCTGACTGCCAAGGCCTTTGGAATTATTTTTCAAAGTTCACGAGGAGAGGGCCTGTCCTCAGTGCCAGTGCCATTGGGGAGGTGGCAGAAGGGGGGCGTGCATGAACAAGGGTCATCCCAGATGCAACCAGGTCCTGATGTTGTCATTATTGATTGTCTCAATAGGAAATAAATCAGGAAGTGTATAATTTCCTGGCAACTGCAGGTGCCAAGTATGGCGTGGGCTTCTGGAGGCCTGGATCAGGAATCATTCACCAGGTAAAGTGGGTGGCCTTCTTTCCATGGGGTGGGGCCCAGGCTGCAGCTAGGCAACCAGAGAGCCCCTCCCTCTGCCCTTCTGCCCCCAGAGGAGGGCTGCTCAAGGCTCAGAGAGGCAGGAGGGGGCGATGATTGGGTCAGCCAGCCCTTAGGCTCCCTTCTGATTGTTTTGTTTTTTATTGTGATTTGGGTGAAGATTTACAGAGCAAATTCACTTTCCATACAGCAGTTCACATATACTTTGTCTCATGTCATTGACCACAGTTTACCACAATGCAACAGCTCCCCTCCCATTTCCTCCCTATAGTTACCTCTTCCCAGTGTCCATCCCTCCATACACTCCTGCCCCCTGAGCTGTCTCCCTGTGCATAAGCAGCCCTTCTTTCTCCCATGATTGTTCTCTCCTTACATTGAGGTAAATGTTCAACTCATATGCCTGTATTTTGTCTGGCTGGAAATCACAGGTGTGGGTTCAATTCCAGACCTGAAGGGCAGCTAGGGGCCATAGTCTCAGTGGTTCCACTAGGCTCTATCAGACCAGCAAACCTGGTCCCCACCTTTTTTTTTTTTTCTGATTGTTTTTTAATTGTGAAAATGTCTGTAATGAAACCTACATGTCTCAGCGCTTCCACATGTGAGGGTCAGCTGTGTGGGTCACATCGTTCACATTGTGACTCGTATCAGTATCTTCTTCCAAGTCACTCCACCAACATTAACATAAACTCAGTCCCCTCACAAGAGCTCCTCCTTCCCTCCCTCCCGCTCAGAGTCTTTGGTTTCTGTGTGTGCTTGTTTCTCCCGAGCGAGATGGCACGGCTCGTCCTTCTGCAGCTGGTCTGTCTGCCCAGCACAGTGTTTTCAGGGTGTGTCCGTGTCAGGACATGCAGCAGGACTGCCCTTCTCTTTGCGTCTGAGTTGGATTCCGGTGTGTGGGATGCTGTGGTTTTTAATGGCTTTTTATGTCGTGTTCTACGTTCTCATCCTCCATGTGAAAAATGATATGGTCCCCTCTGGTTGCCACCCCAGGTGCCAGCTGGCTGTCTGGCGTTTTTCTCCCATGCCCTCTGAGCACATGTGTGTGCTTGAGCAGCTCTGCCTGCAGCCTGTGAGGCAGTATGTTTGTTTTGCTTTTTTTCCTAAATGTTGCCTTCCTGCATGCTTTGTCCACAGCTTCCCTTATTCGTTTTATTTTTTTGAAATAGACTTTATTTTTTAGAGCAGTTTTAGATTAACAGAAAAATTAAGCAGAAAGTGCAGAGTTCCCATAGGCCTCTCCCCGTCCCTCCCCGACGCACACTGTTTCTCCGTCACGTACTTCTGTGGCTCGCCTGTTACCGCTGAGCCAGTGTGATGCAGCATTATTAATAAAGTCCATGGTTCAGGCGAAGGTTCACGCTGTGTGTCCTGCAGGCCTGTGGATATGGCCAAGTGCCTCATCTCCCGTCCATCATTACCATATCATACAGCATTGATTCACTGCCCTAAATGCCCCGGGTCCCACCTTTTCATCCGCCTGCCCCCAGTCAAATCTCAGGCACCCAATGATCTCTGTGCCGTCTCCGTAGTTCTGCCTTTTCCAGGACGGCATGGAGTGGAGTGTATCTTCTTTCCCTTCAGCTTGTCTGTTTCATTTCAGTAGTGACAACACTGACATTTGGTGAGCACCTGTCAGGCACGTGTCAGCTGTTAGCACCATCCTGAGCACTTACAAAAACTGACTGTTCAGTGCTCGCCGCTGTGCTGTGCGCGAGGGGCCTGTAACGGCCACACTTCACTGGCGAGGAAACAAGCACAGAGGAGTTAGTCTGCCTGCCTGGGGACACCCAAGCCTGTACGTGTACCAGGCAGGCTGGCCCCACAGCCAGTGCTTCTAACCACTGTACTTCCTACCCCCAGCTGTGAGCTCTGTCCCTGCAAGTGCACGTGGGTCCCCTGTGGCTCCCTAGGATGGGGGCACCATCTTCCAGAGTCTCCCCAGGGGTGGTTACTCCTGTGAGTGTAAGTATGTGTGTGTGTGTTTCTGGGGAGATAAGTGGGTGCTTCGCTTTCATCACAGGGACTTTCGGGACCACTGTGTGTCAGTCTACTCTTGTGGTCTGTGTGTGTGCAGGTATGAAAACCTGTCTCTGGCCCCTTGCTCGGCACCCCTTCTCCCCCCTCCGTCCCCCCCGGCCTCACTTCCTGGCCTCCTTGGGGATGAGCTGAGCCGGCTGTAATCCGACTCGGAAACCAGAGCTGAGGGGTCACCGCGCTCCCCTTTCAGACCTGTGTCCTTGCCGAAAGGGCTGCCTGGGGTGGCGGGCCACAGCGGCATACGGGGGCCGGGAAGCCTCTCAGCAGCAGGGCTGGAGAGTCCACTGGGAGCAGCCTGGCCTGGTGTCCTGAAAGCTTGCAGTGTGTCCCATCCCACCTCATTGCAGGTGACAGACAGGCTCTCCAGTGGCTTTGGGTGGCAGTGCACCTGCCCAGCCACAGCTAAGCTGACGGCCTGGTTTGTCTGTCCCTTTAACAAAAATGCCCAGGGCTCCTGTGAGCCTGCACTTTCACCTTCTCTGCCCTCCCAGTAGCAGGGGGACTCCTGTGTCCAAACCAGGCCTTCCTCCCCTTTCCCTCCACTCGGAGTGCCTGGCCCTGGCTGGCCTGCCAGGTCCTCCTCCTCCTCTCAGCTTTCAGGTCACCTCTGTGAAGCCGCTGGCCTTCCCTGTGTCCAGCACTGGGGGCTCCCTTTCCTGTGTGCTCCTCTGTGGGACCCTTTACCTTGCGATCCCACCCAGTGCTTCCCCACAGACCGTGCGTGCTGTGGGGACAGAGCCCCTGGCTCACTTCTCCCTGGCGGGCTCTGGGCCCAGGGCTGGGTCGGTGTGAAGTAGGTTCTTAGTGTGTATGTGCGGAGGATGGCGGAATTTCCAATTTCATGTTCTAGATGTTAGTCCCAGACGAAAATGTGCCCCCTCCCTCTCATCCTCCCAGCCACACCTAGCGGACCAGAGAGACCTCGCCACAACCCTGCTCCCTATGGCACTGCCTGCCATCCTTGTGCCTTTCCGGGCATGGAGCACACGTGTGGCCTACACCAAGTCCCATGCTGTGTCCTTGTGTCTGGTCTTCCTGGATGGGACCTCAGGGACCTGTAGAAATTAATGGTCTGAAATCTTGGCACATGGCTGAGGCACGGGAGGCGGGGGACATGACTCAGCTGAGCTATGTTTGATAGTGGCTAGCAGCTGTGGTGGCATAGTGCCTAAGGCACTTGACTGCTAACCAGAAGGCTGGCGGTTCAAACCCACCAGCCGCTCCTTGGGAGGAAGACTGGGCAATCTACTTCCATAGAGATACTGCCTCAGAAACCCATGGAGGGGTCGCTATGAGTCGGAAACGACTCGATGGCATTGAGTTTGGTTTTTTGGGGGGGGCGATTTCCTGGTTGTCGGCCTGGTCTCTCCAGCAGCTGCTCACTTCTGGGGGAGAGACCCAGGTCTTCACCTTTTTGCACCCCCCGAGCGAGACCTCAGCTAGACGCAGAGGCTTCTGTGACCTTTAGGGAGCCCGCCCACCATTTATACACTCCCGGCAGTTCCTAGAGCTGTTCACACGCTCGTGTGTCCGTCTGCCGGATGAGCAACAGAATCTCAGGTGAAGCCTCTTGCTGATTATACCAAGTCAGTGGAAACACTGACATCCTGCTCGGTACCAGGCACTGTTAGGTGCTTAATGCACATGCCGTCATCGGGTCATCATGGTGATCTGGTGAGATGGGCACCGTTGTGAGCTGTCTTTCATAAATGAGGACGCCGAGGCTTGGAGAGCCAATGTCACTTGCCCAAAGTCCCACAACCCGGAGTAGGCAGTGAAGCCTGAGCTGGAGCCCGGGCACGGTCCTCCTGGCCCGGAGCTTCTCTCAGAGTGTCCACCGCCTTCAGAAGGGTCCAGTACCTCGGAGGGGCCTGGGTGCTGGGCAGGGTCGCACTTGGGTGGCTGACCCTGTACTTCTACTTGCCTTTGTTGTCAGAGGCTTTGGGGAAAATGCTCACTGCCAACGCCTTCCCCGCTAGAAGGCATGCCGCTTATGTGGGGGGGGGCGCATAGCCTGCCTTCCTGTGAAATAGGAAGTAAAGCAGGACACGATCTACCCCCTTACTTTCTGCCAGTCTGACAACTGGTCCTCCCTGTTGATGCCAGCCCCTTGGGCAGAAAAGGCCCTCACTGGTGAGGTGGAGCCCTGCCCCACTGCTCAGGTGGAGCCCTGCCTGGCCTTTCCCAGCACTGCTCTCCACTGTCCTGGGCCAGTGGGGGGGTACACCCCAAGGCGGCAGAGAGGGCAGGGCCTGGCAGTGGGGGGTAGCTGGGCCCCTTCCTGCTCCTCAGTCCTACTGTGGTCGTAGGTGGCCTGTGGGGAGGGGTGAGCAGGGCCCTGAGAACGGGAGGGCTGTGGCTTCAGAGGGGCCTCTGCCACTTCTCTGACCCTGACGCCCTGGAGCAGGTCACCTTTCAGTCCAGCAGCAGCGATCCACAGGACCACCCTGCGCCCAGTGAGTGCCCTGCACTTTCTTAGGTGCCTGGTGGGGGCTGAGGCCAGGTTCTGAAAGAGTCGTTCTCCCAGCTCAGAAGCCAGCCAGGCACACCCCAGACTGTTCCCGGGCTGCCACATGGAGTGTTGTCACAGCCCTTGGTGGGACACATTTGTCCCTGAGCCCGTCACAGGGTACGATCTTCTATCCCAGTTCAGCTGGTTCTCAGCTCAGTCCTGGGGTGGAGGTAGAACAGATGTCCTTCCTGTGCTGAGCAAAGAAACAGGCCCAGGTCCTGCCGTCAGGAAAAAGTATCCGAGTGGTTCCTGAGCTCAGGCTGCCAGCCCCCAAGTCTCTGGTTCTTCCCGGCCTAGAGCTGCTGTATATTAAATGGGTCTGCCCTGTGTCTGTGGGGGTGGCCTTGCAGACCCCTGTGGGCCCTACCTCCATTCCTCTTGAGGGCGTCTCAGTTTCTGTTGTGGGTTCTTTCTCAGATCATTCTGGAAAACTACGCCTATCCTGGGGTTCTTCTGATCGGCACCGACTCCCACACCCCCAACGGGGGAGGCCTGGGGGGCATCTGCATCGGGGTCGGGGGTGCTGATGCAGTGGACGTCATGGCTGGGATCCCCTGGGAGCTAAAGTGCCCCAAGGTGAGGATGGATGGATGCCTTCCAGAGTGGCTCTAGGGTCACGTGGGGCATGAGGGCCTGGGGCAGGCTCAGCCGTCTTTGGGAGGGAAGTAGGGTTAAAGTGGCTGCAATGGGGACTGACACCAGTAGGTGCCTTGTCTCCCAGCTGAATGTGGCCCAGCCCCTGGCCTGTAACTGCTGTCCTGCCCTCCTCTCAGGTGATTGGTGTGAAGCTGACAGGCACGCTGTCTGGCTGGACCTCCCCTAAAGATGTGATCCTGAAGGTGGCAGGCATCCTCACGGTGAAAGGGGGCACGGGGGCCATCGTGGAGTACCACGGGCCTGGTGTCGACTCCATCTCCTGCACCGGTGAGGAGAGTGGCCGCAGGCTGTGGTCCTCTGTGTGCTGGGCCTGTGGGGGCTGTAGCTGAGCAGGGGGAGCAGTGAGCGGCCTTCCCTGGGAAGCTGTCCAGCCCGTCTGGGGACCCGGGCTAGACTCACTGGCTGCATAACAAATCAGTCATAGATTCAGAGGTGGAAGGGAGATTGGAGACAAATCTAGAGAGCCGTCTGGCTCTCTGCTTGAACAGGTGAAGAGAGGAGAACCCTCTCAAGGAGGGCAAGTAACCTCCCTGTGGCCACACGTAGTCAGGGCCCAAGCCAGGACTCCTGGAGATGGGCCCTGGCCATGGCCCTGAGCTACCATGGGTGATCCAGAAGGAGACTCCAGCAGCCTGAGCTCAGGAAAGACCGAAGTGAGAGGTGGTGGTGGGAATGGGGAGTCAGCCCCACAGCGTCCCCCAGCTGGAGTTTGAGCCTTGCTCATTCTCTTGGAGGAGAGATTATAGAGACCAGTTAGGCTCCGTGACCAGGGAGGAGCCAGCCTCTTTCTCCCATCACTCCGAGAGGCCGGGCATTGCTGTCTGGGCCCTCAGACATCCAGAGCCAAGGAACAAGCCTTGGAGGTGATCTGGCCCAGACCCCCCCAGCCCCACAGAGCTGCTGTCCCTCTGGCTCTTGTAAACACACCCACCCCCGAGGGGTGGGGCCTTACTCTCACAGGTAGCCCTCTCTGCCATTGGACAGTGACACAGTGAGGAAGATGATAGCAAGCCCACACCTGTGTTCCAGAAGCCATGTGTGGCACTGTCCTGAGGGCAGTCAGGATGTCTGTCACCCTCACCTGTCCTGTGTGGTGCTCTGTGACTCAGATAGTGGATGTTATCCAAGCTTCCTGCCAAGAATCTGAGACCCAGAACAGTGCCCATGTAGCACCTTTGTGTGGCTGGAAGGGGGAGGCCTGGATCTGAGCCAGGCAGACTAGACACGAACGCCCACACCTGCATTTGCTTTGTGGCATGACCTTGAACTTGTGTGAGCCAGGCCCCTCACATGCACAATGGGCACAGTTAGCAACTGGGCAGTGTCTGTCAGGTCACCTGGTGGCTGTCCAGTCTGTTGAGCAGGACGGCCAGGCCCAGCTCAAGTGTTCCCTGCATTCTGCCCAGCGGCCACTCTGAGAGCCCAGACCCTGATTTCTGGCTCCTGTGGCCTCCCCTCACTGGCATCGGCCTTAGCCCTGGGCCTCTGGGATGAGGGTTCTCTGCTGTGAGGTGGCCCTGTGAGTGTGCACACCCCTCAGGCCCGAGGTCCCGTGCCCAACTGCTCATCCAGCCTCCTGGGCTCTGTTTCCTGTAGGCATGGCAACAATCTGCAATATGGGTGCAGAAATCGGGGCCACTACCTCAGTGTTCCCTTACAACCACAGGATGAAGAAATACCTGAACAAGACCGGCCGGGCAGGTGAGCCAGCAGGGCTGGGTGTGGGGTCAGCACAGTCCTGCAACATGCTCCTCCCCAGGGTACCCCTGAGTGAGCCCTGTTCCCCGCGACCTGCCTGCCAGCTGGCTTCAGAGGCTCTGAGAAGCCACTGGAGGTGTGTGGAAAGTTCGGCATGTGGGATTGTTTCTGAGTAGGGCGTCTGTGGCCTTCATCAGCTTCTCAAAGGGGCCTGGCATCTGAGTTTCAAATGTCCCTGCCTCAGAATTGGAATTTGAGTTTCACTGGGATGGCTGGACACCAGGTCTTCTTGGCCTCGCCCTTAGTGCCCCCAACAGTAGGCTTCAGAAATGGCCCAGATCTGCTTTTATTTATAATTCTTGCCATAGCAGACAAGGAGGTCTGGTACCTTAGCGGTTAAGGCATTTGGATGCTAATCAAAAGGTCAGTGGTTCAGACCCTCCAGGCGATGTTAAAGATTTACAGCCTTGGAAGCCGTGTGGGGGCAGTTGTATTCTGCCCTGTAAGGTGCTGTTAGTCACTCAGTGGCAGTGGGTTTAGTTTATTTGTTTGCCCATAGCAGGGGGAGGAGGAAAACAACTGGAACAGGAACCACTTTCCCAGCATCTTCCCTCCTCCCCCGACCCCTGCCCCCAGGCTCTAGCTCTGCTGCTTTGAGGCTCCAGGAGGAAGCAGGGGCTGGGGACGGTCCCATAGGCACCTGTGGAGGAGGATGAACAAGGCTGCTGGGTGGAGCCAGAGGTGGGGCCCTGGGGAGAGCTTGTCCTTTGCTTCCAGCCTGGTCCAGAAGGCCCTTCCCCTCCCTCTCTTTCCTTCAGAATCAGCTCTGCTTAGCTCCCGGCAGCCTTCTCCGACTCTGAGCTCATTGGTTGCCTGTCCTCTGTCTCACCCATAGCTTCTTTGCTAGACCGGAAGCTCCCTGGGGTCAGGACAGTGTCCTGTGCTCTTTTGTTCCTTTGGCCGCCCTGTCAATGCCCAGGCCTGGTGTCTGGCCGGTGCCAGGTGGGGAGTGAGCTTTCAAGCCCACTTCCTGTTCCACAGGCTTCAGCCCCCTTCCCTTGTTGATTTCAGAGATTGCCAGCATAGCTGAGGAGTTCAAGGATCACCTGGTACCTGACCCTGGCTGCCATTATGACCAGCTGATTGAAATTAACCTCAACGAGGTGAGGAAGGGAGTAAGGGCCAAGGGATTCCTGGGGGGGGCAGCTCAGGGCCCGTCTGGGGGCTTCTAGTGATCCCTGGGTTTCAGTGCTTGGGAGGAACAGAGGGTCCCTGCCTCCATGGCCTTTCAGCTCTGGAGCCCTTGTCAGTAGCTCTCCGAACTGCTGCCTGAAGTGGCTGGGGACAGGCCCACAGGGAGAGTGAAAGGGGCTGGTTTAGAAACGGCTGCTTTGCCCCACATCAGCTTAACGAAGCCCAGACTTCATGGGCCAAGGGCTGAGCAGGGTGGGGGCTTCTGAGGCTTGCAGGACAGAGTTACACAAGTAACACAGAGTTACACCGTAACACAAGAGGAAAAGCAACAGAGCAGGCCTTGGCCCTGAAGCCAGTCTGCATGGGTTCAAATCCCAGCTCTGCCGCTTAATCTCTGCAGGCCTCACTTAATCATCTGTAAAACAAGGCACTTGTGAGAGTTAAATGAGTCAGTGCATGAAACAAGAATTGCTGACACATACTGGGCACTTACTGGGTGTCAGGTGCTTTGTTGAGTGCTTCGCAGTTATTAATACATATGAGCACATGAAGGCACCCTGGTGCAGGGACTGCAACTAATGTCACAAAACAAAATGTTTATATAAGTTGTTGGATGGAAAATGAATGTGCCCTGTAAACTTTCTCCCAAACGACATTAAAATAAAATAAAAAGTTTGTTGTTGTTGTTAGGTGCTGTTGAATCAGCTCTAACTCACAGCGATGCTGTGCACAACAGAACGAAACACGGCCCGGTCCTGCACCAGCCTCACAGTCCCTGCTACCCCCGAGCCCATCACTGCAGCCACTGTGTCCGTCCATCTCGTTGAGGGCCTTCCCCCTTTTCACTGACCCTCCACCTTACCGAGCATGACATCCTTCTCCAGAGAATGGTCCCTCCTGACAGCATGACCAAAGTAGGTGAGATGAAGTCTGGCATTCTCACCTCCAAGGAGCATTCTGGTGCACTTCTTCCAGGACAGATCTGTTTGTTCTGCTGGCAGTCCATGGTACTTTCCGTATTCTTCTCTAACACCATAACTCAAAAGCATCAGCTCTTTGGTCTTCCTTATTCGTTGTCCAGCTTTCATGTGAATATGAAGTGATTGAAAACACCATGGCTTGGGTTAGGCACACCTAAGTCTTTAAAGAGGTATCTTTGCTTTTCAGCACTTTAAAGAGGTCTTTTGCAGCAGATTTGCCCAGTGCAATGCAACATCTGATTTCTTGACTGCTTCTTCCACTGGTGTTGATTGTGGATCCAAGTAATATGAAATCTTTGACAACTTCAATCCATTTATTGTGATGCTGCTTATTGGTCCAGTTGTGAGGATTTTTGTTTTATGTTGATATGTAATCCATACTGCAGACTGTAGTCTTTAATCTTCATCAGTAAGTGCTTCAAGTCATCTTCACTTTCAGCAAGCAAAGTTGTGTCATCTGCATATCACAGGTTGTTAATGAGCCTTCCTCCAATCCTGATGCCACATTCTTCTTCATATAGTCTAGCTTGTCAGATTATTTGCTCAGCATACAAACTGAAGTAAGTATGGTGAAAGGATACAACCCTGACGCACTCCCTTCCTGATTTTAAACCATGAAGTATCCCCTTGTTCTGTTTGAACGACAGCCTCCCGATCTATGTATAGTTTCCTCATGAGCACAATTAAGTATTCTGGAATGCCCATTCTCCTCAATGTTATCCATAATTGGTTATGATCCACACAGTTGAGTGCTTTTGCATAGTCAATAAAAAACAAGTAAACATGTTTCTGATACTCTTTGCTTTCAGCCAAGATCCGTCCTCTTCTGAATCCAGCTTGAATTTCTGGATGTTCCCTATCAATGTACTGCTGCATCTGTCTGAATGATCTTCAGCAAGATTTTACTTACATGTGATATTAATATTATTTGATAATTTCCACATTCTGTGGGGTCACCTTTCTTTGGAATGGGTACAAATGTGGATCTCTTCCAGTCGGTTGGCCAGGTAGCTGTTTTCCAAATTTCTTGGCATAGATAAGAGAGTGCCTCCAGCGGGGCATCTGTTCATTGGAACATCTCAGTGGTTATTCTGTCAGTTCCTGGAGCCCTGTTCTTTGCCAGTCCCTTCAGTGCAGCCTCAACTTCCTCCGTCAGTGCCATTCGTTCCTAATCGTATGCCACCTCCTGAAATGGATGAGTGTCGACCGTTCTTTTTGGTGCAGTGACTGTGTTTTCCTTCTACTCTCTTTTGATATTTCCTGCATCATTCAAAATTCTGCCCATAGAATCCTTCAATATTTCAACTTGAGGCTTAAATTTTTTCTTCAGTTATTGTAGCTTGAGCAGTGTCGAGCGTGTCCTTCCCTTTTGGTTTTCTAACTCCAGGTCTTTGCATATTTCATTATAATGATTGACTCTGTCTTCTTGACCTGCTCGTTGAAATCTGTTCAGCTCTTTGATCTTGTCATTTGCTTTAGGTATTCTTCATTGAAGAGCAAGTTTCAGAGTCTCTTCAGATACTCATTTTGGTCTTTTCTTCCTTTCCTGTCTTTTTAATGACCTTTTGTTTTCTGCATCTATGATATCCTTGATGTCATCCTACAGTTCTTCTGGTTTTCAGTCGTTTGTGTTCAATGCATCATCTCTCTTCTTCGGATGGTGTCTTAATTCGGATGGGATATAAGATGAATACTGTGCCATTCCTCTTGAATTTCTCATTCCCAGCCTAGCAGACAAAATGTTTACAGCCTTGGAAACCCCGTGGGGCAGTTCTCCTCTGTCCTGTAGTGTTGCTATGAGCGAAGATCAACTTGATGGCAACATGTTCGACCATATATAAAGCATTTGGCCTACAGTACGTTTTTGTTAAAAGATGCTGAAAGCAGTGTAGTATGGGCAGTAATGGACTTAGGAAGCAGGCGTCCTTGATTCCTTCCAGGCCTCTGCCATCTCTGAGCTATGTGACCGTGACCAGACACATCACTTCTGAGCTTCCACTCCTTCCTGTGCAGAGTGGAGACTCCAGTTTGCAGGCTGGGGGTTCCCAACGCTGTTGGGGCTTCCGTGGCGAGGGCTGAGCCCTGGGAGCAGGCGTTGGCTCCCTGGGCCTCTGCAGGGACTTGGTGAGTGGCAGCCAGGGGGGCCCTTGTGGATAGAAGCTCCCACACACCAAGATTGGTGCCCACCATGCTCTTGATGTTTCATGTATCTCTTTCCTCAGCTGAAGCCGCACATCAACGGGCCCTTCACCCCCGACCTGGCCCACCCTGTGGCAGAAGTGGGTCATGTGGCTGAGAAGGAGGGGTGGCCGCTGGACATCCGCGTGGGTGAGTACCTCCCAGCCTCCCCCCCGGATGCGGTCACTCAGGGTGTGTCACCTGGGTGGACCAGAGTATCCTTCCAAACAGCCACCCACTGAAAGTGTGTTTTTTTTATGGCTTTTTTATAAATGACTTTTTCTTGGTATGAAGGTCTTTTGGTTACTTGGTACCGTTCTGACAGGAATATACCACAAATGGGATGGCTTGAAGAAACAGGAGTTTATTCTCTTACAGTTTAGAGGCTTTAAATCCAAGTTCAAAGTGCCAGGCTCTAGGGGCTGGGTGAAAGCCCCTCAACCTTGGACTTCAGCTCTGCCTCCTGCTCCCAGCCCACTGGAGCTAGAGGCTTTTCTTCACTCAGACAGCTGCTGGCTGCTGAGGCTGACAAGCCCAAGGTTGACAAGTAATAAGGCACAGTCCCAATACTACCAAACCACACGGCAGGCCATTAATTCAGGTCCATTTAAGTCCCAAGATGGGCAGATCATAGCAGGCTGCTGAGTAACGTCTCAGCTACACGCACGGTTCAGGCATGTCAAAAGCTAGAGACCATTCCCAAGCCTTCCCCTTATATACAGGAAGCAAACAAGCTCCCTAAGGCAGCTACTCAGCTGCTCACAGTAGATTCCACCATGGAGTTGATTGCCAGTCTCATCCTGGAGAATACTACATCCAGCTGCCCAGCCACTCAACCAGGCCCAGCCAAGCTGACACACAAACTTAACTACCACAGAAGGAAACATACGTTCATTGTGGAGAATATTAACCAACAAGAATTTTTTAGAACACCCGATTGCAACCCCCACTAGAAACATGTTCTCAGTCACTTGGTGAGACTGCTTTTCTCTACACACGAGGATGTGCATTTCTGGGTTAAAACATGTTGTCATACCAACCATGCCATCGTCTTAGGAAAAAAAAAACCAAACTCACTGCCATCAAGTCAGATCCGACTCATAGCAACCTCTCTTTGGGTTTCCAAGGTGGTATCACTACAGAAGTAGATTGCCCAGTCTTCTTTCCGAGGAGTGGCTGGTGGGTTTGAACCACCAGCCTTCTGGTTAGCAGGCAAGTGCCTTAGGCTACCAGAGTTCCTAGTATAATATTAGTTGTTTTTGTTTATGTTTTGGGCACATACTGTTTATCAGGTGGAAGAAGTTCTGTTCTATCCCTAGTTTGTTCAGTGTTTTTATCATGAAAGAGTATTAGTTTTCCACTCTCAAACTCACTGCCGTCAAGTCGGATCGGACTCATAGCGACCTCTCCTTGGGTTTCTGAGGCAGTATCTCTATGGAAGTAGTTTGCCCAGCCTTCCTTCCAAGGAGAAGCTGGTGGGTAGGCTGCTTTATTTTACTTACATGCTTTACCTACAAGGACATGCTGGGGTGCTAGGAACCAACATCTGCCACTTCAGGGAGGAAGTCCAGGATAGCTGTGTGGCCTTGAGCAGATTACTTAACCTCTCTGTGCTTCAGTTCCCCATCTGTAGAATGGGGACAGTGCTCACACTTAAAGCCCATTACAGTGGTTGGGAGCCATGAGTGAGTTAATGTGTGGAAAGAGCTTTTTTGGTGTCTGCATAAAGGGCCGCCAAGTAAGTGTTCACCCTTACTAGTCGAAGTAAATGAAAAACCTTTGGTGTTTTAATAATTTGAAAAAAAAAGACACTGAGTTGATAGAAGACTCTTAATATAAGTAAACAGCATAATGTCATCTAGTTTTTAATGACTTTCTGAATAACTTTTATAAACCTTTTAAAAGAATTTTTCCACCTCCCATTACAAAACAGTAAAAAATACTCAAAAGCGTAAAAGCAGCAAACCGGCAGTGGCCGTGGGCCCCAGGTGGCAGCGACGCCGTCCAGTCTCGGTGTAAGGCTTCTGGTGAGCACACAAAGGCACGTTACATCATTACAAACCCAGGCCGTCCTGATAACATACGTTGAATGGGTGCGTTATGTTCCTTCCATTGGCCGTCCTTGGTTGTGGGACATTTCGGTTGCCGCCAGCTCTTCTCTGTTGGAAAGTGTCTTTGGCCCAGCACAGCTGGTGGACTCTTGTCCAGGTCTGGATGGTGTAAGGTCCGGTGAGACTCCGGTCCCCATCTCCTGACCTGACCCTGCCACTCACCACACACCAGGTCTGATCGGCAGCTGCACCAACTCGAGTTATGAGGACATGGGCCGCTCGGCAGCTGTGGCCAAGCAGGCGCTGGCCCACGGGCTCAAGTGCAAGTCCCAGTTCACCATCACGCCAGGCTCCGAGCAGATCCGTGCCACCATTGAGCGGGATGGCTATGTGAGTATGTCCCTGTCCCTGGCCTCCCCACCCACCAGAGTCAGGTGACTTCAAGGCTGGACGAGTCACGCCCTTACAGGCCTGGGGGCTGGTGCAGGCCCAGTGACTGCCCTGGGTTGCGGTGCAGCACCTTGTCTCTACCTGCTGGGCCCCCTTTCTGTCACCCATTTGCCCACTGCTCAGGTCTTTGTTGTCTTCTCTCCCTGCAGGCACAGATCCTACGGGATGTGGGTGGCATTGTCCTGGCCAACGCCTGTGGGCCCTGCATTGGCCAGTGGGACAGGTGAGGGCTGCTCTTGGTGTGGAGGCTCGGATGCTGGGAGAGAGGTCCGGGTGGAGGGAAGAGACTCGAGCCCCAGACCTCAAGCTCCAGGCTGCTGCGTACTTGGGGTCTTTGCCAGGCACGACTAGAAAATGGGGGGAAGGAAAGGGGACAAACCCAGGAGAGGCACTGAGGCTGGAGCCTAGACTGCCAAGGAGGAAAACCAGAGGCCGCATCCGAATGGACAGCCAGGGGCTCGGACGGCCCTCTGGGGGAGGGGCTGGGGGAAGCAGAGCGAGCAGCCGGGTCAGGAACCTCGGCCCAGTTTGGGCTGGGCCACTGCACAGTCTCAAGCCTGCCCCAGTGATCCTGAGGGCCCTCTGAGCTGTGTTTGCGAGTCCCAGGGAGGAAGGTGTTTCTTCGAGGGCCTTCCATTTCCCTCCTGTCTCATGAGCTGCACGTGTCACAGGAACTTGGTTTGTCTGCCCTCAGGAGGGGACAGGTGACTGACCCTGTCCCCTCTGACCTGGCAGAAAAGACATCAAGAAGGGGGAGAAGAACACCATTGTCACCTCCTACAACAGGAACTTCACGGGCCGCAACGACGCCAACCCTGAGACCCATGCCTTCGTCACATCCCCAGAGGTAAGCCCGTCCAGCCAGGCATCAGCCCCAGCGGGCCCTGCTCCTGGCCAGTCAGGGGAGGAGGAGGGCATGGGACTTGGGCAAGCGCTGACCCCGTGGGCATCACAGGACAGCAGGTTGTCTGAGCATCACGCTCCCCGGGTACTTCCTGCCCCGCCTCCCTCGGTTACGATGGGTTTCTTCAGTAGGGTTAGTGCTTGAGAGCGCGGGCCGAGTCCCACCCCTCCCGTGAGCCCAACAGGGTCACCGGGCGCCGGGCAGTGAAGTGGCATGGCTGAGCTCGTCGGCTGGTGGAGGAGGGCTGGGCCCGTCCTGGGCGGTGAGCCTGCGGAGCCCCTTCAAAGTGAAGGCTCTGTGTTCTGGTCAGTGTGACTGTCACGAGCACCAGGGGGTTGCCACGCAGCCACTGTCAGCACAGTCACTCTCTGGACTGGTGTTGTCAGTGAGTGCTTACTAAATGGTCCCTTCTGGGTGTTCAAGCCCTACCCATCGGGGCCATTTTCTTTCCTGTGGCGTTCCTGTGCCCGTGCCCTCGGGGTGCTGGCCTTTCCCCACCCAGGTGTCCCTCCCATCTCTGCCGGGCTCTGGCCCCTGCTGCCCAGGGCAGCCTGCAATCCCAGGCCCTCAGCAGGGAGGGGCAAAGGCCAGAATTGCCTTTGAGTCCTATGCAAGCCCAACAGCCTACAGACCCAGACGTTCCTACAGCTCCAGCCTCGGAGAAGAGACGACGTCCTGGGCTCCCTCAAGTGTTGGATCTAAGCTTATGCTGGGTGGCAGACAGGAGCGGTGTTTGGTGCCAACCAGCAAACTAGCCACTCCATTTCAGATTGTCACAGCCCTAGCCATCGCCGGCACCCTCAAGTTCAACCCGGAGGCTGACTTCCTCACAGGCAAGGACGGCCAGAAGTTCAAGCTGGAGGCCCCGGACGCCGATGAGCTGCCCCGAGCGGTGAGCAGGCACTGCTGCCCCCTGCCAGAGGCCGCCACCAGGGCCCGGTGCTCAGCGCTGCTGCCCCCTGCTGGGCGGCCTCGTTCCCACCTGGGAGGGAAGCGTGGGGCCGCTTGCTGCCCATGCCATGGAGGCCGAGGACCCAGCACCCAGTTCATCCCTGTCCCCTGCCACAGGAGTTTGACCCTGGGCAGGATACCTACCAGCACCCCCCCAAGGACAGCAGCGGCCAGCGGGTGGACGTGAGCCCCACCAGCCAGCGCCTGCAGCTCCTGGAGCCTTTTGACAAGTGGGATGGCAAAGATCTGGAGGACTTGCAGATCCTCATCAAGGTCAGCACGTTGGGGCAGGGAGGACAGCCAGGACCTGCCAGAGGCCCGAGTTCCTGAGCATCAGGCAGGGCCGGGGGCTGCTGTGCCCTCCTAGGAGGAGGGACGGGAGATGAAGGTGGGAGCTGAGAGGGGAGGGCAGCGCAGAGTTCGGGACCCTGCTCCGTGGCCCCGGCCAGGCAGCCTCTACCCCGCTGGATTCTGGGGTGTCGGCCATCTGGCAGCAACTGGGGAGAGCCGCCCCAGTGGGTGGGCAGGTGCGGCGCCACATGCCAGCTCTAGGAGCCATCCATTCTCCTGAGGCTCTAGTCAGCCATTAGTGGGTGTGGCCTGCGTTTGGGAGCCTAGCAGCCACAGGCTTTATGGTGTGGCCAGGGGCCTCAGACCCAGGTCAGGTCAGACAGGAGTGTATCCTATTCACAAAGGGTCTCCAGGCACCCATGAGTCAGTACTGTGCCCACATGGCAGACCGTGGTGACACAGACATGTCCTCTGGCTCCTCTGTCTCTGCCATGGGGTCTGGTTGACTTTCCAGCCTGGACATTTCTGAGCTGGGGGCCAGGGCCTGCAGGGTGAACAAGTGAGCACCAGCTACCTTCCTGGCCAGACTGTGCCCCTGTTGAACGCCCCGTCAGTGAGGGAATGTCCTGTAAGGGAGCACCCGTCCTTGCAGGAGTGCTCCCGTCCTGGGAGGGAGCACTCCGTCCTGGAGAGCTTGCCGAGCAGCCCCAGGCCTTGAGGGGATGGATGAGGGCTGGGCCGAGTCCCTGTAGGCTGAGTGGCCTGCTGCCTGCCTCTAGAGGGCTTCCCCTTCATCTACCACTCATAGCCAAGCCCTGACCTCTGTCCTTTCTGCTCACCCGTCAGGTCAAAGGGAAGTGCACCACTGACCACATCTCAGCTGCTGGCCCCTGGCTCAAGTTCCGTGGGCACCTGGACAACATCTCCAACAACCTGCTCATTGGCGCCATCAACATCGAAAATGGCAAGGCCAACTCCGTACGCAATGCCGTCACCCAGGAGTTTGGGCCTGTCCCGGACACTGCCCGCTACTACAAGGTGGGTCAGAAGTGATGGGGGTGATGCTGGACAGCCCCTCTTCTGCAGAGTGGGAGCGGGGGGAGGAGCCAGCCGGGGAAGCGGGAGGAGGAGCCAGCCGGGGTGGAGTCCTGTGGCAGGTGAAGGAGTTGAGGCCCAGCTTAGGTGGGGTGAAGCCCAGTCCCTGCTCTCCTTGGAGACAGTGAACAATGCAGGCCCCACCTGAGAGAAACCTTCAGGAGGCCCAGTCCTGAGAAGGTTGGAGGAGACCTTGTAAGAGAGGAAGTCAGGGCCACCTGAAGCTCACAGAAGGAAAGAGCCCACAGGAGGCCTGGCAACAGGCCCTCAGAGGGTCCCAGCGCAGGGAGGGCCCGGGCAGGGCGGGGAGCACCGGGAGGGTCCCAGGGCTGCTGGACTCTATTAGAGAAACAGAACCATGGCACCCCCTGGTGGCTGGGACAAGGGTGCTCTGGGGTGGGGCCTTCTCCAGGTGACACTGCTCCAGTCCACAGGGGCAGCCCCACAGCCCCCGGGCTGACAGGGCCTCTCCCCATCCACACTTTGGCTCGAACGCCTGCTTCACGTGAAATGCACTTTGGTGCCCCTGCCCCCAGTGCACCCCAGAGCTTGGTCCTGAGTGACACCCCACCCACCACGCACCCCCGACTGCCTCTGCTGAGCACTGTGGGTCAGTCCCATCTTCCCATGCCCGCTGCACAGGGCCATGCCTGATCAGGGCACCCCTGCTTCACCTGCCCTCGGAGAGCAGGTGAGGGAAGGGCCCTAGCCCCTTGACTAGGCACCTCGGCTGACCCTCTGTCGGAACCTCACACCTTGCTTGCCTGGCAGAAACACGGCATCAGGTGGGTGGTGATTGGAGATGAGAACTATGGCGAGGGCTCAAGTCGGGAGCACGCGGCGCTGGAGCCCCGCCACCTGGGGGGCCGGGCCATCATCACCAAGAGCTTCGCTAGGATCCATGGTGAGCCCATCAGCCCCCTCCCGTTCTGACGGCCTGGCTGACCGGGCCCGGAGCTGTGAGCCCAGCTCCTGGCACGTCCACTGCTCGTGTGTCCCCCACGCCCGTGACCCTCAGCTTTCTGCCCTCTGCTCAGATTTGCCTCGGAGCCCCATATACCCATCTCTTTTCCTTCTGGGCAAGCAGTGGTCTTGCTTCCAGACCTGCAGGCCCACGCACTGAATCCCAGGACACCTGGGCTGACGGTGGTTATGCCCTGCTGCAGGGAAGGTGTCAGAGTCACTGGTGCACATTTGTTTCTGTCACCCGGCATTGGGAGCAGGCAGACCGGGCCTTGTGCCTCCCCCAGGTCCCAGGTGGATCTGGAGCAGGAAGCTCTCTGGCCCAGGGTGAGGAGCCCTGCCCCAACCACTGAATGTGCCCTCTGGCTTCCAGAAACCAACCTGAAGAAGCAGGGCCTGCTGCCCCTCACCTTCGCTGACCCGGCCGACTACAACAAGATCCACCCTGTGGACAAGCTCACCATACAGGGCCTGAAGGACTTTGCCCCTGGCAAGGTCAGTGGAGGAGGAGGTTTGCTGGGCAGGCAGGTCAGGCCATTTCCCTACATACCCCGGGCCTTCCTAAGGGGACAGCCACCCTCCCCTCCTCCTACCTGACCCCACCTTTGTGACAGCTGAGAGGGCCCTGGAAGCCTCTAGGCAACCCCCGGAGAAGGGAAGGGGGTAGGGCCAGCCAGGGCCCACAGCTCACCCCAGCAGGACCCTCGTGGCCCCAGCACTCTCCCTTGGGTGCACTCAGACCCACCCACACCTACTTCCCTGCCTCGCAGCCCCTGAAATGCATCATTAAGCACCCCAATGGGACCCAGGAGACCATCTTGCTGAACCACACCTTCAATGAGACCCAGATTGAGTGGTTCCAGGCTGGCAGTGCACTGAACAGGATGAAGGAGCTGCAGCACTGAGCCCTGCCCCCCGCTTCACCCACTGCCCGCCTGCCCACCACCTCGGACCCAGCTCGGTCACGTACAAGGGCAGTCCTTGTGCTTTGTCAGAACCGGAGCTGAGCCAGCCATAGCATCCTGCCCTCCCCTCTTCAGCCCACCGAGCACAGGGCCTCTCCAGCCACCGGCCTTCCCGGTTCTCTGGCTCAGACCCTGAGCAGTTCTATGCACTCTATTTTTGATGACAAGACACCTCCTAAAACGTCTAAAGAAGTCTCTCTCCTGCCTAATCATTTCACGGGTGGCTGAAGGACTTGAGAGAATCTTTTGTTCTTGTGAGGAAAATAAGAATTACAGAAAGTGAGACTACTGCTGTTTGCTGTTACCAGTCGGGCCCTGGGAGGGGCTTCTCAGCCAAGGTGGACACTGCAGCAGAGGAAATGGGAGCCAGGCACAGGTGGTCTCCCCCAACCCTGCCCTCCCGTCGGGGGTTCCTATACTTCCCTGGCTGGGCCCAGTGGAGTCTTCCAGAAGGCAGGCTTTCACCCTGCTCTTAAGCTAGAAACACAGCCTCCTAGGGCTAGGGCGCTGCGGCCCAACTCTGTGCCAGGCCACCTCATGCCCCCTCTGGGTGCCAGTATGCCAAGGCAGCGTCCTGCTTAGCACTGACACCTGAGGGTGGGCACAGGAGGGCCCTGAGAGTGTCTGCTCGAGGTCACAGCTAGCACATGCCCTGTCCCTTCACTCCAAAGAGGAGGCGACAGAGAACAGCACTGCCCACAGCTGCTGCTCCTTCCTGGGGTGCTACCAGCTGACCCTCCCCAACCCTTCGTACGCTGCTGCCTGGTGTGGGCCAAAGTGCTTGGGCAGGGGCCTGAGGCCTACACAGGAGACAGGCCCCACAGCAGCAACGTGACCAAGGAGAGACTTACTACCTAGTGGGTGTCTGGGCCCAGCCGAAATGGGTGAAGGAGCGGGAGGAACCAGGCCAGGCCACTCTGCTGAACCAACAGTGGCACCTGCCCTGGTACCCAGACCTGTGGCATCACTAGCAGACTCAGGCCATTCTTAGCAGGAGCCGAGCTGAGCTGGGGTGATAGCTGGCCCCAGGCCGCCAGCTGGAGTGTGGTCACTGCCCCTTCACCCTAGGCCAGGGCGCCTCACAAGTCTGTGATGAAGGGGCTGGTCTGGCTGAGCTTAGGGGCTACCCCTGCCCCGCCCCCAAATGCTGCAGGGAAGTAGTGTCCCTAGCAGCTAGACTTGGCAGCAGCTGGAGCTCCCGGTCCAGAAGCAGCTACCCAGGGCCGGCCTCACCTCTGTGTGACTTCACGGATACAGCCCAGGGCCCTCGACGACCCACAGGCCCGCCTGCCTTTCCTGGAGGGGGTGGAAGTCATACCCAGAAATGACTTGGGGACATGCCATCCAAGCTGCGGCAATCAATGACCTTAGATCACAACACTGGCTGTCGGTAGAGATGAGGGCAGCCCCCCACTGATGGGGCTACTGTTTATTCAGTGTCTCTGCTGTCACCCAAAGGCAGGTGTCCATGGGGCTGCGAGGCTCTGGAGGCAGCTCCTGGAGGAGAGCACCAGGGAGCTGGGGGCCTGGGGGCCTGGGGGCCGAGCTCTCCAGCTGCACCTCCAGCTCGGTGGGGAGGGCTGCTCCTGGCGTCTGTCTCAGCTGCTGCCTGTCTTCCGGCTGCACCACTTCCTGATGGCTGGGGCAGGTCTGCCAGACTGGGCAGGACCCATGGGCCAATCCGAGCTAAGTGCTGGTCCACCAGGAGAGAAGGCCCAGGCCTGGCTCACTAATGGAGCCCTGGGGTAGAGAGAGGAGACAGGCCCACTGCACTTACAGGCAGGGCCCAGTGTGGGCGGGGGGGGGGGGGGGGTGGATCCCAGAGCCCCACGGGCACAACTGGGGCACACAGCTCACGTCTCCCGCCCCACCTCCCACTGAGGCCTGTAAGGAGGCGGGCTCACAGGGGCCTGGCCACGGGCCCTAAGGCCTCAGCCAACGTCAGGTACACTCTTCCTTACCCTTTGGTGCCCAACTGCCCACCAGTGGGTCTAGTCCTGCCAGAAAGGCCCTGATGAGGCCCAGCTAGCAAACATGCAGAGGGGATATGCTGGCCACCCGCCTTTCTGACAGATACAGTGGCCTCCCCAGAACAACCCAGGGACCCCCCCATCAGCCCAGGCCCCTGGAACCCTCCTTTTCTTAGCTGTCACTGACCAGCATCATGAGGGTAAAAGGCAGAGCAGGCCCTAGCCAGATGTGGCTAAGGAGCCCCACCAGCACCGTTCGCCCACAGTGGCCGCCTCAGGCCCAGCCTGCCTCGACTGGGAGCAGCTCTGAGGCTCGGCCTCCCCTGAAGCCTTCCCCCTTGGCTTTACTCATCTCCCCAGCCCCTTCTCCCCTAAAACCCACTCACAGTGCCCCTGCCGTCCGTCCAGCTCTGGCTCTGGCCTGGCTGCAGGCTGGGCTCTGACTCTTGCCCACCCTACAACAGCTTTACCACACAACAAAGCCTCACAGCAGGCCTGTGACTCAGGTTCACAAGCCAGGCCTGAGAAACTGAGGCTCACAGGACAAGTGTGAGAACACCACCAGGCCCTGGACCCTGACCCGCTTGCTGGGGGAGGAGCTCTGGGAGCAGAACCCCCAAGCTGCCCTCCCACCACACAGCAGCTTCGGGACCTCACCACGAGCGTGTACGGCGCCTCCTTCCGGGGCAGCTCCTCACTGGAAGAGGTGGCCTCTGCTGAGCTGGGCCCAGTCGGGGACGTGTCCATGAAGCTCTCGTCCACCACCCGGAAGCGGACCTCCTCGCCGACGTCCATGTACAGGTCGTGCGCGCCCTCCTCGGTCTCGTACTCCCACACCCACACCTGCTCTGCTTCATCGCTGGCAGGACCCGGGGTCAAGGGGACAACCTGCCACGGGGGGCCTGTGCTGGCTGGGAGCGCTGGGGTGGCTCCTGGGTTCCCATAGGGGCTGACCCCAAGGGCATAGTGCTGAGGAAAAGCAGGCCCCAGCCCCAGGTGTGACAACAAGGACAGGGCCTGGGCCAGGCCTGGGTCCTGCAGTGAGGGGCAGGAGGTCAGAGGCCAGAACTCAGGCCGCAGCTGGGCACCATGGTCAGGAACACACACACCTTCAGTGTCAGAGTGGGAGGCCCACCTTGGGGTGGGGAGTGACCCCAGTGTCTGCCACCCTGGTGCGTGGGGTCCACTCCCTGCCCCTGAGATCTGCTTCCCATTGAGTCTGAGGCAGAGCCCACATGTCCCATCAGAGGCCAACTGCCAAGTTCAAATTCTGTCCACTACCCACCAGCCTCGTGATTGGGGTAAAGATGTCCCAACCTCTCTGTGCCTCACTGTTCCATCTGCAATGAAGGGATTGTAACCAGACCTACTAGGGTCATTGTGGGGACTAAATAACGTGTTTTCCAGCACAGACACACTAGCCTGAAAGCCCACAGCACGAGGTGAAGAGACCAGCCCAGGTCACACACAGGCCCAGCCAAAGCTGTCAGCCGACCCAAGAACCCCCTCAGGCCGCCCCAGTTCCCTAGGGTCCCCTCCCCCCCTTCACCAAGCCCACACCGAGGAGCCATGCTGCCCTCTGGTGGCTGTCCCGCCAGCAGGCTCCTGTCAGCTCTGGACAAACAGGCCACCTCGGAGGCACACTGCCTCTCTTCTGTGCCAGGCTGGGCACGGCGGGTACAGTTGTGACAAGATGGGGTCCCTCCCTCACAGTCCCTGTGAGGACAGTCAGGTTAGGAGACAGACTCACAGGAACACCAGAGCAGCAAGGTGAGGGCTGACGGACAACAGGGGAACCCAGGAGGAACAGTGAGCCCAGCCCTCAGTGGCCGGGGGTGGGTGACTCAGGCAAAGCTCCCGGGAACAGATCTCTGAGGAGGTAGGGAGACACAGCAGGAAGGGGCAGAGCCCCACGGACACCACAGCCTGCACCACCAAGCCTGACTGCCCTGACAGACAGACAGACGTGTGGACACTGTGATCAGTGTGCGAGATACAGGCAGGTCAGCACTTCTAGGACAAAAGTGGGGGCTGGAGGGGCAGGCCCAGAGGCCAGCGCCATCAGATCGCAGACCAAGGGGCACCCCAAGAAGAAGTCTGAGCTCCTTGTAACCCGTTTAACCCTGGGAGGATACAACTTGGCTGGCTGCTGCAGAGACTCCGGGGGAATGAGAATGTCATCAAAGAACCCGAGAGAGACTGGAAGAGAGGAAAGTGACACGTGGGGTGGGGTTCACGGTGGACAGTGACACACCGAGAGGCCTGGCACTCAGACCATGTCCTGTGCTCCCCCACCGGCAAGTGTCTCCACAGGACTCTAGGCCCCTACCCATCCTGGCCCCATGGCCCTGTGGCTTCTGCCCACATGACCTGCAGCCCTGGGCAAAGGCCACCACTGGTCACCAAAACCTGAGGTGGTGGACACTGCACACAGCAGGGACCGGTGGGCTCCGAGGACTCTGGGTCAGCGCCGCCAGCTTCGTGCCCAGAAGACTGTGTTCTGTGTCTGACCCAGCCCCTGGAGGGAGGCCCACCACCACGTGACACACTGGGTCTTGGCCAACAGTCAGGGCTGCCTCACCGTGCACCCCCTCCGGGCTGCAGCCTTTAATCTTCCCGATCAGAATCTCGTCCAGGAACGGGTGGAACACCACGTAGCGGAAATGGACTGGAAAGAAATAGGGGGCATCATCATCAAGGGGCAGGCACCGAGACGGGGCCGTTCCCACTTCCCGCCACTGACCCTGCCCACCAGCACCACTGCCAGAGGCTGACAGGGCTGCTCAGGGACCCTGCCCAGCGTCCACTCTCAGACCCTCTGGGCCCAGACCACTCACTGAGCTGCCGGGACCCTCATCTGTCCCTTTCAGGGCCCAGAGTTCGGCACCAGAAAAGAGGGCTGGCTCCCAGGTCTGTCCGGAGGGAGTCACACCTGGACCCCGATTCTGGGCTAGCAATAATGCCAACAATTCCAACCTTCTTCCAGGGTCCCCCTTCAGTTCCAGAAAGGGCTGAAGCCACTGGAAAAGGAGCCAGGTTTGGAAATGAGTTTCCTGCTCCTGCGATTGGCACCTGCCCCAGGCAGAGCACTGACCTGGAACAGGAAGCTAAAATTGCCCTGAAACGAGTGGAGGGCAGGGCTGGCGCCGAGCAAAACACCCAAGGAAGGAGCCAGGTGGGTTCTGCACTCACATCCTGGGCTTTGACCCCAAGCTGGAGGAAGCAGTTCCTTGGGCCGTCCCCATTGGCCTGAACCCCTCCAGGGATCAAGACTAACAAAGAGGCTGCCTGTCACAGCCCACCCTGTGTCGGAGGTCACGATCCCCCTGTGAGGACGAGGACTTGTCTTGGAAAGACTGGCAACCTGCTCCCAGCCACAGAGCTGGTAAGTGGCCCATTCGGCCACCAGGGAGCCACACATCTTTCTGTACCCACCAGACAGGACCAGCAGGTGGAATCCTGCCTTCCTGGCCACCTACTGAACAGGCTTAGTTAGTCCCCTAAACACAGGCTTCTGCCCTTGGCGGCCTGCTCTGTCAGCATCGGCCTGGCTCCCTGCCTCCTCACCCACCCTCGCACCCCGTGGGGAGGCAGGCAGGAGACAGCCCCTTGCTGGGAACTGTGGGTGAGCTCAGAGCCTCGCGCCGGCCTCCCGGAGAGCAGATGAGGGCAGCCTGGAGCCACTTACACGTGGAACAGAAAAACCCCATCCCCACGGGACCAAACACCCTGTTTGGATGGATAAGCCCTCACTGCCCTCCACCAGGCTTGTGCTGGGCACTGGGCTTAGAGGCTGTTCCCAGGGAGCGCCCAGTGGGGAACAACCACATTCAAAATCAGACAACACACTAAAAGGCTGTGGAGCGGAAGCCGGCCCTAACCCAGCCTGGGCTGGGGGAGCAGAGCAGGCCAAGAGGGGCTTCCCAGAGGCGGCTGGGCCCCGTGGCCTGGGACACAGGGCTGACCAGGTGGGCACATTCAGCCAAGCTCAGCACCACAAACCATGAAGGCAACATCCTGTAAGCCCTTCAGACGCACCAGGTGCTAGATCAAGAAGCTTCACGGAGTTTCTCTGCTTTAAGCCTCAGAGGTCTGTTTTTACAGACCTGGAGGCTGAGCCTCAGAGAGGGAAGGCAGCCGGTCCCCGGGTCACAGAGCAAAGCAGCTGAGGCCCCGGCAGGGGATGATTCCTCAACACACAGGCAAAGGCGTGGAGTCACCTGGTGCCCTGCGATGCTTCTTCGTCACACACTCAGCCATAAGCCCTGGGGGTGACAGCAGGGGGAGTCAGAGGAGAGGGGGTCCAGGGCCCGGAGCCCAGAGTCATCCCCAAAGCACGGTGACTCCCAGCCACACACACACAAAGTAGTAACTCACCCTGCATGGTGCTTGACGGGCTGAGAGGACCCTCAAAACTGCAAGCTCAGTCCCCACTTTACGGATGAAGAAACAGGCTGAGAGAGGTGGAGTTGCCCAAGATTCACATCAGAGCAGAGAGTCAACTGGGCAGAGCCCACAACACAGTCCACAAAGACGATGTTCTACACCACCCTTGGGTGAGCTGCAACGAGGCTCATAAAAGCTTGCAAGTGGCCATCTAAGATGCACTACTGCAGGAGTGAAGAGAATCAAAGACTCAGAGAAACAATTAGTCCAAAGGACTAACGGGCTTCACGAACCACAGCCTCCACTACCCTGAGACCAGAACAACTAGATGGTGCCCAGCTGCCACTACCGACCACTCTGATCGGGATCACGGTAGAAGACACCGGACAGAGCGGGAGAAAAAGATAGAAAAAAGTTCAAATTCATAGGAAAGACCAAACTCCCTGGTGGAACCCTCAAGACTGTGGCCCTCAGACACCCTTCAGGCCTGGAATTGAACTCACTTCCAAGGATCAGCTTTCAGCCAAACAACAGACAGGTCTACAAAGTAAATAACCACCCCAGGAAGAAACGTGCTCCTAAGACCAAAAGGGCAGCATATGCCCCAAAACAAAGCTCAGAAGGCAGCAAGAGGCAGGAAAGAGGGGCCATGGGAAGGGGGAGCCAAGGAGGAGGTGGGAAGAGAGCTGCTACACTGAAGAGATTGCAACCAATGTCACCAAGCAAGATGTGTACAGATAGCTGAATGGGAAAGCAATTTGCTCTTCAATTCTCACCCAAGTCACACACACATACAAGAAAGTCTTAAGTCAAAGAAAGCTTCTAGAACTAATAACGATTTGGGAAGATTGCAGGGCACATGGTAAATACACAAAATTCAACTGTACTTCTCTGTTCCAGCACCCTTAACAGTCAGAAATCAAAACATTCCACTGATAGCATCAAAATCATGAAACACTCAGATGTCAGTTTAAAAAAAAAGAACTGGCCCAAGCAGACAGGGACACTTGGCTGCATTTTTTTTTTTTTTTTTTTGCAGACTTGTAGCCACAGCTTGATTATAATTACTAAGTTTTCACAGGACACTGAATGTACCGCAAAGGGTTTTATGACCCTCTTTCTATTAGTTGTTCCCTGTCCCGCCACCCTGTGCATTCCAGGCGTGGAGGTGGAGCTGCTTGCCAGAGGGCACTCAGTGGGGTTCAGACTTTCTGGGTTGGCCAGCTGTCATCTGCTCATTTGGGGTAGTCTGTTGATAGGGGAACCATGGAGGCTTAAAGCTAAGGAAATACTACCTTGGAGGTGTGGAAGGTAGCAACCCAAAATTACCTGCCAACCAAAAATCAAAACCAAGCCCACTGCCACTGAGTCAATTCTGACTCATAGCAACCAACCCCCTTTGGGTTTCTAAGATGGTAAATCTTTATGGAAGTAGACTGCCCAATCTTCCTTCCGCGGAGCGGCTGTTTGGTTTGAACCGCCAACCTTCTGGTTAGCAGTCAGATGTCTTAGGCACTGTGCCGCCAGAGCTCCAGAGACCTTTACTTTGCAGTCTTGTTTCTGCTCCAGAAAGGGCTCCTAGTCCCACAGACACGGCCGTTCCCCAGGCTCTCATCCACAGGAGCCAATCAAGTCTCTGGATTCCCAGACACCGAGGCCAGGCAGCCCCCCATCCCGTCATCCTCCGTCCTATCCTGACAGGCTGACCCGCGTGCCTAGTGCAGGGGGCTCCAGGCGTTTCTCAGACGTGGGCTTGTGTAAAGATCACCTGGCACCTGGTTAAACAGTTAGGGGGTAGGGGCCACCTCCAGAAACTCAATTCAGTAGGTCTGGGGCAGGCGGAGAATCAACATTTCTAAGGAGCCTTCCAGGTCTTGCTGGCCATTCCCTGCCATCTCCAAAAACACACCCCTTCCCCACATGACCTTGCAGTGCCTCACACGGTGGAATCTCTCCGGTCCCTGATGCTGGCCCCGGCCACGTGACAGGCTTTGACCAATGAGAAGTAAGTGTATGTGACAGTGGCCTGAAGGGCACGTGGGCACTGGGGCCCCCACCCTGGTGCGCTCTGGAACCCCAAGCCTGCCCAGGGAGCGAGGCCCGTCTAGCCTCCCGGAGAGCGTGCCAGCCCAGCTGAGGCCCCTGACCAATCACCCCACGGTGCGGCCACCCCAGAGCGTGCAGCCCCAGTCCAGCCCGCTCAAGAAGCCTGCCAGCTGACCCCAGAATCCAGAGAGCAGTGAGCACTGCTGAGACGGTGCAGCAAAGCCAACTGACACACAGACGACAGCAAGGGGAGAAAAGCTTGAGAAAAGTCACGTCACTGAGCCGCCCAGGCTCTAAGAGCTTCATCCGTGCTAACCCATCAACCTGCACCAGTCCCGCAGCAGAAAACCGTCCATTAACTGCAGTTTGCAGTCTCCGGGTGAGGCAAATGGTTTATAACATGCCTAGCTGCTAACTATAGGGTTGGTGGTTCGAGTCCACCACAGGTACCTCAAAAGAACAGTCTGGTGATCTAACTCTGAAATAACAGCCGCTGGAGGTCCTCTGGAGCACGGTTCTACTCGTAACACACCCGGGGTCACGTGCCATCAGTCAGCCGGAACTGACGCCATGCACCCACGGGGCAGTTCGACTCTCCCTTACAGGCTCTATGAGTCAGAACTGACTCAACAGCAACGGGTTTGGTTTATTTACCCTGCTCAGAGCACACAGCAGGTAAGGCGCAGGATCGGGGTCTGAACTCGGGGCACGCTTTTACCCATTACACCCCACTGCCCCGCCAAGGCCCCCTGCCCCAACCATCCCCCTGCCCAGACAGGCAGCCGCACTCACCCCTGCACTCCATCCTCCTAACCCAGCAACGGTCACAGCATGCACACTGCCATCAGCTGGCAGCCCTGCACCAGACAGTGAGCGCCCTAAAGGCCAGCCCAGAGCAAGGCTTAGGTATAGATAAGACCACAGGGTGCCAGGACCCCAGAGCTGGAGAAGGCCCTCAGAATACCCTCTCCAACCTCTCATGTCTTACAGGTGAGGAAACTGAGGCCCAGAGAGAGAAGACGATTCCACTAGTCGATTCCTGGCAGAGTCAGGACTAGGCCCAGGTCTTCTAACCCCCAGCCCAGGACTCCCACCACCCTCAGCCATGTCTGGGGTATGTGACTTCTTGCTACAGGAAACCAAGCCCCAAGACCTCCAGTGCCCCAGAACACCCACCTTTGGTGTGCGATGCACCATCCCCCGGGAACACGTAGGCGTCCTCCAGCTTGGTGATGTCAAACAGACAGATGCAGAGTCCCACGTTGTACACGACCTGTGTGCATATGTGTACACACACGTGTATGCCCACAGTGACCCAACTCCCCGGGCAGTCTCTCCTGAGACCCTCCCACCACCAGGCAGGTCTAATTATCCCCGTCCAACCGACAGAATGGATCCGACTCAAAGGCAGTGCATTGCATTGCGTTGCAGACAGAATGAGTTGGGGCTGAAGCTGAGGTGACTACGGAGAAGAAACCTCAGAAGAACATGGGGCTCTGGAAAGAGAGCCTTTGATGCAAGACCGGCTAGGTTATAATCCCAGCTCCCCTGCTCGCTGTGTGACCTCTGTGGGGTCACTTCACCTCTCTGAGTTCCCTCAACTGCAAAAACAGGACATGCCAGGCTGCGAGCTGTTAAAGAGGACAGATGTGCGGCTCTGTGCTGGTGCCCGACACACACGCAGTGACACGAGTCAAGGGCGACAGCTTTTCCTTGTAAGGTGGGTGGTAGAGAGGCCTCTGGTTAAACCCACACATCCCACTGCCCCCAAGTCCAGGGTAGAGCCTCCTATCCCAGTGAGCGTCAGAACAGCAGCTAATCCCCACCCTGACTGTACAGTCTCAGACACACACCAAAGGCTGGCCCAATGACACAGCACCAGGGCCCTGAGCCAGCAGAGAACGAGGGGGGTACCAAGCAGCCCAGGCCCCTTCCCCACCCCACGTGCTCCAAACAGCGGGGTGCTCAGTGTCTCCTCATCTGCCACCAGCGCCACCACTCCCTGATCAGAGACCGGGCCGCACTGTGCCAGGAGTGAGCAGCTCAGAGACACAGCCAGGCCAGACCACACCGCCATCAGGGCACAGGCTGACCTGGCCAGGCCACAGAACCTCTTCTGAGCGGCCTCCTCTCAAATGACCCAAGTCCAGAGACGTGTCTCTCATCCCTCACCTACGTGCTGAAGGACTCGAGCCCCAAAGGAACTGCGTGCCCTTCAAGGACTTCTTCACACCTTCCCCCTCCCATGATGCTCATACCTGGTACCCCCACAGACCTCTCACCTCCTGTAAACAGCAGCCATCCGTAAGGCCTCCATGAGTTCTGCCCCCAAGTTAACAACCCCACCTCTATCCACCTCCCTGCTGTGGCCTCGGCCACCCGTCTAAAGCCAGCCAATCCTCCCTCCGGCTTCTTTCATCCCTTCACGTCTCAATGCTCTAAGGGTGAAGCCAGGCCCCGCACGGCCCAGCACTGGAAACGCCAGCTTCCCTCCCGTCTCGCCTCCTCCATACATGGTTCCTGCCACAGTACCCTTGCACGTGCTATTTCCACTGTCAGCTCAGCTCTTCTCTAAGCCTAGTTCCCTCCAACCCCAAAAATAAATGCCGCAGTTAGCTGTTCCTCACGATCAGATCTCAGCCACAGCACCACCTCCCAACCAAGCCACTTGCCTCCCCCCGATTCCAAGTGAAGTTCCTTCACTGCACAGGCTTGCAGACACATGTTCTTACCTTCGCTCACCCCAAATGTCAATACACATGCAACTGCTTTGTCCACCGGACTACAGGGCAGACACTCATCTGTTCATTTATTCAATCAACAGGCATATATGGAACACCTAGTACACACTTGGTACACAGTGTGGCTAGGTGCAGGGGACACCACAGAGAAGACAGACACAAAGTCCCTGGCCTCACGGACAAAGAGAAAAACATCACCAAGGAAACAAACATACAAAAACACGAAAGTTCGGAAAGTGCTAGATACACTCCTTGGAGCTATCAATCATGGGAGAACAGACGGGCGGTGTCTGCCCAGGGAGACAGCGCGGAGGGCGGAGTGCATGGGAGCGAAGGGCACAGGGAAGAGGTAACCATGGGGAGGAAGTGGGAAGAGAGCTATTACACTGTGGGGAACTAGTCAATGTCACGACACAAACTGCGTATGAACTGCTGTGTGGAAAATGAATTTGCTCTGTAAACTTTCACCCAAATTACAACAAAAATTAAAAAGAAAAAACAGTGGTAAGTGCTAAGGGGAGGGTGATGGGACAGAGACTAACTAACCTGGAGGGTTAGCACAGAAAAGGCTGGGGGAAGCCTCTGAAGAGCTGGCACGAAGGCACGGCCAGCTTGGCACAAAGAAAACGCACAGGTATTTCTTGCAGAAATGAATGAATAAACCCCCTGACCGTTAATTCTATGTTGCTAGAGCCTCTGGGAGTCACAAAACAATGTGGTAGGGCAGCAATTATGACTCCTATTTCAAAAATAGAAGCTGAAGCCCAGAGAGGGTAAGTGATTTGTCTGATGTTGCAAAGTAATTTGGGAGTGTGTAATCTAGCCATTCCCAGTAACAGCACTTTTTCAAATCCATTTTCTCCTTTGATCCCCTCTTACCACTTTGTAAGAAGCCCAGATGGCGCAGTGGTTAAACGCTCGGCTACGAACTGAAAGGTTGGAGTTTTGAACCCATCGGCCACTATGCATGAGAAAGATGTGGCAGTCTGCTTCTGTAAAGATTAACTCATTGTTGAATCGATCCTGACTCAGCGGCCCCTCCTTGGGTTTCTGAGGCGGCATCACTACGGAAGTAGATTGCCCACCTTTCCTTCCAGGGAGTGGCTGGTGGGTTTGAACCACCAGCCTTCTGGTTAGCAGTCAAGTGCCTTAGGCACTACACCACCAGAGCTCCTCCTGTAAAGATTATGGCCTTGGAAACCCTCTGGGCAGTTCTACTCTGTCCTATAGGGTTGCTATGGGTGGGAATCTACTCCAGGACAGTGGGTTTGGATGCTGGCTTTTTAAGCTCCCTTGTAAAGTAAGGATTACCTCCATCCCCTTAGACAGATGAAACCGAGGTTCTAGAGTTATGCTACTTGCCCAAGACCAAGGTTTGGCACCACCAAGCCCAGGCCTGCACGGGGTCTTCCGTGCCAAAGCTGACCCTCTACCCTGTGGGCCCAGTACCTTGTTGGCCAACTTCTTGTTCAGCTCCTCGGCAATGGAGTCATTGAGATTCCTCTCAAACTGCCACGGGGGGATTCGCACGGTGTCCACCATCTCCACTAGCATGAACATACTGGCCTGCGCTGGGGGGTCTGGGAACGGGAAGATCGGTCACGCCGGGGCCTGGAGCCAGTAGGAATCCCTGAGCCCCCTCTGTGCCGTCCTAATCGCTGAGATATCCCCCGACCACCAAGGCCGTCGGTTGGCAGAGCGCTAGGGTCTGGAAGTGCCCTGAGCAGGCCATGCTCTACCACTGCAATGGGAGGAAACAGGCCGAGCTGGGCGGGAGGTGGGGTATCATCCAGAGCCCGGGACGCGCCTCGGCTGCGCGCTTCCCTTCCCCACGCGTCCCGGGGCCACGAAGCCACCACGTACCGCGCTACCACACGCAGCCGCCCCGAGTTCAACCGGCTTTGGGAAAGTCTCCGAATTCCGTCGCTTCCGGAGAGCGGACCAATAAGAAGCTTCTGCCCGCCCCCCTACGTAGGGCGGAGTGACCTGCAGGCTGCGCGCGCTGGACCGGGCCAGGAAGTGGGCGGGGCCTCCTTTAGCCAGCCAGGCACGGTCAACCCTCAAGACCACACTTTTTGGTTGCTAGGCGACCTCTTTGCACTCCAGGTCGCGACGTCTCTCGCCTGGACTGTACCACACTCTCCAAT
>NW_006921670.1:6474312-6475156 GCF_000298275.1 Orycteropus afer afer
TGTTTTAGGTGCTGGTTGTATAGATGTAGGGAGCCCTGGTGGTGCAGTGGTTAAAGCTCTCAGCCGCTAACCAAAAGGTCGGCTGTTCGAGCCCCCGGCAGCTCAGCGAAAGAAAGATGTGTCAGTCTACTTTTGTAACGACTTAAACCTTGTAAACCCTACCGGGACTGTTATACTCTGTCCTATAGGGTCACTGTAAAGAGCTCTGGTGGTACAGTGGTTAAAGCATTCAGATGCTAACCAGAAGGTTGGTGGTTCAAACCCACCAGCCACTCTGCGGGAGAAAGGTGAGGTAGTCTGTTTCCTTGAAGATCTACAGCCTCGGAAACCCTATGGGGTAAATTCTATTCTGTCCTTTGGGGCTACTCTGAGTGAGAATCAAGTCAATGGCAGTGGGTTGGGTTGGGTTTTCGGTTTTGTACAGATATACACAACTGTCAGAACTCATCAAATTCAACACTGACGGTCTCTGCGGTTCACTGTGGGCAAATTATATCTTAATTTAAAAGTGATAATAAATGGGACTATAACCAACCTCAGAAGCTTCCCACTGAACTAAGAGTCTTGCCCAGACCCACCCCTCCAGCGCCGTCTGCTTCCCCTTCCTTAACGTTCCATCGTAATAGCTCACGTGGGCTGAGAGATCCTGTAACTTGTTCAAGATCTGGGCTGTGAGCAGCAGAGGTGTGCCTCAGTCTAAAACTCCACACTACACTGTCTACGTAAGTTGATAACACAGACGGTGGGGTGTGGAAAACATAAAAAGATCCTTGGGGTGATGATGGAGACTTGCCCTCAAATGCCTGGTGATTTCACAGTGAAGACTCTGACTACGGGCCTGGAT
>NW_006921670.1:6475801-6477236 GCF_000298275.1 Orycteropus afer afer
AGGGAAATGTAATTTCAGCTCTTTTTCCCACAAGCCGCTAATATCATTCCTAGGAGGCATTCAGTGAAAGAGTTTAGGAGAATAGTTTTTTTCTCTTCAATATCTCTCAGATACCCCCTCTTTATTCCATTCCCATGGCTACAACCTTGGTTCAGACCTTTTCATCCCTCCCTGGAGCTTCGCCACATCCCCCTCAGCCTGGCCTCACTCTCTCCTGCAAGTGACCGCAGGTGACCACCACACGCTCTCAAAAGCCTTTCCTTCATGACCTCTTTCGCCCACACAAAAAGATCTGGATTGACCAGCCGCCTTCTCCAGCCTCGCCTGCCATCTGTCCTCCAGGCAACGGGAGCCTCTAGTCCATGGATGGAAGAGAGCCTTTTGCAGCTCTGCCTTAAATGCCTGTTTTGTTTACCTAGAAAACTCCTACTCATCCGGCAGAACCCCAATGTCATGCCTTTCCTATTCCTTCATTCAACATACTGCATGTGCCCAATTGTTGGAAATCCAAAGGAGGGGAAGAAAAATGTGGGCCCAGATGCAGATTGGAGGAGGGGAAGAGAAGAGGAGAAAGAGAGAGAGAGAGAGAAGGAGAGCCTGGTGCTTGCAAGGAGCTAGAAGTAATTCCAGCGAGTCCAGGTGAGATGAGACCTGGCGGTGAGCTGTGAGGCTGGAGACCTAGGCAGGATCCAGACATCAAGGTCCTATGCTATACCACTTACGGCTAATATTTACTGTTCCCCGTGCTTGACAGGGATTAACCCACTTCATCCTTACACAACCCATGTGAGGCAGGGGCCATGGTCATTATCTCGTTTAGCAGGGCAGGAAGCAAAGGCAAAAAAAAAAGTAGCTTATTCAAGGTCACAGAGCTGAGTGGCAGAGCTGGACTGGGCCTCCAGAGCCCACGATCCTAACCACCGGGCTGTGCTGTCATGACGTTATCCCAAGGGCCTCAGTGGGAAGCCTAGCAGGTTCCAACAGGGAAATGGCACGATGACACATCAGCTGGGTACAAAGTGACGGGAGGGACTGGGCTGGAGCCAGGAAGTACAAGGAGGAGGTTATGATGGCCACCCTACCCCCAGTCAGAGGAGGCCTGAATGAGGCTGGTGGCGTGGAGACCACGAAGCTGAACAGAGTCCAGAGCTACTGGGGAGAAGGAATGGCTGGTCTCAGCCAGGGAGTGGGTGACCTGGGAGGCGGAAGAGGGAGGAGCGAACGGCCGAGGGCCTTAGCCACTTTCACTGTGATGGGAAACTGGAGGAGGGCCAGGCTGGGGTGGGGGCGGCAGCGCTGGTCAGTGTTTGGTTTCCCAGGCTTTGCTTGCAGGATTGCTGCAGCAATTTGTTGGCACTTTTTGTTTCCTCGTTGGTGAAAACGGGGACTAGGCCTCTTTATGTATTCTCCGCCTCATTCCCTGGAGGATTTGAGG
>NW_006921670.1:6478531-6512181 GCF_000298275.1 Orycteropus afer afer
GTTGTTGTTGTTGTTTGGTTTGGTGCCTTCTCACTTGTCAACCTTGGGTCTGTCGGCCTCAGCAGCCAGCAGCTGTCTGAGTCAAGAGATCCCTCCAGCCTCAGTGGGCCGGGAGCAAGAGGCAGAGCTGAAGCCCAAGGTCGAGGGGCTTTCACCCAGCCCCTAGAGCCTGTCAGTTGGAACTCAGACTTCTAGCCTCCCAAACTGTAAGAGAGTAAACTCCTGTTTGTTCAAGCCTCCCGTTTGTGGTGTGTTCCTGTCAGAGCGGCAGGAGGGAACCGAAACAGGCGGCTTGCATGTTGCTGTGAGGCTGGAAGCCATGGCTCCAGGATGTGACAGAGCAGCAGAGTCACCCACAGTGGACAGGGAAGCCTGGGAGCCAGCCCGCGCAAACCTCACGCGTCACGAGCACACCATCTGACTTAGGTGTGTTGGGCATGTCATCAGAAGGAATCGATTGCTGGAGGAGGACACCATGTTTGGGGAAGCTGAGGACCAGTGAGGGTGTGGGAGGGTCCTGGCGCCACGGCTCAGTGCAGCAGCCTCAGTGATGGACTGGAACATGCAGGTGCCTCTGAGGACGGTACAGACTGTTCCTAGGTGCGCTCTGTTGTACCCAAGGTGGCCGTGGGTCAAAGTCGGCTTGACAGCAGCTAACAGCAACTACGAGGAGCTCTGGTGGCATAGTGCCTAAGAGTGGCATAGTGGTGGGTATGAACCACCAGCCACTCCTAGGAAGGAAGGTTGGGCAATCTGCTTCTGCCTCGGAAAACCAAGGAGGGGTTGCTATGAGTCGGGTCCCACTCGTCAGATCCCACTCAACAGCAGTGAGTTTGGTTTAGAACAGCAACTACACACTCAACCACACACACACACATACGCTGGTGTACCACACACATACATACATTCTGGTCTATCACACAGACACGTGTGCTGGTCTAACACACACACATGCTGGTCTATCACACACCCACCCACACATGCTGGTCTATCATACACACATGTGTGCTGGTCTGTCTCACACATACACACATGTGCTAAGCTATCACATACCCACACGTGTGCTGGTCTATGACACATACAGCCACACGTACTGGTCTATCACACATACATACATACACATGCTGGTCATAAACACACATGTGCTGGTCTATCACACGTGTGCTGGTAAATCACACACACACACACATGCTGGTCTGTCCCCCACACACGTGCTTCTTCATCACACACATATATTCGTGGTGGTTTATGCATAAAATATTTCTGGAAGGATCCACAATAAACTGAGTCCACCGTGGGAAGAGGAAATGAGGAGGGGAAATGGGGATGGGAGGGAATTTTTTACCAACTCTGGAATCTTTGCTGCTTGGAGTCAGAGGAACACATTACCTATTCAAAAATGAGTAAAATTTAAATGAGAAAAGATAAGTAAAATTTAAATTTAAAAAGCAATTAAGATTTTTCACATCTTAAAGGGGAAAAATAACAAAACTCTGTTGGCCCCCTTTCCCTCTGGCTGCTGGCCCAGTTTTCCGCTCCTTTTACCAACAAAATTGCTTGAAGGCATTGTCTGTACTCACTGTTGCGATTCCTCCCTTCTCCTCCTGCCTTCAACCTGCTCACACAGGTTTCTACTCTCGCCACGCACTTGAAATGTCTTTCTCAAGGTCACCGATGGCCTCCAGGTCGCCGGGTCCAGTGGTAATTCTCAGTCCTCCTCAGCAGCGCGTCCCAGCTGTTCACTCCCTCCTCCTTCAAACACTCTGCTTGGCCTCCAGGACCCCAGGCCTTGGATTGAATTGTGTCCCAGAAAGCTCTGTTGAAGTCTTGCTCCCTGTACCGGTGCATGTGACCTTGTTTGGAAACTGGGTCTTTCAAGATGTTACCAATTAACATGAGGGCATTCTGGACTGGGAAGTGTCCTAATCCTGTTTGACTGCCATCCTTATAAAAAAAGACATACAGAGATAGACACAAGGCTGAGGTGGTAGCAACCTACAAGTCAAGGACGATCAAGGATGACTGGCCGCCACCAGAAACTAAGATGGAGGCATGGCATAGATTCTCCCTCAAGAGCTCTCAGAAGGAATCAACATGACCGATACCCTGATTTCAGATTCCCAGCCTGCAGAGCTGGGAGACAATCATTGTCTTATATGCCACTGAATTTGTGGTACTTTATGGCAGCCCTAAGAAACTAATCCATAGGTCTTGGCTAGATCCTCTCCCTGTCCTCCAAATGTTGGCAGGTCCTAGGGCTCCCCTTTCTGCTCTGTTTACACTCATGCCTGGGTGATCACATGTGGTCTGTGTTCACAGAATTGTGTGTCATGCTCACGATAAGTGCGGGACAAGGATTTGCTGGATGATTGAATGTATGAAAGATGGAAGCAAAAGATTAGCCTTGACATATGCATTCCCCTAGTCTCCCACCAGAGGGGCTCTGTGGTATAGTGGATAAAGCATTTGGCTGCTAACCAGAAGATCAGTTGTTCAAACCCACCAGTCGCTCCACAGAAGGAAGATGGGGTGATCTGTTTCCATAAAGATTTGCAGCCTTGGAAACCCAAGGAGAGCGGCTATGAGTCAGCATTGACTCCATGGCAGTGAGTTTGGTTTTTTGGTTTCGTCTACCTAAAGAGCCTTGATGGCGCAACTGTAAAGTGCTTGTCTACCATCTTAAATATGGCAGTTAGAACCCATCCAGTGACTCTATGGCAACAAGACCTGGTGATACGCTCCTGTAAACACGACAGCCAAGAAAACCCTAGGGGGCAGTTCTACTCTGTCACATGGGGTCACCATGAATAAAATTTGACAGCACCCAAGAACAATCTACCACTTACTGGTAGTAGGAGGTAGCTTTGGCTCTGAGCTTCCTAGCAACCAAAGCAAAGAGAAAAAAATATTCAGTTACATTATAGAAACTAACTAGGCTTTTGGGGTGGGCCGAGATTTTTTTTATTCTTATCCCTCCATTCTGAGTCCTTAAGGAATGGAGGCCCTGAGGAGCTGGCCAGTGCCCTCAACAGACTGTCTAAATAGCCCAGGGATGATTTTTATTTGGGCATTTTAAAATTTTCTTCCATGGAGCAAAAGTACATCTGAAGAGCCAGTATAGAAGGGGCCTAACCCAAGTGTACACAGGATGTAGCTTTCTGTTCTGGCTTGAGCCAAAAGAAAAATGTAGATAGTTGGTTAACAGGTATTTTGCTGGGGTCCAGTGTGGATGAGACCCTGGCTTGGGCTTCTGCTCTAGTGAGGGGGGAATTGGTGACATAATTTCAGGCACTGCTATTGAAAGAGGTCACATGGACGACGTTGACGGTGACTGCTGCTGTAGCCGGTGGTCAAGGGAGAACGGAAATGAGTCCTGATTGTTGAGAAGGCCGGGAGCCAGGGTGTTCAGGAAGGCGTGTGTGTATATGGACAGGTATTTGATGGAGGTTTGGCTCACAGGCCAGCCGAACCCTGGGTCAGACTGGCTACTCCAACCCCAGGGCCTCAGGGCAAGGTGCAGGGGAGACCAGCCGTGGGCCGGGGATGCCCCCTCCACCATCACAGAGAACTCACCTCTGAGTGCATCGCAGTAGCCGCAGTCTAGGGGACTGAAAAGATATTTCAAAGACAGTGTGGTGTCACATAACGAAAAAGAGTGTAATGAAGCCAGACCCACTGAGTTTGAATCCTAGCTCCCTGTTACCAACTGTGTGACAATGGACGGGTTTTTAACCTCTCTGTGTCTGAGTTTTCTCATTGTGGTGGTTATGTTTGTGTCAGCTTGGCTGGGCCTGGTTGAGTGGCTGGGCAGCTGGTGGTAGTCATTCCCCATGATGAGACTGGCAATCAGCTGCATGGTGGGATCTACCACAAGCGGCTGAGTAGCTGCCTTTGGGATAGAGTCTGCTTCCTGTATATAAGAAGCAGCTTTGGGAATGGTCTCTAGCCTATGGCACACTTGGACCCTGCATGTAGCCGTGTCATTGCTCAGCAGCCTTCTATGCTCTGCCGACCTTGGGACTTACAGTGGACTTAAGTTAATGGCCTGCCGTGTGGTTTGGTAACATCGGGACTGTGCCTTTTTACTTGTCAACCTTGGGGCTTCTCAGCCTCAGCAGCCAGCAGCTGAGTGAGTGAAGAAACGCCTCTAGCTCCAGTGGGCCGGGAGCAGGAGGCAGAGCTGGACCCCAAGGTTGAGGGGCTTTCACCCAGCCCCTAGAGCCTGGCACTTTGAACTCGGACTTAAAGCCTCCAAATTATAAGAATAAACTCCTGTTAAGGCCGTCCCATCTGTGGTATACTCCTGTCAGAGCGGCACCAGGGAACCACAACACTCGTCTGTCAAATGGCAGCAACACCTCTGGGCTCTACATACTGTGGAGTGTTGTGTGACTTCAACACCAGGTTGGTCCAGGTCTGGCCCCACTAGTAGGCTGGCAGTCACTACCAGAAGGTGAGCACTACAGTTGAGGTAGAACCAACAGGCTCTAACCCCCCTCTTCAGCTTTTCCAAGGCAAAAGGAAGCTTTCCAGGAGATGAGCTTTTGGGTTCTCAGCTCTTCATAAAAACAGCCTCTATGCGGAGTCCCTGGTTGCAGGCAGACAACGTCTTTGTTACTCAGCTGTGGGTGGGTAGTGGAGCCACTTCCTAAACGAACAGCTGTGCCCTCACGGTTGGCGGAAATAAGCATGACAATGCTTCAGACTTAGCTCAGCCTTCATTCAGGCTCTGGCTGCCTGGCAGCCAGAGGCCCCTGTGGCCAGTCCACCAGGAGGGGCCTCAGAAGGAGGCTGGACATGAAGCGAGGGGTCGGGCCCTTGGCACTTGCCTTGGCCTCGTCCACAATAGACCAGGCCTTGGCCTCCTCAGAACTGGCCTTCAGGCCTGGCTTCCTGGCCTCCAGCCCCACACCATACCACTCTCCCTTTCCTCACCAAATCTCATGCCCACCTGAGGGCCTTTGGACCACCTGTCCTCTCTCCTCACAATGCCTTTTCTTTATGTTGTGGCTCCTTCTTGTCACCTGTGTCTCCACTTAAAATGTCACCTCCTCAGAGAAGTCCTCCGTCACCACCAGCCTAAAGGGCCAAACCCCTCTGCCAGCCCACCAGTTTATAACCCACTGTTCCACCATGTTTCCTTCACAGGCACTGCTGCTGTTGGCAATCACTGGGTTCCTTTGCTTGTGGATTTGTTTACTGTCTGTCTCCTCAAGTGCAAAGAGAGCATCATAACAGCAGGGACCTTCTCTACCTTGTTCACTGCTGCCCCTAGTGGCCAGCATGGGGCCTGGCATACACAGGACGTGCTCCACCAAAACCATGGGTTGATGAATGAGTGCAGGGTAAGGATGAGGCCCCGGACTTATAATCAAACATCCACCTCCTTCGAGGTTTGAGCACGGAAGGGACCCTGAGGGCTACACGGAGCCCCTTGACTACCCTCACGTTCCCTTCATGTCTTCACCTGCCCCTTTGGGGTGGGGTCACTCTGAGAGAGGCCACAGACATCAAGGACTCCACTCCACAAACCCTCCCTGAGCATTTACTTGGTGCCGTGCTTTATACGGACATAGACCTGACCCCCTCGTGAACCTCCCTCATGATGGTGACAGGATTCTCCACAGAGGACGCTGCCTGGGCAAAGGCAGGAGGCAGCTAAGTAAACATGCCTGTGAGGGATGGCGAGAGTTTTGGGATGACTGGACGTCAGGACTTGTGGAACAGTGACAGGAGAAGTGGACAGTGGGCACCTCAAGTCGTGGGCACCTCAGGTCATGGACAGTTTATTCGGTGACTGAAGATGTGTCACCAACCTCAGACAGCAGCTGTAATTCTCCCTTCCATGTCTGGGGTTATAACCCAGGGACTCTGGACCCCTCACTTAAACTGCACAGAAACTCTCTTCAAAGCAACATAAGCAAACAAATACTTTTATTTTTTTTGCTCACGTAACTAAAAAATAAGGAGCTCTGGCGGCGTAGTGCCTAAGGCATTTGACTGTTAACCAGAAGGTTGGCGGTTCAAACCCATTAGCCATTCCGCAGAAGGAAAATGGAACAATCTACTTCTGCAAAGATTTATAACCTCAGAAACTCAATGGGGGTCACTAGGAGTTGAAATAGACTCAGCGGCAGTGGATTCTTTTTTTTTTTTTTAAACTAAAAAATATTCAAGCACAGCTAGATTTGGGTATTCAAGGGTCGTGACCCTCCCTACTGCTCTTTTCCACCTTCATTTTCATGCAGGCTTCCGCAGATGGTGGCAAAAATGGCCACCAACAATGGCATATTACCCAGCCACCAAAAGAATACTGTACTCAGACATGCTTCAATATGGATGAACCTCAGAAACACTATGTTAAATGGATGAGGCCAGACAAAGGTCAACTCTTGCATAATTCCCTTGGGATGAAATGTCTGGAATGGAAAAATCCGTGGAGTCAGAAGGCAGATGGGTGGCTTCCGGTGCTGAGGGGAAGTGGAGAGTGACTGTTTAATGGGTACGGGGCTCTCCTCTGAGGTGAAGAACATGTTTTGGAACTGGACAAGTGCGGTCGTTGCATAGCATTGGCTTGAGGCACAGCACAGTCACCTGGCCTGTAGGAAGCCTTAGTGCATCTTACTTCACAAATTTCATTAGTTACTTGTAAATTTTTTGATTATTTTCTTTTCAACTCCCTTTGTCTTAATAAGAGTCCTCTTGCAAATGCCAGCCTGCCTCAGTAGTACTAAGTACTAAGAAGAAATGAGGGAGATACTTTCTCCTTTCCAAAGTGAAGCTGAAGAGAAGGGGTGGAGGGGTAGCCATTTTGTGGAGGCCTCCTGGAGGCCAAGCCCCGGGCTTCCGTTGCTCTTGAAGCTCTGGAAACCCTCTAAGAAACATGCTCAGCGCCCAGCTTTGTGGATGAGGTCATGGGGGATCAAAGACATAAAGTCACTTGCTCAAGGTCACACAGTTTGGAAGTGCTGGAGCTGAGACTCAAACCCAGGGCTTGCCTGGTGCAGAAACCTGGGCTCTCCGGGGGCCGGCTGTCCTGCTGGGCACCTCACCTCAGGTGCTCAGTGCTCCCTGCTCAGAGCCTCCCAGGCCACACGGGTGCACGCACGTGTACACGTGTGTGTGTGTGTGTGTGTGTGTGTGTGTATAGCTAGGTTATCACTCCCGTGGTGTCCTCTTGAATGAAATTCAATAGAAACACCTCAAGGCCTACTGTGTGCCCAGAGAAAGAGCTGAATCCACGTGACTTGCCCACATTCATTCATTCCCAAGGATCTCAGAGCTGGTGAGTAGACGACAGGCCTGAGCATCGCTAAAGGCGGCCAGGGACCTTCTGAGGGTTCAGAGGGGAGAAGAGTGTCTGAGAGCCCCTGCTCACCCATCCTGTCTGCTTTGGCCTCCATTCTCCCAGACTCACCACGTCAGCCCCTCCCCATGGCGGACCCCAGCGTGCGCGCACGCACACACACACACACACACACCCCACACACTCCCTCACTCCCAGCTGCTCTCTCTCTGATGACCAGGAATGCAGCGGCTGTCTCCACTCTTCCTCCCCCTGCATTCCTCAGCATGGCCGCCAACCTGCGTGGCAAGACCAATGATACCATGACCCCACAGCCAAAGCCACTTTCCTAAAACAGAAGCTTTGGGGCCTTGCGAGGCACAGCTAACTCCCTCACCTGGTCTGTGCCAGACTCCGGAGGGACTGTCTGGACCAGCGGCGACAAGACCCAGTGTCCCTTTAAGCCGGAGTACAAATTCCCTTCCCGGTCCCTCCCCTCGGCTCTCCCTGACGTCAGGAAGAGGGCGTGTGTGAGTGAGTGAGGGGCCGAGGTGCCGCATGCTCGCACCGAGACATACACACACACAGAAACACACACCCACGGCACTTCTCTCAGACCCACCCCCTGCTGCCACCAAGCAGCGCCAGGGACGGGCTGAGTGCTGAAGCCGGGGCAGGAGGCCAGTGCTGGTCCCAGCTGCCTGGGAGAGGTAAGGGACTGGGTCGGGGAGGCCGTGGCTGGGGCGAAGGACGGAGGTGCATCATGAGGGGTGTGGGTCAGGGCTGGGAAGATGGGCACGTTCCCTGGGGCTAGACCAGCCCCGCCAGTTTACAGAGGGGACGCTGGAGGAGGCAGGAGCCCACCCTTCTGTCCCTCCCTCCCTGCCTTACTCCTCTCTGTCCCTAGGGAGGCTGAGGCTGTGTGGCTCTGTGTGTGTGTGTATGTGTGTGTGTGTCTGGGACTGTGTCTGGCTAAGAGGCAGAGAACACCTGCCAAGCCGCAGCCTCCTGTGCGGGAACCAGGGGAGAGACGGGGACTCAAGCATTACCTGAGCTCCTAGCAGATGCTAGGAGGAATGGGCACCGGGAACATCCTTGGAATTTGGGCCCGGGGCCGGGAGCGACCGCCTGGGGCAGGCAGAGACAGTTGGCTCTGGAGCAGCTGTCTGTCCAGACTATTTTTTCTCCCACTGCGATGGAGACAATTGTGTTAATTGGCTTGGCATGGTAACTCCATGTTATGATCTGCCCTTGGAACTGCCCAGACCGAATCCTTGCCTCCCCCAGGCACGCCTCTCCCTGCTTCCTGCTCCCTTCTGAGCTCCATCCTTTGGCAGGGCGCAGCCCCCAGGAGGGCAGGGGTGATAAGCAGGGGCATGCAGGGGCTCAGGGCAGCTCTCCAGGTGGCCTGACCCTGGCCCGGGAATCCAGGCGGAGATAAGGGGAGATGCTGGCCCTCGCCAGGGAGACGGCAGGTTCCCGCTGCCAAGCTGCCAGCCTGCAGTCTCTTCCCAGGGAGAGGGGAGGGGGCGCCGGGCGAGAACAATAACAAATACGGAGTGTGAACCGAGGTGGGGGAGGGGAGGAGGAAGTGTGGGCTGTGGGGGTGGGCAGCCTCTCTGGGAGCCTGGCCCCGTGCCCACCTGGATGGCATCCAGTGGGGGCCTCTGCCCGGGAAGGGGCGGTCTGCAGCCCCCTGGGGAGATGGAGAACCGGTTCCCCAAGCCCTGGTCTGTCCTTGAGGCCTCTGGGCCCTCTAAATTCTGAATGCTCCCTCTCCCAGCCCCGCCCCGCCCTCCCTCTCATTTCTCTGAAGCCCTTTCCAAGAACATCGATTTCCCATATCGGTTCTGCTGGCCCAAAAAGAGACCGGCGGAAGAGGGAGCTGGCGCACAGCGGCCCGGGAGAAGCCGGGGGACACGGTTTGGGCCACAGAGGCTTTCCACCCGGAGAGAGAGAGAACACGACGCGTGGTGGCCAGGGAGGGGACTCCTCGGGGATGCTAGGGGTCCCCGACACGGCGGGCTGCGGAGAGCACGCGCACTGCCTGCCCGTGACTGCGCCCAGCAGGGGGCGCTCGGGGTCCGGCCGAGCCGACCGGCCACAAGGGAACAACCGCATGACCAGGAGCCACAGCCTTGTGGCAAGCTTAGGGGCAGTTCAGATCTTCATCTGTGCAGAGCAAAAGAAATAGGGGTGGGGTGGGGTGACAGGGGCTCTTGCCCTGCCCCCCAAAGCCAGTGAAATGAAGATCACCAGGTGGCGTATGACACGCTGGAAAGCTGATGAGCTTTGGGGACAAGCCCACCTGCTTTCTAATTCAGGCTCAGTTACCTTGTATGCGACTCCAGTGGGTGCATTCTGCTCTCGAGGGGGGACTCAGAGTGGGGAAGTGACTAGACCAGGGTCACACAGGCAGGCAGAGGCGGAGCTGGGGCCAAATTAACCAAAGGCCCATTAACACAGCAGACCCTGGCCCCTACCCCGGGGCAGCCTGGGCCTGGGACAAGGAGAAGGGTAGAGGGGTCTCCTAGATAATTCAGTGTCCGAGTGTTGGCCTGACCACCCCTCCACACACACACACACACACACACACACAGTGGGAGAGGGAGGACCAGGCTTAATTAGGTCACCTCCAGCAGCAAGACCAGCTAGGCACTGAGGTATTTTGGGGAGTGTCTGGGAGGTTGGGGGAGGGGGGAAGCCAGGAAGTGCCAGGTTGTGACTGTGGTCCCCAGGCTGTTCCCTGTGGACAGGACCACGATGCTCTGAAAGGCCCCGACTGTCACCTTCCTTCTCTGTCCTTCCTGTTTTAAGTTACCACACTCATGCCTCCCCATGTCTTTTATGAGCCTAGGAGTTGGCCCCGCCTCGCAGCGACCCTGCTACAACAGAATGAAACACTGCCTAGTCCTTTTCCAGTGATGTGTCAGACAATATGTCACTGCTTCTCATAAAGTTTTCAGTGGCCCCAATTTTCTCAGAAGTGGAAGGCTCCGTCTTTCTTCCCCCGTGTCTGCTCCCCCATAATAGGGCTTGGGGCTGGGACGTTTTATTGGGGGCAGTTGTTGTGAAGCTTAGCAGAGTTGGTGAGTGACTCACCCAAGGTCACCGTCTGAGTCAGCGCAAACCCAGAAATAGAACCCCCGAGTCCTGACTCCCCGCTTCTTCCACACCCCTGTTCTTCCTTCTGAGGGGGCAGAAGCTTCCAGGGAATTGCTGGTCCTGCCTCCCCGCCTCCTGCCAGAGGCCTTTCTGCACCACCCCCCAACAAACATCTTCAAGGTTGGAAAGTGGGAAAGGCAGGAATCTGGGAATCAGCTGACCTGCCTGGCTGTGTGACCTCAGCAGCTCTTGTGACCTCTCTGAGCCTGTTTATTCTTCTGAAGTGTGGACATGATCGTGGTAATCGTTGTGTAGGGTTGTTTAAAGAAGTAAATAAGGAAATGGGGCAAAGGGCTTGGCCCACAGCCTGGCATGTGGTTAATATGCTCTAGAGGGACTGCCACACTGGGTGTCTGTGGTCTGTGACCCCCACTGGACCGGGGCCTCCCAGGGCAAGGCTGAGCCTCTGTCCTGTTTTGTCAACCCGGCACTTGTTATATTTCAGTGATGTGTGTGTGTGTGTGTGTGTGTTTGTGTGTGTGACGATCTCAGAAAGGCTGGCGGAGCTGGCGACAATTTGTGTAGCTGGGAAGAAAAGTGCGGTGCAGAGAGAGGCAGATGCCTGCCCCAGATCACAAAGCACAGTGAAGGGGGCTGGGCCCAGTGGCAGCCTGGCCACGGCCTCAGGGCTCTCGTTCCCTAACCTGCCCAGAGGGATAGACACTGCCAAGGTCAGGAGCGGACCATGGTAGCCACCTCCTGCCCTGCTCTTTTTGGGCGAGCTGAGAATGGGAGCAGAGCACCTGATGGTCACAGATGACAGGACTGAGTCACCGACGGGAGTCGCCCCTTCGCCCCAGGAGGCTGCATCCTGGCCCTGTTTTGCTTTTACCTCGGCTGACCTCTTCCTGCGCAGGGTCCCTAGGTCAGTCAGCTGGGTTTGTCCTGCATGGAGACAAACAAAATTGGGCTTGGCTGGGAGACCAGGGTCACCACCAGTGGTCAGGGAGAGGCCTTCTCACAGGCGGACCAGTGACACGGTTTCCTGGCCCCTCCCACAGCCCAGGCCAGGTGCTACAGTTAGCTCTATTTGACAGACAAGGAAACAGCCTTGGAAAGGGAGGGTCACTCAGCTAGGACCGCGGAGCCGGGATTCAAACTCCAGCAGTCAGTCCTCTCATGCCCCGCTGCTGGTCCTGAAGGGGATATTACCCTGGCAGGAGATGTGTCCAGACGGGCACACAAAACCCTCAGGACTGGGCTTTGGTTCTCTGTGAACTGAAAAAATGTTCTCCTAACATGTATGCTCTGCTGTGGGGGAGTTTAATTTTTCCTCTTTGGTTTGTCAGGGGAAGTTTTTTTTTTTGGGGGGTGGAGAAACTCAGTCTTGGCTTGACTGAACCTGGAGCAGAATTAATGCTCATGGGAAGTGTTACGGGTTGAATTCTGTCCACCCAAAATATGTGGTGTCAATCCTAACCTCTCTGCCTGTGTTCTAACCCCATTTGGGAATGGTTTGTCTTTGTTAGGCTAATGAGGCAGGATTAGCACAGGGAGTATTTTGAGTGCTTCTCTAGAAATAGAAAAGACATTAATCACGCAAGCCTGGCAGAGATGGGGGAAGAGGGATGCCATGGAGGTCTCCAAGGAGCCAGGAAACAAGCTGAAGCGACAAGGACCTTCCCCTACAGCCCACAGACAGAGAAAGGCTTCCCCTAGAGCCAGCGGCCTGAATTCAGACTTCTAGCCTCCTAAACTGTGAGAGAACAAATTTCTGTTTGTCAAAGCCACCCCCTTGTGGTATTTCTATTATAGCAACACTAGAGAATTAATAGGAGCTCTGGTAGCATAGTGCCTAAGGCACTTGACTGCTAACCAGAAGGCTGGCGGTTCAAACCCACCAGCCACTCCTCGGAAGGAAGGTTGGGCATTCCTACTTCTGTAGTGATACTGCCTCGGAAACCCAAGGAGGGGTCGCTATGAGTCGGGGCCGACTTGATGGCAAATTAACAACAACAGCAACAGAGAATTAATATTGTTACCAGACAAATCTGGGCTTCATCGCTTACCTGCTATGTGACCTTGGGCAAGTCACTTAAGCTCTCTGAGCCTCAGCTTCCTCCTCTGTAAAATGGAAACGATTGTAATTTCAATGTCTCCAGGCAACTGGGCAGAACTGGGGAAGAATCTCCGTGGGGCCTTTTGCACAGCGCAGGGCACTCAGATGACAGGCCAGGAAAACCTTCCCTCCTCATCTTGACTTGCCCCTTTCCACGGCAACACTCTGGAGAGAGGGGCCTCAGCTGAAGGCCTGCCCTGCATCCCCTCGCTCCCTTCACCTAAGATCCCAGGCTGCTGGGCGCCATGCAGCTCCTGCAGGGCCCAGAGAGGGCAAGGCTCTGTCCACAATCACACAGCAAGTCGGTGGCAGTGTATAGGCCTGTTTTTCTGAACCCTGGTCCCTGGAGTTAGGTTCATCTGGCTCAGATCCTGGCTCAGATCCTGACTGCTGTGTGGTCTTAAGTGAGTGACTTAGCCTCTCTGAGCTTCAGTTTCCTGCAAAGTCGGGGTAACGATGTTACGATCATTAGTTGCTGCCCAGTTGCCTCTAACTGACGGTGACCTTATGAATAACAGTGAAACGTCCGGTCCTGTCCCATCTTCATGATCATTGGCGTGTCCCAGTCCCACCTCACATATGCTGACCTTCTCCTTTAATGAGCATAACGTCTTTTTTACTGATTGATCTTTCCTCGTGACGTGTCCAACGTAAGCAGGTCGAAATCTCACCATATTCCCTTCTAAGGAACATTCTGGTTATATTTCTACAACCAGAATAACAGTACCGGCCTTAAAGGGCTGTTGCAAGAATGGTATACAAGGAGATGGTATGGGGCTGGGAGGTGCGGGCAGGGAGGGTGAGAGTGTCTGGGTGGGCCTGGCCCTGCTCAGCAGGCTCTCCACGCCCTCCACGCCCTCTCCCCCAACACCCCACTTCGACTTCGCAGCCCTGTCTGAGAGGAGCCAGCCGCCAGGCTCCTGCTGAGTGCTGGCCACAAACCTAGGCATGTCTGGGGTATGGCAGGTGTGATACGTGCCCTAGGTACCACTTGAAGCGGGGGCGCCACTGAGCAGATTCTGTTAACCATCAGTTTCTATGGCCGGCTGTGAGAGAGCATTTCAGTGAGTTACAACTAATACTTTCATACTGGAGAGCCTCCCTGGGTCAAAGCCAAGTGTGTGGTCTTACTCTGCTGATGTAGGAAGAGAAGAAAGTGAAATAATGACGTGGAGCCCATCACAGGCCAGTTTCAGCAGTGAAAGCAAGGAAGATGTGGTTGTCATTTTCATGTAGTGCCATGACGTCTTAAGTAAAAGATGAATGAGCTTGACTTGTATTTCTGGGCTATATTACGATACAGTTCTCTTAAAGGATGGGTGTCAGATGTTTGGCCCAGGGACAGTTCCAGTGTTTGCCATAAATGCTGTTTTCTGTAGATATGCCTCTGCCCACAGTGTGTCGTGTTTCATCCTCAAACACTTCTCCGAGGGCAGGATTCTGGTAACTCCTGTTTCCCTGATGAAGCCCTGCTGGCTGCTTGTACCACCAAGTGCCTTCTCCCAAGGGAGGCCTCAGCCCAGCGGAGGGAGGTCCTGTGGGGCTGGAGGAGACGGATGACATGGTTGTCACTTTAAGTCCTTCCCCTCTCTTCTGTTGCCCGCAGCTCCCTATCTCTCTAGATCCATCGTGGGGAAAGGAAGAAAGAGAAGCATTGTTGTTATGTGCCGTTGAGTGGGCCCCAACTTATAGCAACCCTTCCTTGGGTTTCTGAGGCAGTATCACTATAGAAGTAGATTGCCCAATCTTCCTTCCGAGGAGTGGCTGGTGGGTTTGAACCACCGGCCTTCTGGTTAGCAGTCAAGTGCCTTAGGCATTATGCCACCAGAGCTCCTAAGAGAAGGGTAGCCTGTCCTCCATCCTGAAAACAAAATAAAAACAAACCCACTGCTGCTGAGTCACTTCCAATTCATGGCGACCCCATGTGTGAGTAGAGCTGCTTCATAGCATTTCCTTGGCCGGGCCTGTGTTCCGCAGCACCACTGAGAGGGTTTGAACTGCCAACCTCTAGATTAGCAGCTGATTGCAAATTGCTTGCCCCGCCCAGGCTCCTTCACCCTGGATAAATCGGCGTAGCTTTCATGAATCCCTGTCTCCCACCGCATGCATGAGGCCTGGAAGCTGGTCACTCGGCCTGGGAGTGGAAAGTCTGGCTGGCCTGAGCAGGCTCCAGCCACCCGGTCTCCCTGGTGACTGCTGTGGGCTGTCTCCGTCCCCCCCCCCCCCCGGCCCACGACCTCCCAGCACCGACTGTCACGGCCTGGAACAATAAAATGGTGCACTGGGGAGACTGGAGAGGGGAGGCAGAGCCGGGGTTGGCTGTGCCTTCCTGCCCCTTCACCTGGCACCCCTGGCCCAGGTGGGTGCAGGGGTTCCAGGGTGCACTCTGGAGCCCTGGCCGGCTTCCCTGGCTGAGCCCTCCTGGGTCACTTTGCTGCTCTTCCTCTTCTTGTTTTGTGACAGCTTTGTTGAGATATTACATGCATACAACTCACCCACTTAAAGTGTACAAGTCAATAGTTTTCAGTATATTCAGAATTGTGCAACCATAGTTCATTTTAGCGAATTTTCATCACCCCAGAAAGAAACCCCGTATCCACTGGCAGTCATTCCCAACGCCCTCCCCAGCCCATGACAACAGCTAATCTGCTATCTGTCTCTAAGGATTTGCTTATTTGGGACACTTCATTTAAATGGAATCGGACAATCCATGATCTTTGGTGATTGGCTTCTCTCACCGAGCGGCAATGTTCTCAAGGTTCCGTGTTCTAGCAGGAATCGGCCCTTTGTTCCTCTTTATGGCCCAATAGCATGGCACCGTAAGGACACACCAGTCCATCCATTCATCACTTGATCGGGCTGTTTTCCCTTGTTGACTATTATGAATCCTACCACTGTGAACATTTGTGTCCATAAGTTTCCGTTTTCTTTTCTCCAAAATGGAGATTAAAGATGCCAAACAGTCCATTTCCACCTCTTGGGGTAACTCCACAGCGGAGGGCTGAGAGGCTGTAACGGTGATTATCGCTCTCCTGAGGGGGGCTGGGCCCTGGGGCTCTGAGCTCTTCTGGCAGCTTGGAGGCGTTACCAGGAGGGGGGCTGCCTGCCTTTCCACAGCGATGGCAGCACAGGCTCACCCCCTGGGCCCGGAGGTGGCCCATTGCTCCAGTAAGGGGGGTAGGCTGGGTGACCCTGGGTTCTTGCAGCCCTGCCGGGCCATGTTTGGGGCTCTCTGAGTTCTGGAGTCCTGAGGAGACTTGAAGTCCTCCCTGGAAGCTGCAGGCTTAAAGTGAGGGGCAGGGGGACTGCCGGACCGACACAGGTAGGAGCTCAGCATGCTTAGATGTGATGTGGGGGCATGGAGGGATGGGGACAGGGAGGCAGAAGCCTGTCCCCTACCCCTCTGCACTAGGAAGCCTCTTCAGATCCCCAAGCTCAGCCAAGCCTCGCCGCCTTTTTTGCAGATGAAGAAACAAAGGCCAATGGAAGAGCTATCCAAGGTTCCACCCACTGCCCTCAAGTCCATTCTGATTCCGACCCACAGTGCCCCTAGAGGACAGAGTGGAACTGCCCCACAGAGTTTCCAAGGCTGTCAGTCTTCACAGAAGCAAAGCCCAAACCACACCCACTGCCATGGAGTTGATTCTGACCCACAGCGCCCCTAGAGGACAGAGTGGAACTGCCCACAGGGTCTCCAAGGCTGTCAATCTTCACAGAAGCAAAGCCCAAACCAAACCCACTGCCGTGGAGTCGATTCTGACCCACAGCACCCCTACAGGACAGAGTGAAACAAGGCTGTGGTCTTTAAGGAAGCAGACTGAGTCATCTTGCTCCCATGGAGTGGCTGGTGGGTTTGAACCTCTGACCTTTCAGCTCACAGCTGAGTACTTAACCACTAACTGAGCCTCTGGTTCCTTTATTCAAGGTCAGCAGCTAATAAGTGACGGAGCTGGAGGAGAGCTTGTGGTCCAGGGCTGCTTCCCTGCCCCACTGTGGTGGGCCAGCTGGCCAGGCTCGGTGGACAGCCTGGCCTGGTACAGAAACTGTCCTCCCCAGGACTTCACAGCAGCACCTCTTGGGGTTCAGGGCTTGCCAGTCCCCAAAAGGAAGGGAGACTATGTTCTTTTCCTCAGCAGGGGACCACCATGCATGAATTCTCCCAAGGTCATCCAGGCACCAAGTGCTCCAGGCAGGGGTTTCTATTAATTGGTATTGATAGTAGCAAGTGGGGGATCTACCGGGTGCCCGGGGCTGACACACACACTAAATCATCGGACCCCCAGCAAACTTGTGTGGTAAATATCAACCTTATTTTGGAGACGAGGAAACTGAGCTAAGGAAAATACTCCCAAGGGTTCATCCTGGGCTGGCCCTGTTCTATGAACTATGAACCACTGTGCTCATTTTGCAGAGCAGGAAGCTCAGACAAATTCTAAAGCGGTAACCAAGACCACATAGCTAGTAAGCACAGAAGCCAGGATTCAAACCCAAGCTGCCTGGAGCCCGCACTGTCGCACACTGTGTGCGAGCTGTTGAGTGGCTTCCTTGAGGTCATCAAGTTACAGGGGACAAAGCTGAGATTCAAACCTGGGTCTGTTGGATTTGAAACAGCTGCCACCTGTGCTGAAGCACACTTTAGACCACCCTCTGGCCACCCCACCGCCCAGGCCTCCACAGGGACAGAATTGCAGTGGAAGGACTCAGAGGTCCTAGAACCCTTCGGCCTTTCTAGTGAAGACACTGAGACCCCAGAAGGGGCTGGGAGTCCCCCAGCCCAGACCAGACTCACCCGTGCCTCTCTCTCCCCCTCCAGACGGAGCCCGTGGCTGGTGAGGCTGCCGAGCAGGGCCAGGCTGGGCCCTGCCCGCAAAGACGCCCAAGCCCTTCACCGGCCCCTGCGCCCGGGAGCCCTCCAGGCTCTCCTGCCTGCCCCGCCATGACATCGGAGCCCACGTCGCCCCCAGTTGTGCCCCCACTCCACTCCCCCAAGTCTCCCGTCTGGCCTACCTTCCCCTTCCACCGAGAAGGCAGCAGGGTCTGGGAGCGGGGCGGTGTCGCATCTCGGGACCTGCCCAGCCCTCTGCCCACCAAACGGACCAGGACATATTCAGCGTGAGTACCTGCCCCTCATCCAGGACAGGGCTCCAGCCAGGCTGCCCACCCCATCCTCCCAGCCCTGGGAAGAACTCAGGTCTCATCCAAGGACAGGGAGCTGTCTGTGCAGTGCCAGGAACTGCAAATGTTCATTCATTCATTCATTCCACAAAGCTTTGAGCTCCTGATCAGGGATCCAGTGATGAATAAGACAAAGTCCAGCCCACCAGCTGCCTATAATCAAGGCAATTTCCTCACCATCCATCACCACCAGCAGGGTTAGGGTGAGAACCCAGCCTGGGGGGTTTAGAGATGATGTATCAAATGAAGTGATGAGTAGAATACCCTGTGTCATGAGGTAGTGAGAGCCCCATTTTGGGAGGTAATCAAGTCTAAGTTAGACATCCTTTGCTCAGAGATCTTGCAACAGGACTCCATTTACGCCTGGACAAACTGCGGAGGGGAGGGTGCTATGCAGAAAGGCTGAGAGCTGGAGACTTCCCTTGCAGTGTGACCCTGGGAGATCCAACAGGCCTCCATCTCCTTGTCTGTTGAATGAGGACGATGGGAGGACTGAGTGGGTGGTAACAGTGTGTGGTTTCTGACCTGGGAGGGGTCCCAGCAGCCCTGAGGTGGGCTCAGCAGGCAGGGCATAGGAGGGCTGTGAGGTTCTGGGGAGTCCCCAGCTGCAATTCCCCTACCCTATCCCCAGGACAGCCCGCGCCTCGGCTGGCCCCGTGTTCAAGGGCGTCTGTAAGCAGTTCTCGCGCTCACAGGGTCATGGCTTCATCACCCCTGAGAATGGGTCTGAGGACATCTTTGTGCATGTGTCTGAGTGAGTGCCCCCACCTCCTCGTCCTTGGCTGGGCCCCTGCCTGTGTCCCTCACCTTAAACAATGCCTCTCCAGGCCTCTCCCTTCACTGCCTGAGGCCTGTCCTCCTGGCATCTGTCTCCTCTCAGTAAGGGGCTGCGGGTGCGTGGGAGGAGGGGGACTGGGCCAGGTGAGAAGCGGGCGCTCAAACCAAGCTTGGGAGCCTGCTCCACGGGGCCTAAGAGGGCCAGTCCAGCCCCTGGGCCTTTCAGCCTAGAAGGGGCCTCAGGAAGACAGGACAGGAGGTAGGTGGCCTGGGTCTAGGACTGGCCCCACCCCTGTGCCAGGGATGACCTGGGTAGGCACCGAGCTGCCCCAAGCCTCGGGGGACCTCACTGCACCCTTTCACACTTCACTTAATCCCAAACACCATAGGGAAGCAGGTGCTGTCAATAATTCCCCTTTCATAGTGAGCTGAGGCCAGGCTGCAGGGGGCATCTGGGGAGTGGGGGCTCCTGGGCTGACCCCCTGTCCCTCCCACCAGCATCGAGGGGGAGTACGTGCCCGTGGAAGGTGATGAGGTGACGTACAAGATGTGCCCCATCCCGCCCAAGAACCAGAAGTTCCAGGCCGTGGAGGTGGTCCTCACCCAGCTGGCCCCCCACACGCCCCACGAGACGTGGTCTGGTCAGGTGGTGGGCTCCTAGGCGGGGGGCTCAGGTGCCAGCTGACTGGGCGGCGGGAGCCAAGCAGGGTGGACGGGCAGCAGCCAGCCCGCACCCCCACTGCACCGGGCAGCCGCTGCGTGCACCTCTGTCTGTCTGTCTGTGCTTGTGGCCGTAAGTGTGTGCCTCTACCCACCCCCGTGACCTGTGACTGTGAGCTGGCCAGGCACTGGACTGGGGGGAGGTCACTAGGCCTACCTCTCTGCTTGTCTGCTGTCCCTCCCTCACTTCCCTCCACACACACACAGGACCCTCCCATCCTCCTGCCACCTGTCCACTTACTCAGCCTCCGAGAGCCTGCGTCAGGCTGGGGCTGGGGCTGGGGGGAAACCAGCAGAGCCGTCTGCACAGTGGTAGTCCCTCTGCCTCTTGTCTCCTTGCCCTATTGGGCCCCAGGCTCTGACCCGGGGGGCAGGCTGCTGTATTGCTCATGTCCCCATCCCTGTGGCCTGCACCCTTCCTCTTAGAAGCCAGGCCAGCGAGCACACTGGGGAAGCCTCCTGGCTCCTGGCACTGGGTGGAAAAAAAAAAACAACATTGCAGCCCAGGCCTGCCTTCCCACATTCCCCTCCCCCAGCACACTGGAGGCAGGAACAAGGGGCCTGAGGGGGGAAGGAGGTTTTGAGGTTCCCGTTTCCCCAGCACCTCCTCTTTGGCCTGGGAGTGGTTCTGTGAACCTCCAACTAAGACAACGTTCACTCACCTTGGCTGCTGCAGGTGAGGTCTAGGGGCCTGCCTCCCTCCGCTTGAATGGAACCACCTCCCTGCCCTGACTCACAAGCCCCCTGAGGCTCTGCCCCGGGCACATTAAACATTTGCACCTCCCCCTGAACCCCCTCACCACACTCCAACCCAGCGAGCACTTGAGAAGGGGGAAGAAACGGGGTCACCAGTTCAAAGGGGGGCCCGCCAGGGACGGTGACCCTCAGGAGGCCCAGGATGAGGAAGCCAATGATTGGGAGCATCCCGGCCCTGCAGGTGCCCCAAGACCCAAGGACAGAGATCAATGGGATAGCTACGTCCCACCCCTGCCTCCACACCAGTCCACACAGGCTGCAGGCCCAGAGCTACTGAGATGTGCTGGCCAGCCCCCAACACTGAGAAAGGCCCAGCCCGTCTGACACCCTACTCTGAGCTGGGGCTACAGTGGGCAAGGGTGGAATGGTCTCCCGGAAGAAGCAAGGCTCCTTGGCCCCGTTGGCAGAAGCCATATTGGTGCAGGTTAACTCCTGGGGCCGCCCAAGCCTTCCCTCTCGGGAGCAGGCCTCCTTTTTCCCATGTGGTGGCATCAGGGCCTGGATAGGCAGCTGCTCTCGCCCCACCCCCAAAACGTCCAGTCAGAAACCCTCCCCACCCACCCGGACTCCCTCACCCTTTCTAACATTGGCAATAAACCCTCAACTGTGACTCACCCTGACCCCCAGCTGCCTGTCTGTCTGGGCCCCTGGGGAAGGGGCTGGGGGAGACCCCGTGCACCCAGCTCTGTGGAGGCTCTGGCTTCCTGGGTGGCCTGGGCAAGTCCCTGGCCTCTGCAAAGTGATGGCCATACAGCCCCTGTGACTGGCCCATTACTGGCAAAGATATCCTCACGCCGTATCATGTTCTGGAAACTTTAATATTTGTGACATAAAGTTTTCTACACAGGTGTCACCCCTACTGCATGGTACCACTGGGGCAGGCAGGGTGGGCTCTCTCTCGTACCCACACTCACACACACCTTCCTCCTAGCACAGACAGAAACATGTTCTGTTCACGCAGTGCTGTGGCCTGGGCCCTTGGGGTCGAGGACGGGGACACTCTGTCCTGGGCAAGGCTGGGCCCTGGGAGCAAGAGACAGTCCTGCTGAGAGCTGACCAGCTGTGGACACTGCCCACACAGACCCTGGCCTGTCCCTGTCAGCCCCACACCGGGGCCAGGGTTTCTCTTCAGCCTGGGCTGAGGGCTCTAAGTTGCAAGATGGGCAGGTGCAGCCCTGGTCACGCCTCGTGGGCTGTCTCTGGGAAGAAGATCTCACGGCATCGTTGCACCGTGTCCTGTGGGGAGACCACGCTGTGCCCGACGGTCCGGGGGTCCGCATAGATCTCAAAGTCGTTCCCACCCTACACACAGAAGAAGGGCAAGAAGACCCGGTGTGTGGGGGTGTGGAGCCTGAGGAGGTACCCAGGGCTGGAGCTTAGCAGCCCGCCTGACGTGGGGTCCCTCCTCACGCAGGCTTCTAAGGGCTGCCCCCTCCCCTGGGAACCACCGCTTCATCCTCACCAGGCTGTTACAAGTTGCTCGGTGACATGGGGCAGTGTCCAGCCCTCCTCAGACCCAGCTTTCCAATCTATGTAATGGGGCTAGTGATACTCCCAGAACTGTGCTGGCCTTGACTTCGGATAATCTGGGGCGGGGGGGACTGAGCTGGGCCACACTCACAGGACTAGTCTCGTTCCCAAAAAAGTGGATGGTGTCGAAGCTGTCCTGGTCCAGGGCGTCCAGGCAACAGCGCTTGTCCCAGCCCTCAGGGAAGACGTCGAAGCTGATCATTCCTCCTGGGGGAGCAGATAAGGCCGGCAGAGGGGCGCCTGGTGAGGTGACCTGAACCCGGGCCCCTGTTCACTGGTTTGCTCAACTACCCCAAGTGCCCACTTTGTGCTGGGCACAGGGGCACGACAGCCCGGGACCCTCACCTTCACGGAAGCTATGACCCAGATGGAGAATAGATGGCCAACAGACAAGAGCCCTGGAGCCTGTAAGTGCACTTCATTGGGGTGGAAGGCCCCCCAGCCCATGGGGCAGGAAAAGACCTAAGGAGGTGACCCGAGGCAGCCATGAGAATGGCTGGGATTGGAGTTCCCGGGTTGAGGACAGGAAGAGTCCCCACGGCAGGGTGTGGATGACCCCAAAGCAGAAGAGGTGGCCCTAGGGTCTAGGGGGGGCCTCTGGAGGGCCTGGCGACAACGTGACTGATTTCTGTTAAGGCTCTTCCTGTCCACAGGGAAATGGGCTATAGGGGAGGAACTGAAGGCACCTATACTAGTGTCAGCTGGGGCTGGAGCAGGCTTCAAGTGGAGTGAGCAGCAGTCAGATTCCAGACCCCCTGGGACCCACTAGGAGACTGGTTTGGGAACAGCAAGGGAAAGCTGGGGACGGGGGGCAGGGGTGCCCCCGATGTTGGCTGGAGCAGCTGGGTGGACAGTGGGCATTTGTCACCGTACTTGGGCAGGCACATTGAATGCCAGCCTGCTTCAGACTCCCAGCCCTGAGGAGTGGGAGAGGCTGCAGCCTGGCCTTGGGAGGAGGGCAGGCCCGTGGGCTCCTGTGCCAGGCCCCTCAGACCCTCTGTGGGCTGACGTACCTCGCGAGAACCTCAGCCCTTTGCCAGCAAACTCCGTTTTCAGGGCTTCCACAAACTTCTCCCGGATTTTCTCCTTCTGCGGGCGAGGAGGAAGCAGACTGAGGCCAAGGGCCCCGTGCTGGGCCCCAGGCTGGTGTGAGGTCAGGGAGTCTTCCAGGTGGACCTCATGACCTCCAGTTTACAGGTGAGGAAACTGAGGCTAAGAGGGGATGTGCCGGTTTAAGGTCACTCAGCTGTGGTGGCAGAGCCAGGGCCAATGGGGGAGTGGACATAGAAGGAAGGTCCCAGGGACAGGACCATCTGAGTCCCCAGTCAGCGTCCCCCTGAGGGCAGGGTTCAGCCCTATCAGTTCAGCTGTGTCCACACAGCCAACTGTAGCCCACACACCAGACATGAACACGAGGTACCAAGAGCCCAGGTGGAGCTGTGAGTAGTGGCCGTGGGGATGTAAGCATCGACAGCACCAACTATGGGGTGACCTGCATTTGCTAAGGTATCCAGGAACCCCAGGATGGTCCATCCCACCTCTTGGCCCCCAGCAGGACCTGGGAACACTGGCAGTGCATGCGAGGTGCCCTCTGGGAAGCAGCCATTGTCAGGCAGGGAGAGCAGCCCCACACGGGCCCCAGCTCTGATGGGGTGTCTTGGCTGGTGCACTGATGGGGGGCAGGGCCAAAGGTGAGCTGCTCACTCTGTGCAGGAACCAGGCAGCTAAGGTCTGGAGGAAGGAGCCTCCCACGTGGCCCAAGCAGCAGTGGGAGCTCTGTAGGACATTCGGTCATGCTGCAAGGTTCGGACGCATCCTGGAGGCCAGGTGCCTCTGAGAGTTTTAGCCCCGTGGAGTGGAGGAACCAGTCCTGCATTTCAGCTGGAGCCAGGAAGGACGGGAGCGGACAGGGAGGCAGGTGCTGGCCAACAGTGTGGGCCTGAGAAGTGACCCAAGCTGAGCTGTCAAGCCAGGCAGCCTGGCGCCAGGCCCAGCTGCCATATCCTGGCTGGCTGGCTGGGAAAGTCATCTGACCTCTCTGAAGTTCAAGCAGGAGGCAATGATCCTGCCTGCTCCCTCTAGGGGAGGGGCCAAGGTGAGAGAGATGAGTCCCCTGCCAGCCTTGGTCTTCCCTTCCTGCCAAAGAGTGGGCCTGAGGCAGCTCTAGGGACCCGGAGTTAGAGCAAAGCGTGGCCTAAGTTCTGAGTAAATCTTTCCATGTGACCAGGGTGGCTGCACCTCCTCTGTCCACAGAAGCAGGCTGGTCACTAGACAGTCCGAGTGCCAAGTTGGGCCGTGGTAGGTCCAATGACCTCACGCTGGTCACTTAGCCTCTGGCCTCAGTGTCTTCATCCAAGAAGGGGCTACTTGTCCCTTCCCCGGGGTCTCGAAGGACTGCAGGAAAGTCAGGCACTGGCTGGACTGGTGGGAGGCACACAGGAGGAAGTCTAGAATGTTCCTTTCCCCCTCCAGCACCAGAAGGGGACAAGTAAGAGCCAGAGGACAAGTGAAGGCAATGGGGACTGTGGGGAGCCGTCGTGTGAGCCACTTAGACGCTCAGCCTCACCCGTCCACATGACAGCCCTAAGATGAGAACTACACTGTATCCCCATTTTACAGATGAGAAAATGGAGGCACTTGTCCCAGGTCACTCAGTAAATGAGAGGTAGATCTGGGCTTGGACACCTAGCTGGCCTGAGAAGGGCCATCTCTCACCGTGTGTGTGGTGTGTGTGTGTGTTTAGGAAGAGGGGGCTTTCTGCCAGTGCCAAGCTCATAGACTCCAATGGGAAGAAGAAAAGGCTCTGAGCCTCAGGGCATGGGGTGGGATGGGAGCCAGTGAGCTTAGAGTCTCAGCTGCAGTCCACCTGCCATCCCCCCCACCCTCTGGGAGGAACCAGAGGCAGTGTGTGAGCCCAAGTAAATCACTTCCCCTCTTTTGGCCTCAGTTTCCTCATTCGTAAAATAGGGGTCACACCATCGTTTCATTCATTCAAAACATATTTCTTGAACGCTGAGTACTTACTACATGCCTGGTACTGAGCTAGACAGCAGAATAAGCCACTCGTCCCTGCCCCTTTAATAGAGCTTACCATTGGGCGTGGAGTGGGGCAGGAGAAAGACAATAGAAAATGAAAAAAAAGTCACTGATGTGGTTGGTGTGTGAGTGAATCAGAACGCACGCCCAACCGACCCATCTCACTGATGGGAAAATCGGTCCCACAGGCCTACGGTGGCATAGGTGGTGGCACCTTGTCCAGCTCGGAGAACTCAATGCGCTCCTCCAGGGTGCAGCTGCGGCCAATGGGGGAGACGTTCAGCATGCCATTCCGGAACTCAATGAAGGTTCCACTGGTGATGGTAGGATGGGGGAGGAGGAGGGAGCCAGAGAGAAGGAAAAGGGCCCTGAATTCGAATCCAGACCTATCTGGACTTCAAGCGGTCAGGGCCCCACCCCTCTCCTCCCTCAGGCCCCAGGCCCCAGAGTTCCGAGGCGGGGTGGAGCCAGGCGAGGCGGGGCGGGGCGGAGCCAGGGGAGATGGGGCGGAGCCAGGGGAGGCGGGGCGGAACCAGGCTGTTGAGAGTGGCTCACCGCTTCTTGGGAAGTCTAAGCAGGGCCATGTAGTTCAGGCAGAAGTTGATCAAGTCCTGCAGCAGCTCCTCCCCCAGGTGGTTCTGGATGGTCTGGCGAGGAACGCAGGTGAGTAGGTAGGGCTGCCTGACCTGACCGAGCCCAGGACAGCACTGCACGAGGAAGGGTAGCAGCAGAACCCAGGACCCAGAGGGCACCCTCCGACTTTCCCGACCTGGGGAGAGGTGAGTGTCCTGCTGGGGCCCTGTGGCTCTCCTGTGGAACACTGACCTGCTTGGAGAGCAGCCGTCCCTGTTTATATTGAACCGTCCCGTTCTCAGCAAACACGTAATCAAACTTCTCGATGACTTCAGGGGAGAAAGACAGTGAGTGAGACCAGATCTGACTGGTACGCCCCCCCCCAAAAAAAAACCTCAAACTGGTCAATTCTGACTCAAAGCAACTCCCTTTGGGTTTCCAAGGCAGTAAATCTTTGTAGAAGTAGATTGCCCAGTCTTCCTTCCAAGAAGTGGCTGGTGGGTTTGAACCGCCAGCCTTGTGGTTAGCAGTCAGATGCGTTAGGCACTACACCACTAGACCTCCTTAGTTGTCACTGAGTTGATTCCAACTAGTGGAGATCCCATGTGTCCAGAGCAGACCTGCTCCGTAGGGCTGTCTTAGCTATTACAACCTTCTGGTTTGCAGTCAAGCCCTTAACCATTTGCCCTGTCCAACCAGTACCCCGGGGCCCAGTGAAGAGGAGAGGTGAAGCTCACACACCTTGGCTTGGCCTCCGTGCCCACTTGCTGCATCCTGACCTGCTCCCCCAGCCTCCCCTCCCTCTGCAGCTTTGTTTTCTCCACACAAGCCAGTCACACCTCCCGGACTTTGTTCATGCATGTCCTTCTGTCTGGAATGCCCTCCCTGGGGCCTCCCTTCCAGTCATCCTCCAAAGTCCAGCTCCCTCCTCTGGAAGCTCTCCTGCACTTCCCAGCAGAGGGCGCCATTTCCCACTCTGTGCTCCCACAGAGCCTCCCACGGAGGTGTCCAGGGGCTTCTGTAGTCAGTGTTCTGAAGGCTGGCGGGGGTGGCGTGGTAGAGCCATCTGTGACTGTGGCTGCCTCCAAGTGGCTGCAGGGGGCATGAGGGCACACAGGGCACACAGCCATAGGTGGTGTGGATGGGAAGTGCTCCCTGGGACTATGGTGGGAGGTGGAAATGGACATATGGACGGATAGGGATATCGTTTTGGACTCGTGGTGGAGTGAACAAGGGTTGTGGAAAAAAGGAAAAACTTGAGGAAGTTTCTCATTTGAGGAACTGAAGGCACCGACTCGACTGAGCTGAGACCAGGCACTCTGGAGTCCAATCCACTTACTTCCTGGGTGACTTCCAAGCCCCCCTGTATTAAATGGGATAGCTGTGCCCTTCCGAAAGCATGGTGAGAGAGTTTAAATGAAAGTGAATGAACAGATGGTCATCTTTCAATGAACGGTGGCCATTCTTGCTGGTTCCCATTTTAAAGATGAGGAAATCAAGACCCCGCAGGAATAAGAAGGGGGCATCTACCCTCAAGAAGAAAGCCAAGAGTGGATACCACACAAGTCCGGGATATTGCCGGCTTTGTGGCCTCCTGTCCCTGGAGCCTAGCACCACGCCTGGCACCTGGGAGGGGGTCATTCAGTATCTGAGGGAGGGAGACTGACCCCGTCCACACCCTCTGCTTTGCAGAAGCAGGACTGGGTCTTTGAAGGCATGTTGGTCCAGGGATGCCTTGAGCTCCCCCGTGGCTCTGCCACAACTCGGCTGTGGCTCTGGCCCACTCTTACCTTCGTCCCCCTCACCCAGCTGCTCGGCAATCTTGGAGTAGTCGGAGCCGCCCACCACACCAATCTGTACCCGACTCCGCAGCTTCTGTAGGAAGGCAGCCACCTCTGGGTCAATTTTCTGGGGGTCGGGGGACACAAGATTCCAGGGGTGAGCACTTCCAGGACCTCCACTTGGCCCTCAGAATCCAGGGAGCCATGTTCTGCTTGGACTAGAGGCAGTGCAAGGTTTAGAATCCAGACCTCGGGATTGGATGCACCCAGGTTCAAACACTGGCTTAACACCCTCACGAGCAGATGACCTCGAGCAAACAGCCTAGCCTTCCTGGCCCTTCATTTTCTCATCTATAAAATGAGGAACATAGTAGTAACCACCTGGTGGAGGGGTCACAGTTAGGATGAAATGAGATAATGCATTCAAAGTGGTTGGAAAGAAACAAGCAATTAACCAGAGTAAGCTAAAAACTACCCACAGTACCACAAACTGACAGAAGAAATAAACAAGACCGAAGAAGAATTGACACCTTTGAATTACGGTGTTGGCAAAGAGTATTAAATATACCACGGACTGTCCAGTTGATGCTTTTGAGTTGTGGTGTTGGAGAAAAATGCTAAGAGTACCATGGTCTGCTAAAAAGACTAACAAATCTGTCCTGGAAGAAATGCAGCCAGAATGCCCCTTGGAAGCCAGAATGGCCAGCCTTCGTCTCACCTACTTTGGTCATGTGGTCAGAAGGGACCATTCCCTGGAGAAAGATATCATGCCTGGTAAAGTGGAGGGTCAGAGAAAAAGGGAAGGCCCTCAATGAGATGGACTGACACAGTGGCCAGGATTGTGAGACTGGCACAGGGTAGTGTTTGGTTCTGCTGTGCACAGGGTGACTATGAGCTGGAGATGACTTGACACCTCGCAACAGCCACTGGAATGAACAAATCTATCCTGGAGGAAGTGCAGGCAGAACGCTCCCTAGGGCCATCTCACATATTCCAGACAGTGAGAAGGCACCAAAGGGGCAGCGTTTGCCCAAAACAAAGTTACGAAGGCGGAAAGGGGCAGGAAAGCTGGGCAAACGGAAACAGGGCACCCAAAATGGAAACGGAGAGAATGCTGACACATTGTGCGGGTTGCAACCAATGTCACAGAACAATCTGTAGAAACTGCTGATGGGAACTAATTGGCTTGGTAAACTTTCCCCTGGGAGCTCTGGTAGCATAGTGCCTAAGGCACTTGACTGCTAACCAGAAGGCTGGCGGTTCAAACCCACCAGCCACTCCTCAGAAGGAAGGTTGGGCAATCTGCTTCCGTAGTGATACTGCCTCGGATACCGCCTCGCCTCGGAGACCCAAGGAGGGGTCGCTATGAGTCGGGGCCGACTCGACGGCAAATAACAACAACAACAACAACAAATTTTCCCCTAAACCACAATAAAATATTTTTTATAAAATGAAAGATCGGAAAAATAAAGAAAGTGGTATTATAAACAATGCTTGATATTTCCTGTGGGCAAAGAAAGATCCAAGTCTAGAAGAAAGCCCCATGACGACACCACTGATGCTGAGCAAGGGCTGGGCCTGGCCTTGTGGCATCGTCGGAGGGACTTTAGCCTCTTCTGTTATGTTTTCTTTCTTAACAAGGAGAACGTGCTCATGAATACATGTATAATTAAAAATTAACTTTAAAAAAATCCCTAAGCACAGGGCCAGCCCCGGAACAGAGTTAACACTCTCTTTTAGTTCAGACCATTGTCACTGGAGCAAAGGTTCAGAGAGAGGGGCGGCTGTGGGCAGTCCTGTAGCCCTCGGTCCACCTCTGCGGTCACCCTCTCTGTCTCTGGGGCCTGGGGACCTGGGACCTGTTAGAGGGCAGGACCACTCTGATTCCTCCCTGAGTGCCCAGGTCAATCTCCACAGCTGAGGTGGGAGCTGGGGCGTGGGGGATCTGGTCCCCATCATTCATGCCAGGTAGCACTCAGGTTGAGACTAAGTAACCATCATCCCCCAAACTGAGGGTGGAGAGAGGCCTGGTCATCCACCATCTATCTGGCTGGAGAGGGTGGGTCTGAGATCCAAAAGGAGAAAAACAGCGTGAAGCAGAGGCGGGAGGCTCAAAAGGGTGAGATGCCTTCAGAACTCCCACCTTACCTGCCCCTCAAGTGTCCTCACTGAGATCAGATTTGGCCTGAGCCTTTCACCTCCAATGGGCGGAGCCCACGAATTCCTCCCAGATCGCCAGGAGCTATCCCTCCTGCTAGACTGGCTGTGGGGATAAGGTGGGAAAGGGCCGGGAAAAGCTTGAGGTGGGATGGTTCCGAGACTCCCTGCCCCCCATCGGATGGGGACTCTGACGCTCGGGTGCGTGCCCAGCCCTGCCTGCAACCCCGCCTTCCGATGCCAGCTTCGGGCTACCGGTGTGTCCTAGGGCTGAAACGGGATGGGAAGCACCTCTGGGAAAGAGGGGGCGTCTCGGGGCCAGGCCTCGGCGTATGGAAGCCTCTCAGAGCAAAGGGAGCCTGGTGCCCGCACGCAGCCGCCCTCTTCCAGAACCCAATTCAGCTCCGCTGCAGAACGTGGGCGCGGCCGCTCAGGGAGCTGGGGTGTAGGGGGTCTGGTCGCCATCCCTCGTGCCCGGATACTGGAGTGTCAGGGCCTGGGTACCGTGCATCCCACATTTGGCCTCGGGGTGTCCGGGGTCACGCCGCTGCAGGCCTCCACCCACATTCGGCCTGGGAGTGCCCGCGTGTCACTATCAGCGGGAGCTTCCGAACGTCAAGACCCTACCTGGCGAGCCGGCGTGAGCGTCCCGTCCACGTCAAACAAGCAGAGGACACGCTCCTTCCTGCGGGCGCCCTCGGCGGTAACCGCCATCCCTGCAGCTCCGCGCGCCTGGCGAAATCGCGGGTTGCAGCTGCCCCAGCCAGAAGAGGAGGAAGGGCGAGGCGGGGCTTTGGGGGCGGAGCCTTATAGAGCGGGGACAGAAGTCTGAGTCTGATTGGGACAGACGATGAGAGGGCGTGGCCAGGGTGTGCTCTCGGCGGGCGAGGGCTTGCCCCTGAAGGAGCAGGGGCGGGGTCTGAGTCGACTTGGAATATTGACTCTGATTGCACCAGGCGGAGAAGGGGCGTGGCATGCGGCGGGGCGGAACCCTGCAGATTCCGTAGAATTGGTCTATTCTAGACGAAGGCGGGGTCTGGACTTGGGTCCAGCGGGAAGGGAGGGAGTGAAACCGGAAGAGAGGGGCGGGGCTAGAGTTAGAGCCCGGCAGGATGAGTCAACTACATCTGGCGGTTGAAAGGGCTAGTCTGAGTCCCGGCCTCCAACCCGCAGTGCAGTGCCCGGCGAGGCGAGGGCGGGACTCAGAAAGCCTCGACTGCCCGCGACTCTCCTAACCTGCCATCATCACTCCATGACTCATCCCCTCGGGTCTAATTTCTTTGCCCTGTTGTTAGGTGCCTTCGTCTGTTCCAACTCATAGCTCCGTATGTACAACAGAACGAAAACACTGGCTGGTCCTGCACCATCCTAACAATCGTTACTATTTGAACACATCGCTGTAGCCGCTGTGTCAATCCATCTGATTGAGTGAGGGTCTTTCTCTTTTTGGGTGACCAAGCATGATGTCCTTCTCCAGGGACTTGTCCCATCTGATTACATGACCAAAGTACTGGCTACAACTCTAGCCATCTCGCTTCTAAGGAGCATTATGGCTGTATTTCCAAGACAGATCTGTTCGTTCTTCTCACAGTCCATGGTATATTCAATATTCTTTGCCAAGAAGCTCTTTGCCAATACCATAGTTCAAATACATTAATTTTTCTAGGGTCTTCCTTATCCATTGTCTAACTTTCACATGCATGAGGTGACTGAAAATATCATGGCTTAGGTCAGGTGTGCCTTCGTCTTCAAAGCGATGTCTTTGCTCTTTAACACATTAAAGAGGTTTTTTTTTTTGCAGGAGATTTGCCCATTGCAATGTGTCGTTTCATTTTTTGACTGCTACTTCCATGGGCATTGGGAGCTCTGGTGGCATAGTGCCTAAGTCATTTGACTGCTAACCAGAAGGCTGGAGGTTCAAATCCACCAGCCACTCCTTGGAAGGAAGGTTGGGCAATCTACTTCTGTAGTGACACTGCCTTGGAAACCCAAGGAGGGGTTGCTATGAGTCTGATCTGACTCTACGGTAGTGTGTTCCATGGGCGTTGATTGTGGATCCAAGTAAAATGAAATCCTTGATGTTTTCATTCTCTAGTGCTGCTGTAACAGAAATACCACAAGCAAATGGCTTAACAAACAGGACTTTATTCTCTTATGGTGTAGGAAGCTAGAAGTCCAAATTCAGAGTGCCCCTAGACCTTGGGCTTCAGCTCTGCCTCTTATTCCAGGCCCACTGGAGACAGAGGCTTCTTCTAACTCAGGGAGCTGCAGCCCGCTGAGGCTGACAAACCCAAGATCCACAGGTAAAATGACACAGTCCCAAGATTGGCAGGCAACACGTTAGACCACTAGTTCAAGTCCAGGAACAATCTCAAGATTGGCAGGCAATGCTGCAGGCTACTGGTTCAAGTCCAGGAACTGGAGATGAAGACTCGGCCAATACAGGATCCAAATGTGCCGAAAGCTGGAGCCCTTTCTCAAAGTTTCTCCATATATACTGGAAGCAGACCACATCCCAAAGGCAACTACTTAGCTGCTCACGGCAGATTCCACCAGGGAGGTGATTACAATCTCATCACGGGGAGTAACTGCATCCAGCCACTCGGAACCAGGGCCCAGTCAAGTCGACGCCCAACGTTCACTACCACACTTGGTAATTTCAATCTTTTCTCCTTTATCCTGATGTTCCTTATTGGTCCAGTTGTGAGGATTTTTGTTTTCTTTAGGTTGAGGTGTAATCCAAAATGAAAACTGTAGTCTTTGATTTTCATCAGTAAGTTCTTGAAGTCCTCTTCTCTTTCAGCAAGATTGGTTCGTCTGCATATTGCAGGTTGTTAATGAGTCTTCCTCCAATCCTGGTGCTGAGTTCTTCTTCATGTAGTCCAGCTACTTGGATTATTTGCTTAGCAGACATATTGAATAACTATATGGTGAAAGGATACAACCCCAATACACACCTTTCCTGATTTTAAATCAGAAAATATCCTTCCTTATTCTGTCTGAACAACTGCCTCTTGATCTGTGTACAAGTTTTCATGAGTACAATTAAGTGTTCTTGAGTTCCCATTGTTTGCAATGTTATCCATAATTTGTTATGATCCACACAGTAGAATGCCTTTGCATAGCCAATAAAACACAGGTAAACATCTTTCTGGTATTCTTTGCTTTCAGCCAAGATCCATCTGACATTAGCAATGATATCCCTCATTCCACAGCCTTTTCTGAATCCTGTTTGAATTTCTGGGAGTTCCCTGATGTACTGCTGCAACTTTTTTTTTTTTTAATTATTATAAGCAATGATATTAATATTGTTCAATAATTTCCGCATTCTTTTGGGTTGTCTTTCTTTGGAATGGGCAAATATATGGATCTCTTCCAATTGGTTGGCTGGGCAGCTGTCTTCCAAATTTCTTGCCATAGACAAATAAGCTATCCCTGTGTTGCATCCATTGGTTGAAATATCTCAGTTGGTCATCTGTCAATTCCTAGAGCCTTTTATTTGGCCAATGCCTTCAGTGCATCTTCAACTTCTTTCTTCAATACCATTGGATCTTGATCATATGCTACCTCCTGAAATGGTCAAACTTCCAACTGTTCTTTCTGGTGCAATGAACAACTGTGTATTCCTTCTGTCTTGTTTTGATGCTTCCTGCATCGTTCGATATTTTCTTTATAGAATTCTTCAATATTGCAACTCGAAGCTTGAATTTGTTCTTCAGTTCTATCAGCTTGTGAAATGCAAAGTGTGTTCTTCCCTTTTGGTTTTCTATTCCAGGTCTTTGCACATTTCATTACTACACTTTGGTTAATCTTCTCAAGTTGCACTTTGAAATCTTTGCCCTAGTTTGCATTAAGAAATCCCTTAATCGTCTTTACTCAGCCCTTGGATTTTGCCAGTGGCCTTCCCTGACCCTTACTCTTACTGTCATTATTTTCATCCTGTAAGGCCCAGCTCAGGGAACACCAGCTTCAGGAAACCTCCCAAGATGCCTCTGTTCATAACTATTTAAGCATCATGTTGACTGGAGTCAGCTCTGGGCTGACATCTCAGCTCCATCACTTTGGATGAACTATCTCACCTCTCTGAGGCTTTGCATCTGCATCTGTAAAACAGATAGCAAGAAACCACCTCCTCTGCAGATGCTAATAAATATGTACATGAGCCCCCACATGACCTGGCACACAATAGGCCCCCCACCAAAGGAAACTTAGCATCAACGTGATTGACGCTGTCACCAACTAAACTGTTACTGCAGGTGCCAAAAGCCTTAAAATTGTGTGGAGCCTTTGAGCACTTTTAGAGATCTGTCCTGTGGACATAAAGAGGTGCACAAACATTTTGTCCATGAAATGCTCAGGACAGCATCGTTCCCAACTTGGATAAATAGAAAAAGAACAAAAACAAAGGATTGGTTAATGAACTGAGTAATAGGATCTGCACTGTAGAATATTTAACACGAAAAAGGCATGATCCCATTTCTGCGCTGGAAAGGTGGTATGGTGGTTATGTTTGTGTGTCAACTTGGCTGGGCCTGGTTGAGTGGCTGGGCAGCTTGTGGGAGTTATTCCCCATGATGAGACTGGCAATCAACTCCATGGTGGGATCTACCACAAGCAGCTGAGTAGCTGCCTTTGG
>NW_006921670.1:6512669-6513671 GCF_000298275.1 Orycteropus afer afer
TTGCACAGTAGTGTTTTGTTTTGCCCCTTGGCTTTTTATGTTTTCCAATTTTATGCATTTCCCATGTGACTCCTTCATAATTATCCAGGTGCAAAGACTGCTATTCTTTTTAAAAACAGAGGTTTGTCCTACAGCTGGCCTGTGTGTTTTACTGCTTCCGCCACCCTCCCGGACACCTGGGACTGACTTTTGTCAGTGTGTCACACAGACACTCACGTTCTCATACATCAGAGTGCGCCGCCGTACACAGTTCTTTTGACAGACACATTTGATTTTCTGTCTTGGTAGCTATGATGTCCTGAGACGGTCACTGGAGTCTGGATCTGAAGAACTACAGCCTGGTCCCGGCTAACTATAATGATTTCAACCAGTCACCTTCCTCACTGGACCTCCGCTTCTTCACCTGTATAACGGGTACATTATCCCTCCTTCAAGAACTAGTGCACAGTGGCTAAAGCACTCAGTTGCCAACCAAAACTTGGCAGTTAGAACTCACTCCGCAGGAGAAAGATGAGGTAATCAGTTTCCACAAAGATCACAGCCTTGGACACCCTGTGGGGCAGTTCCACTCTGTCCTCTAGGGGCGCTGTGGGTCAGAATGGACTCCAGGGCAGTGGGTTAATCCCCACCGCCTAGGACTGTGAGGAGTGAGGTAGTGTGATAACTGATTCTAGTGATCTCCTAGTAGATGCTCGGCACTTGACCACATGTCTTCATTCACTCTCACAGCAACAGCAGCTCTGGGAGGTGGTGTTGCCTCCACCTGCTGAGGAAAACAGAGGGGGTGCAGTACCCCAAATCCACAGCAGACAGGCAAGGCTGAGCCCGGGAGATCAGGGTGAGGTCAAGGAAGCACTTGCCACAGACACAAAATTTAAAGGGTTGCCAAAAAACTCAGTAATTGTGCAGCCCATGGCTGTCAAGTTCTGACAGCTCCTCCCCCTGCCCCTATCCGCAGTTTCAGTTACCCATAGTGTTGTTGTTGTTGTTATGTGCCGTCGA
>NW_006921670.1:6518839-6519762 GCF_000298275.1 Orycteropus afer afer
CCAAAACATCAAAAGCTAGGAGTCCCGCCCATGTGACTTGTTAATTGTATAGCTTCCTCACTCTGTGGGCCTGTGATTGCTGTAAGCCAACTAGGAAAGCTCGCCTGGTATATAGGCTCGGTTGTTGCCCCACTGTCCAGTCTCGCGCAGTGTTTCACTAAAGGCTTGCTCTCTGTAAACCACCTCTGTCTCTGAGCAATTCCTTCTCACCACAAGAGGAGAACTTGAGAACTCCTTTGGGTTTTGTGGGGTCCTTCCTCCTATAACAGGTATAGGTATAGCCACAAGGTGGCTACCAAACAATACCAAGACCCCAACCTTAATTTCAATTAGAAAAGTTCACCCTCAGGCACGTTCCCTTGTCCTAAATGTGAGTATAATCTGCTTTCAGCCACACTCTTCTCCAAGGCAAACTGCTCCTCCCGAGGTCTGTCCTGGAACTTGTCTCTGCATGGCCACAATGGTGAAGGTCAGAAAGAACTCCACTGGTGTCTGAATTTATGTGAAGACTCAAAATGGAGCCAGGGCCCCACCACAGACCACAGCCTCCCACCACCCCAAGTGCTTTCGAATTTTAAGCTTGCATACAATGGAGACAGCAAACAAAGCCGGTTTGCCTTCTGCGGGGCAATGAGTGACCAAACTCTGTCCACCATACTTCCTGCCCCATTCAAACCTGTTCTCTGGGACTCTGGGACCAGACAGGGCCTGGGTCCCTCCCAGGAACTGCTTAGTCTCAGACCTGTGAGTAGGGCTGGAATTGCCCAGAGAGCATCTCTAATGCCTTACAGCAGATACCTGTTCCATGGCTTAAGAATTTAGAGGGGAGCTCTGGTAGCATAGTGGCTAAGGCACTTGACTGCTAACCAGAAGGCTGGCGGTTCAAACCCACCAGCCACTCCTCGGAAGGAAGGTTGGGCAAT
>NW_006921670.1:6521047-6537028 GCF_000298275.1 Orycteropus afer afer
CAGCTGCCCAGTCATTCAGCCAGGCCCAGCCAAGCTGACACATAAACTGAACTACCACGACCTCTCTGATGTGAATACCCTTAACCTCAGTTTCTAGTAGGTACTTGACACGGTGGCTGGCAACAATGGACTCAAACACAGTAGCGATTGTGAGGCTGGCACAGACCGGGCAGGATTTCATTCTGTTACACATAGGGTTGCTATGAGTCAGAAGCTACTTGAGGGCACGGAACAAGAGAGGCAAAGTCATTTTCCCAGCGTCACACAGCACAGTCAGGATTCACACTCAGTTCTATTTCTCTAAAGCCCATGCTTTTCTGTGGCTCCTGGCTGTTGGTAGAAGGCCCATGAGAACATGTTGGGTGAATTCAGGGGCCTGTCGACCCTCTTTCTCTACCTGGAATGTGACCTTCTGGAGGCGGGCTGTTCCAGCCCGAGGAGGCAACCTCTGTGTAGTGGGGTGGACAGGCTGACGGACAGGTCCTAGGGCTGCCCCTCCCAGCCAGGTGACTTTGGCCAGGCCCCTGCCACGGCTGAGCCTGTTCCATCTCTGTGAATCGGCCAACACTGCCAGCCTCACTGGGTCATTGGAAGCTGGGGTTGAGGAACAGGAGGCTTAAAAAGCTGTGAGAACAGCAGGCAGGCCTGGTCGCTGGTTTGATTTCTCCTGGTTTTGGGCTGTGGAGGTCGGGGAAACTCTAGGTAATGGGGGTTTCATCTCCACTTTTCAGAATGGCCACCATATTTACATTGCTTTCAAAATAAACAGGTCCTTAGTATTCAAGGTCACAAGCTGAGAGAGGCACACTCAGAGATGGTGTTTGTGGGCAGGATGGCACCGTTGCTGGGTTGGCCCAGACCCTCTTGGGGACCCCTCAGACAAAGCCAGCAGGGACAGAGATGGCCTGGGCCACCGCACTGCCTCGCCTGGGGATGGGCATGGGGGGTGCTGAAGTGACCGTCCTCTGACATCTGGGCTTAGTGGTCTCTTGTGTTTGCCTGACTATATTCTGCAAGTTTGTCTTGAGAAGACAGATTTCCTGGGGTCATTCTGCTCCCCCCCACGCTAAGCTGCTGGAGGGCATGGCCCTGATTGGAACTCAGCCCCAAGGACCTTGAGAAGTTGGAACAAGTGACGTCTCAAGTTAGGGAGAGGGGAGAGAGAGAGCGGCCAGAGCTGGAGGGGCCTTAGGGCGCTCTGAAGCAAAGCTTTCATGCCACAGATACAAAGCAACTGAGGCCCAGAGAGGGGAAGGCCTTGGTTGGCTCCCAGCGTCCCCAGCAGTCTGAATCCAGGTGTAGGGTTCTTTGTATCTGCCCAGACCCTGCCCCTTGGGGAGCACCCCGGCTGGGGGCTTGCACCAGGAGAGGGGAGAGACCTGGAAGGCTTTGTAAAGGAGGTGCTGGTGCTGCGCCTTGAGCACTGAGCAAGGGGTTGTGCTCTGAGGGTCAGTGGGGAGACGGGTCCGGGCTGAGCAGGTGAACAAAGGCCTGGGGGGCGTGAGCCTGCCGTAGTGTTAGGGACTTTCACACAGAGGGTGGGGTGGTTGGAGAGGTCTAGGGGCAAGTTTGAGAAAGGCCTTGAATGCGGGGCTGAGCTGCCAGAGTGGGTTTGCATGGATGAAGGAGCCCTAGTGGCGCAGTGGTTAGTTAAGGCATTTGGCTGCTAACCAAAAGTTCAAGGGTTCAAACCCACCAGACACTCTGCAGGAGGAAGATGAAGTAGTCTGCTTCCATACAGATTTACAGTGTTGGAAACCCTATGGGGCAGTTCTACTCTGTCCTACAGGGTGACTATGAGTTGGAGTCAACTCTAAGACAGTGGGTGAGTGTCTTGGGGTAAGGGAGACCAGCACTGAGTTTGGCGATGGACTGAGTCCACAGCGCCACCTGGTGCCCATCTCCCTCATTGCAGTGTGACCTTGCCGGGCTGTCTCCAGCTGGGGAGACAGTGGGATAGGTCTCTACCAGGCACTCAGGGCCCCCCAGCTCCTAGTGGATCAGGACCAGTTCCAGGTCCACTCTGCCCCCTCCCAAAGCAGCTCAGGCTCCATGGTCAGTATCTCTCAGACCAGAGGCCTCACGTGGATATGAGGTGACACGGGCTTCCTGGTCCAACCTGAACGAGCCTGGCCAGGCACCCTACTACACCCTCATCCCATCCCAAAGTGGGTCCTGTCTTCACGCACACACCTGTGATGAGCGGCTCACTCTGACTTCACAGCTCCTTCGGGCTTTGGCAACTGTCTGCTAGAACATTCTTTCCTTAGGGCTTTCTCTAGTCCCCTTGTCTCCCACGGTTCTAGCTTACTGGGGCTGTATAGCTCTTCACTACAAGCTGACAGAAAAAAGCAAGGAACCAAATGACACATTGAGAATGTCTGGTGAGATCTTCACCAAAACGTCCACCAAAAACCAAATCCAAGCTCACTGCCATTGAGTCGATTCCAACTCATAGCAACCCTCTGGGTTTCTGAGGTGGTAAATCTTTACGGAAGTAGACTGCCCACAGAGTGGCTGGTGGATTTGAACCACGAACTTTCTGGTTAGCAGTCAGATGCCTTAGGCACTACACCACCAGAACTCCTTAAAATGCTCACAGCGGTTTCTTAGTCAAAAACCAAACCCACCCATGGCAGGTCATCACTGTGTTAAGAGTAGAACTCTGTCCCGTCCGGTTTTCTTGGCTGTAATCTTTATGGATGCAGGTCACCAGGCTTTTCTTCTGTGGCAATGCTTGGTGGGTTCGAACAGCCATCCTTTACGTTAGCACCCCATTGCAAAGCGCTCGTACTCCCCAGGGACCAATTAGTGGTTTCTTAGGATGACGGAATTTCAGGTGATTTTTTTTTTTTTTTTAATCTTTGTACTTTTATCAGTTGCTTAATTTTCCTCAATACATGTTTATACTCCTATAACCAAAAACCACCACAATCAAGCTATTTTTACTTTGGCCAAAACAAATTTGTGCACCCAAAGCACAACTGGCGTAGTGCAGCAGAGCCCGGGGCAAGTAGGGTCAGGGCGGCAGGGGGTCACAGGCCCGCAGCCCTTGCCTTTGGCTAACCCACACCCTTCACCTTTGTCTTGAGAATGCTGGCTTCCCAGAGCCACTCTGCTTGCTGTTCTAAGCTCCCGGAGGGCAGGGACTGACTGTAGCTTTGGGTGCACGTGGCAGACGTGGCCTATGCGTCCCCTCTTACCTGATAATTCCATGATGCTCCCTACTGGTATTTTTGCTGCCACTCTTGACAACCTGACAGCCACCCCCACCCGCCCAACCCTCCCAGTCCATTTTACACACAGTTGCAATCAGGTGTCTGCTAAAACCATAACCTGCTTCCCATGACTTATAAGGCCATGTGGGCTGGCGTCCCCGTCTCCCCAGCCTCAAGCCTTCCACTCACCTCTGCTTAGGTCTCCTTTCAGTCCTTCTGCCTAGAGAACTTCTCACTCCCATCTGTCTTGTCATTTAGGTCTCAGGCCAAATATCATCACCTCTGAGAAGCCCCCCTGATTTGCTATTCCCCCTCACACCTCCTGCTCACCTCCTCTGAGAAGCCTCCCTGATCTGCTATTCCCCCTCACAGGCTCCTGCTCACCTCCTCTGAGAAGCCTCCCTGATCTGCTATTCCCCCTCACAGGCTCCTGCTCACCTCCTCTGAGAAGCCCCCCTGATCTGCTATTCCCCTCACAGGCTCCTGCCACCTGGTTTTACTTCTTTCCCAGCCCCATCCCCCTGGAATGACCCAGCGTGTCTACCCTTTTGTTCCCGACTCCCTGAATTGTAACCTGCCTGGAGAAGGGACCTCGTTGTTTTTGGCCCTGTCCCCTAGCACAGAGCCCAGTGCGGCCTCCCATACAGTGGGCTCCCGGGGAAGCCTTGGTGGGGATGACTGTCCATGAGTCACCAGAGCTAAGGGGAAAGCAGTTGTTTCCTGCTGCTCTCCCCAGATGGAGGGCACAGGTCCACAGCCCATCTTGTAACCCGACAGCCAGCAGACGCAGACGAGGGGCTGACCTCACGTGGAGCTGGCTCACAGGGGGTGCGCCGGCAGTGGTTGTTTCTGCCCTCTGGGCCTGACATTTCTAAACAGTCAGCCTGTGTCAGGTACTGGGCCAAGTGCTTTCTGTTGGCTGTTCGGGGCACCACTCCCCCACTTCACAGAAAAGGAGACAGACTGAAGCTGACTGGCCCACAGGTGGCTCACCAGGGATAAGCCCTGGCTGTGATCTCAGAGCAGGCCCGAGTCCTCAGGGATTCCTGCCTCAGAACCTGTCAGCTTTCAGGAAGCACCTAAGTCAGCCAAAGCCACCTGTGTCCTCTGGGGAGCTGCAAGCTCCCTTTTTGTCTCTTTTTAAGCTAGCACAGTACAGAGATGCAGCCTGGATTCAATGGCCAGCACAGCCACTTGCCCCCTGGTTACTCAGTCTCTGCTCATCCATGAAGTGGGACCAATACCCACATCTCAGGTCCACTGTCTGAAAGTACCTAGCACAGGCCAGCCAGGCAAGGCACTCCCTCAGGGCTGGTCAACTGAACCTGCACTCAGCCTGGCCCTACTGGCAGTACTGGAAAGCACCGGAAGCCCCATCCCCACTAAGCAACACCCACTTCCCCCACCCACCAACACTCGTTGGTCAACAACTACTAACAGTTGTTCAATGAGGTCACAGTGGTAAGGTGGGGAGAGGTCCCTGGGGCCATAGACCCAGCCTATTGTTGTTGTTGTTATGAGCCATAGTGACCCCTCCTTGGGTTTCCAAGGCTGTTGTTGTTTGCCGTCGAGTCAGACCCGACTCACAGCAATCCCTCCTTGGGTTTCTGAGGCAGTGTTACTATGGAAGTAGATTGCCCAACCTTCCTTCCGAGGAGTGGCTGGTGAGTTTGAACCACCAGCCTTCTGGTTAGCAGTCAAATGCCTCAGGCACTATGCTACCAGAGCTCCCAGACCCAGCCTATAGCCAAGTGCAAATCCGAAGTAAACCCTTCTTGGTGAGGTCAGACACCTTCTGATGGCTGAGATCTCCTGGTGGAAGATCTCCGAAGCTGGGGACAGCAGACCAGGCTCTGGGTCTTATTTGACCACCTCTTGCAAGATGACCTTGGCATGTAGTATCCCTTTCTCCAACTTTATAAACTGACAGTGGAATTCACATATTCTCTACTATTCTCAGTTCAAGGAGCCCTAGTGGTGGAGTGGTTAAAGCACTCAGCTGATGACCCAAGGTCAGCGGTTCAAACCCACCAGCCAATGCACAGGAGAAAGATGTGGCAGTCGGCTTCCGTAAAGATTTACAGACCTGGAAACCCTATGGGGCAACTCTACTCTGTCCTACAGGGCTGCTAGGAGTTGGAATCAACTCAACGGCATTGGGTTTTTTTTTCAATCATCACTTCTTATCCACAAACCTTTCAACCAAGTGAAGGAGACATATCCAGACTCAGAAAAGTTAAGCTCAGAAGGGAGACAGATTAGGAAAGAGCCCGAGTTGCTTCATGGTGGACACATACCCAGCCCTTCGAAGCAAGACACAAACGCAGCAGGCAGAGATGAGTTTATTGCATTAGAAAAACATCCAAGAAAAACCAAACACCTCCATACCAGAGAGAGTCAGTAGGTGGCCTTCAAGGGCAGGAAGGAATTTCAAAGTTACAAACTTCATTTCTGGGAAGGGGGCAGTCTCCTCCTCCCTCCTTCGGTTCCCTTAAACCCATGGGTCTCTGTGGAGGCGGCTCCATTGTGCGATTCTCGCCCCCTACGTGACTCTTTTCCACTCTGCTGGCCCGTACAGGCCTGTGTGCGCTTGGCTCGTCACAACGAACATACTCCCGAGGTTTGGGGGTGGACCGAGAAACGTGAGGAGGGGGCTGGGTCCTGGCCTGGGCCTGAGCTTCCAAAGCCAGAGCCGGCGGGGTAGGGGGGGGTGGGGGCTGGAGTGGGGAAAGCGTGTCTTCCTGCACAGCTCCAGGAAGACTGCCAACCATCTCACCATGAGCCTTTGGGTGCAGGTTATTGGCCCAAGTGGCTGCTGGGCAGGGAGGAGCCTGTTTAGTGAACCCAGTGGCTCAGTTCTCTCAGGGGAGCCACCAGGTGAACTTCTGAGGAGAGACCTGAGTGTGGGGTTACTGCAGGGCAGTCTGGACGTGGGTGGGGAAGGAAAAAAGGGAGTTTGTGATGCCCAGCACCGTTGGGTGGGTGGGACAGAGGGAGGGGGAGGGAAGGAGGAGGGAGAGCACGCGAGCCAGCTGGACAAGGCAAGCTGGAGTGACCGACAGGAAAGAAAGGCAGGTGGAAAGCCAGGTGACAGCCTGGACCACTTGTCGCTCTCCCTGGGAGAAACCCAGCCTCGGAAACAAGGTCGTACACAAAGTCTGCAACAGTGCAGGGGACTGTGGCAGGAGCCCAAGGATGACAGAGCTGAGACTCGGGGACCTTCTCCACACTCACTTCCCCAAAAACGAACGCAGGGGAGGCTCCCATGAAGAAAGGGAATCGAGAGCCCCTCCAGGCGGTCCCCTGCCACGCAGACTCCTCCAGGAGGCCATTAGGAAGGTGCCTGCCCATGCCCCCACCCCACCTCCTTCACGTCAGAATCACAGTGGAAATAACATGCACCTTCAGTAGGCATTAGGATCAGGTCAAAGTCCCTGTCGGAAACAGCTCTCAGCTTCCTCGCCATCTTGACTGCATCAGGAGTCCTTCTGCATCAGGAATGCTTCCCTGGAGCAGAGACGCGTCTTTCGGTAGCTCCAGGCCTCACTTGCACACTGGTCTGGGTGGGTGGTCACAGCAACTGCAAATAACCTCCGTCGTCCTTTGCAGACAAAGGCCTGGGTCTCCTGTCCCCATGCACACCTTCATTCGCTCTGATAGGTCAAGCTGAGGAGGTGAAGCCTCGTGAGCAGCAGACAGGCTGTCTACAGGTGATGGCAGCAGACTGGCGGTGGTCTGGGCGAAGGTGTGAGTGGCTCTCTCCAGTTCCCTCGGGCCTAACTCCTGCTGTCACTTTCCCTGTGTCCTGATGCTTCTCGCTGCTCCGGCCCCTATGCCCTTGCTTGGTTTCCCGGGGCCGGGAGGGGCGGTGACAGGCTGTGGCTGAGAAGTCCACTGAGGTGGGGCCAGTCATCCTGAAACTGGTCCCACGGGCACCAAAGCTTTGGCTCATTTCACCCTAGAGAGCAACTGCCCCCAGGCCGTGGGTGTGGAACACTCCCTCGGGTCCCACGGGTGAGAGCAACCTGGGTGGAGCGTGGCCAGTTCTGGAAAGAGGTTCTAGGTTGGGGCGCCCCCAAACTGTGTCTCTTGCTTTCTGCTTTAGCCAACCCCTCCCCCTCCTTTCTCCACGTGGAGGACGCTTAGGAAACAGCGTCACAAGTGAACTCACAGACAAGACAGCCTTAATAAATTAGTGTAATACTATTAGAAGGGACGGCATTTTGTTCTGTTTCTTAGCAGCATTGTCCTATGTGCAGCCTGACGATCTCCTTCCCTGGGAAATTTAAAAGGCCGTCCCCTGGTGGTTAGCTCTGATGTAAAATTATAAAATAGAAATCTGGTAGGGTTTGTTTTGTTTAAAAAGGAAAAGCCCTGGTGAGGAGGGCGGTCCCATGCAGTCCTGTTAGCTCTGCCCGTTGGGTCTGCCCACGGTGCTCCCCCCAGGAGGCTGGATCTGGATGGAGTCCAGGAGGGGCCGCAGTGCCTGTCCGAAGGGCCTGCAGAGGAGACAGAGGTGGGACCTGGGGTGGGTTCTCAGATGCAGGTGGCAGCAGCCTGGCCCCAGAGGCAGGGCGGTGGGGTGGGTAGGGGCACTGTCACACTGGGAAGAAAGACACCATCAGCTCGTTTTCTTTTCTCACCTGCCTCACACGTCAGCTTTCTCAGAGGACAGCTCTGAAGCAGCCTGTTCCACTTTGCCAGCCCTGGGGGCCCTCCCTCAGTGGGGGTTACCAACTCATGGCCTGCACCTCTGGATTCTGTCTGGGCTATGGTGTGAACAGGCTGGTCACATACAGGGACCCAGACCTTTTAGAATTTTCTGTACTTGTGCCTTTAATGCTCTTGGTATAAGAAGATAAATATAAAGCTTGGGACATGAGAAAAAGGACGTGAAAAAGAAGACCAAAGGAGGAGTGAGCCTGGCACGCCACGGGATTCTTTCAGGAACTGAGGGCTTTCAGGGAGTGAAGTGAATATTCAGGAACAATTAGAAATGCCAAGTTGCCGGAAGGTGTTAATGCCACTTTCTAATGGGCTCCTGGTTTGCTCTCACTGGTGCTTAACTGAGGAAAACCCTGCGTGAACAGAAAGAGACAGTCCAAGATTCCTGCAGCCTGGAAGCAGGTTGGCCACATCTCACTCCCTGGCTTTCTTTCCTTTAGAGGATACTGCTAGTTTTGAAAACATCTCCCAGGTCAAAAGGAATGAGGTCCTCCAATGCATAACGAGATGAAACAAACAACTATCAGCCCAGGAACCCCACCCTCCAATAACACTAGCAAGAGCACATTCCAGCTACTCAGGTTTGCGTAGGGCCCCATGACCTAGATACTTCAGGAAGGCGGTGGGGTTTAGTCGCCCACCCAGGTCTGGAAAGACAGGGCTGGGGGGCTGAGCCTGCCAAACCTGCTGGCATCCCTGTTGGGGAGGGCGCTAGTCAGGATAAACCAAGTCAGGGTCAGCAAACGGACAAGGTCCTGGAGTGGGGGCAGGCTACCTGAATGCGGTCAGTGGCAGAGGGCAGGAGGAGGGGTGGCTCGGAGCGTGTGTGCATCCTTTCAGCAGGCACTGCCTGGAGCACGGCCTGGACCACATTAGAGCAGGAGGGGCTACAGAATATTCTTGGAGGAAGGAAATATCACTCAGGGCTGATTGTGCTCAGGGTAGAAGGACAAGTAGGAAGTCATCCTCTTCCTCCAAGAGCTCATGGTGCCGTGGAAGACAGACTAACAGAGACAGTTACAGACCCAGGCCCTGTTCATTCTCTGAGCCACTGTGGGTTCTTCTATCTCAAACTGCTTTTTCACCAGGCATTTCCAGGGAGTGCCAGGCTTGTGCACAATGGGAAAGACTGACTCCTGTACAGGAATTGGAGTGGGGGCAGGTGGGCTTCTAAGTTCTAAAGTGACAGGAAAGCCAGGTAGAGTTGGTCTAACTCCAAGGAGGTGAAGATAATCCTGGGAAACATCAGTGGTGGAGAGAGCAGGGGCCTTCTGTGTTAGAGAGGGCCACCATCGTCTGTGGCTGCACCACCCTGAATGTGCTAAGGGGCCTGGGCCTGGTTAGTACTTGGATGGGAGAAAGTACCACCATGACAGAGTCTAGCTGGCTTGGGTGGGTTCTGCTGAGATCAGGAAAAAAAAACACAAAAAAAACCTCACTGCCATTGAATTGGATCCAATTCAGGTGACCGCTCCTTGGGTTTCCAAAGTAGTATCCCTACAGAAGTAGATTGTCCAATCTTCCTTCCGAGGAGTGGCTGGTGGGTTTGAACCACCAGCCTTCTGGTTATCAGTCAAATGCCCTAGGTACTATGCCACCAGAGCTCCTGCTGAGATCGGAGGAGGGCAGATACGGGCCAGAGGAGGGGTGCTGACTCTGAGTGGGGATCTAGAGGTTGGGCAAGCCAGGGGAAGAGACAGAGGCCACACTTACGTGGAGAGAACTTCAGAGGGAAGGTCAGTGATGTAAGAAGGGATCTTCCGCCCGGTCAGGAACTGGGCCACCTCGTTGCTGAAGGTGTTACAGTTGTGTTCAAAGAGGTTGTAGGCCTCACCTCTGTACATTGTGAGAAAGATGTGGAGAACAGACATAAGGAAGCAAGCCAACATCTATGTGGAATAAGTCAAACCAGGTTATGGAGTGGCTGGCATGTGAGCACTGCAATTTCCCATCTCACGCTCTGCAAGGACCATTTGACTTGAGACGTTCAAAGAGCATGGCCAACCTGACCCTTCACAGATAGATTCTTAAGGGAAGTATGACCTGAAAATGAATGGCTCTTGGACAGGTGCAGGAGCATCATTATAATCACGGAAGGAGAGCTCCGGGGTTAGAGCTTACTCCAGTCCTTGGAATCGACTAAAAGTCCTTTAAGAGAAATCTGCTCCAATCGGTATTCACTTGGCCCCTCTACAAACCCTGCTTTTGATTTTCAGGACAGAGCACTGGGCCGACACAGGTCGAGAACAGCATCTGCTGAAACAGTAGTGGCTAGTTTTAATCCGAAAAAACAAACAGCCCTTCTTCCTGTGAAAAGTCGTAGGATGGGGTGGAGCATCTGCTTCAGAGCCACTCGGGGCTCTTCTTGTGGTGAGACAGCTGCCTCTCTCCATGGTTATTCAGCAGATCTGGGCCAGGCCTTGTGCCGAGTGCTCTGGGGACTATGATCGGGGGCTGCCTGCTGGGGCGGGTTAGCAAATGGGGAGATACCACTCCCCACCAGCCCTGTCTCCACTCACCGGAACAGGGACTCCCCCAGGGAAGACAGGTACTCCAGAAAGATTTCTTCTGTGACTTCTGTGCTCCCCACATCAACCACAGAGTCTGGGGGCCCAAGCAATGTCCCGCCCTAAAAGAGCCGACCCAAAGAAAGTCAGTCACCATTTCCACCACAATTTTTAATGTAGCTTCCTGTGGGAGACCTCAAATGCTCTGTTCCAACTTCCTTTTTAACTTTCAGTGTCTCCCGGGCAGATGAAGAGTGCTGTTTCCTATTTGTATCATGGCTACAATGGCTTAGAGCTTCCTGTTTACTTTCTATTCCCACACAACACCTTACTGTCCAGTCATTCAGTTGAGAAAAACAAACCCAGAATATGGTCTCCTGTTGTCCCCATCATGCCTCTTCATGAGGACAGAACAGGACAAGAAATGGCTTACACTCTATAGGCCACCTCTCCATACCTACATTCATAAGGTGTGCATCCAATTTTTCTCTGAGACACACTTGATATGCCTTGTGACACTCAAAAATGGCAAATATTTCTACCATTCAGCTCTTTTTCATTTGTGAGGCTAATCCAATGGTGGTGATGGGTTCCCCAGGCACGGGAGTTAATAGCCCCTGAAAGGTCTATGGAAACCCTTAGCCATGAGGGTTAACACCCATCACTGGGGAAACCAGCCAACTCAGAACCAATAGGATCACTGGAAAGGGGTTGAGGAATAAAGAGCAAAATTCTAGAACAGAGGCCCCTGAAAGATCATGACTCATTCTTCTTAGTTATTGGGCACCTACAACATGCTTGACATTGTTCCATGCATTAGGGATACTGCAGTGAACAGGAGAGAGAATTTCTGCAGTCAGAGAACAATTGTCTCAGAGCTGAAAGAGACTACCTACCTACCCACTGTCGTCAAGTCTTTCTAACTCATATCAACTCTGTAGGACAGAGTAGAACTCCCCCATAAGGAGCTCGGGTGCTCTAGTGGCTGAGGCATTTGGCTACTGACCAAAAAGGTTGGTGGTTTGAACCCACTAGCTGCTCTTCAGAAGAGAGATGAGCCGGGTAGTCTGCTTCTGTAGATTTATAGCTTTGGAAACGCAATGGGGGTCACTATGAGTCAGAATTGACTCAATGGCAGTGAGGTTTTTTTTTTGAGAACTGCCCCGTAGGGTTTCCAAGACTGTCAATCTTCATGGAAGCAGACTGCCTTATCTTTCTCCTGTGGAGCCACTGTTAGGTTCAAACTAGTGCCCTTTTGGTTAGCAGCCAAGTATGTTAATCACTACACCACCACAGCTCCTTGGACGAGACTAAAAAGTCACTATTTAATCCTATTATTCATTCATATAGCAAACATGTATTAAGAACTTACTATTGCCAGACACTATGCTAGGGACTGGGGGTACAATGTGGACAAAACAGATGAGATTCTTGTCCTCGTAGAGCTTATAATCTAGTGGGCAAGGCAGCAAAAAAAAAAAAAAAAAAAAAAAATCCCATAAACTGATGTGTAATTTTAAGTTGCAAAAAGGGTCCTGCTAAAAAGCAGAAAATGCCATCCCATGAGTATCTGTGACAGAAGACCTGCCCAGTGTGAGAGGACAGGGAAGACTTGCCTGTAGAAGTGACAATGAGTTAAAATGTTAAGACTGAAGAGAGCAGTGAAGGAGCAAGGAGGTCAGCTAATGTCAGATACAGGTCTAAATGTTCAAGGTGTGTTTAAAGAGTGAGGAGAGACTGGGGGCAGGGGAGAGCACCACCTGAAAAGCCTTGGAGGCCTTGCTGAACTTTCTGGAATTTATTCCAAAAGCAATGGGATAAGAGGGCAAGTGCCAGGACCTGATTTTCCTTTGCAAAGGTCGCTTGACCTCCTGAGTGAAGAACTGACAGCAGAGGCCAAGGAGCTGCAAGGAGACCAGGAGGCCATGCAGTGGTCCAGGCAGGATGTAAGGGAGGCCTGGATTAAGGTGAAAGCTCTGGAGAAATGGGAAGTGATGCAGAGACAGGTGGATTTAAGATACGTTTATGAGGTAGGACTGACTGGGTATATGAAGGACTCGGTGTAGGATGACTTCCCACTTATGAGAATCAAATGAAGGGTGGCTTGCATACTCTGTGACAGACTTTGGGGAGCTCTGACAATTTTTTTGGGAAAACGTAGGTTTTAGAGAAAACTAACTTCTAGTACTGGTGCACTTACTGGCTGTAAGTTACTGGTGTAACTGGGGGCAACTCACTTTTTACCTCTTGGAGCCTTCGTCACTCAACCATGGCTAAGTTCATACTATCAGCCAGGCACCGTGCTGGGGATATAAGAGTGAGACATGGTCTCAGCCCACAAGGAGCTTATACGGAAACAGCACATTTCACTCTGACCTGCTCAGTGGGCAACAGACCCACCCACAGGTGTGTGGAAGCAGAGAACAATGGGCTGGGGGCCCTGGGGAAGGTCCATTGAGCTTAGCCGTAAGGTACCGGCCTCCACACACTGGGCTGGAAGCCAGAAGGCAGACAGCAGAAGCGGCGTTCCTGGTCCATGGGAACCCCCCAAGGGCCTGAGACTGTGGGTCAGGGGTCAGGAGCGGGTACTCACCGGGGGACAGCTGGAGATGCCACCACTGCCGAAGAAGAACTCATCTTTGTGCACAACTATGGAGGTATGCCTGCCATACAGGAAAGAGACAGAATGAGCCAGAAAACTCAAAACTGGTCAGAGAAAAAGCAAACACTCCATTTTACTGACAGTAACTTCTGCCCAGGATATGACTGTGGTGAACAGGCTTACAAACTCACCCAACAGAGCTCGAGTAAGGTGTATACCATGGATCAGAGTCGTTCAGCCTGGGCACTGGTGACATTTTGGGCTGGATAATTCTTTGTTGAGGGGGCTGTCCTGTGTTAATTAGGTTTAGCAGCACCCCTGGTCTCTCACTAGATGCCAGTAGCACCTGCTCCCCACCCCCCGAGTTGTGAGACAATGAAAAATGTCTCCTGATGTTGCCAAGTGTCTCAGGAGTGGGTGGGGTAGAGAGCAGAACTGCCTTAGATTGAGAGCCATTGCTGAAGGTGATGTAAACGGAAGGGCCCAGCTATTCACATTGACACTGATACATCAATGACTCAGATGAAGCTCTGCAGACCAACGTGCGCTCCCAGGCTTTGAAAGCTGATGTGAGCAGTTAACCAGGGCCAGGTTAAGGAACAGAGCAGGTGATGTGAAGTGGGGATCTATTTCAGGTTAGATGCTCACAGCACTTGGTTCCAGTGAACCCAAGCAAAGGGTCATTCTGGTCAACCCAAACGTCAGCAGGCTCTTGGATGTGGATGGCACACCTGTTGACCTATGGCTTCCTTATAAATGTAACTGAGAGCCCAGTCCCCACGTTGGAGTCTGACAGGGAGGGTCTAGTACTAAGAGACCAAGCAGTAGTTGTGTATTAAGATAAAAAGGTGGGGCCCTCAAGACTCCTGGGCTCAGAAAGCTTGGCGATGGCGATGGGGTGGTCACGGCAGGGTGTTTCAGCCTTGGAGCTACTGACACTTTGGGCCAGGTCATTCTTTGTTGTAGGGCAATGTCCTGGGCATTGAGGGATGTTTAGCAGTACCCCTGGTCTCTACCCACCCAGTAAAAATGTCCCTAGCCATTGCCAAATGCCCCCTGGGGGGCAAACTGGCCCATGTTGAGAGCCACTGCTTTAGGACTTGAAGATTTAAGACAGAGAGAGTGAGATTTCAAGCTGAAAGCCACAGACTGGCATCTGAAATGCATGGGGCACTATGCTGTTTCATAAACCAATCAATTTAAGGAATCCACCCAACTTACCAGATGCCTTCCAGTTGTTTCCCTGTGGAGAAAAAAAGAGATTTAGCCATTTGGGACTGGGTTAAATGGCCTTCCAGACAGAGCAAATGCAGAATACCACTCAGACCCAGAGTTACCCTTGCAAACCCCTTGAAGGGTGTTCTAGGAATGCAGTTCTCCCCCAGTAAAGTTCTTAGATAGGGATATGGGATGCTGTGCTAAGTGAGTTGAAAAGTGACCAGAGTATTCTTTATCTGAACCCAGAATACACACACAAGTATAGACGTGCCCCAACTTTATGTCTGCTCAGCTTTCTCCTTTGGAGTCGATTCAATTTTGCCTTTTTCATTTCTCTAAGTCTCATTAAACAGTAGTATAGAAAAGCTATTACCCATTTCTTCATTGAGCATTCATGAAGTGCAATTGTTCAGAAAATGATAGCTATACTTTGAAAATGCCATCCATTGGAACCGTTAATGCGCATTGATTCCATACCTTCTATGTGCTAGAAATTGCTAGGTGAGGAAATGCAAACATGAACAGATCATTGTCCCTGTTTTATTTTTTATTTTTGCAGTGTTCTCTCCCCTCCCCTCCTACCCTTAAACAAACAAACAAAAATAAACTCACTGCCTCCAGTCAGATCCGATTCATAGCGACCCCTCCGTGAGTTTCCAAGGTGCTATCACTATGCAAGTAGATTGCCCAGTCTTCCTTCTGAGGATTGCCTGGTGGGTTTGAACTGCCAGCTTTCTGGTTAGCAGTCAAATGCCTCAGGCACTATGCCACCAGGCCTCCCACCCCTGGTAACCAACAAAGGAAGTTTCCTTCCATATATAAACCTTTCCTTGACTTTTTACAATAATGGACTAATACTATATTTGTCCTTCTGTGATTAACTTACTTCACTTAGCATAAGTCCTCCAAGTTCATCCCTGTTATGTGATGTTTTGCAGATTCTACATTATTCTTTAGTGTTGCATAGTATTCCATTGTGTGTATGTACCATACTTTGGTTATCCATTCTTCTGTTGATGGGCACCCAGGTTGTGCCCATCTTTCTGCTATTGTAAACAGTGCTGCAATGAACATGGGTGTGCATATATCTGTTCTTGTCCTGGCTCTCACTTCTTTAGGATATATACCTAGTGATGGAATTGCTGGATCAAATGGTATCTCTAATTCCAACTTTTTAAGGAACTGCCATACTGCTCTCCATGGTGGTTATCATTTTACAGTCCCACCAGCAGTGTATGAGAGTCCTAATCTCTCCACATCCTCACCAGAATGTGTTATTTTCTGTCTTGTTGAACTTTGCTCTTAGTGCTAGGGCCAGATGGTATTTCGTTGATTTGCATTTCTCTAATGGCTAACGATCGTGAACATTTCATCATGTGTTTGTTGGCTGCCTGAATATCCTCTTTGGTGAAGTGTCTATTTATGTCTTCTGCCCATTTTTGAATTGGATTGTTTGTCTTTTTATTACTGAGGTGTTGGAGTTTTCTATAAATTTTAGAGATAAGTTCCTTGTCAGATATGTCATAGCCTAATATTTTTTCCCAATCTGTACATTCTCTTATTATTCTTTTTTGGAGAAGTGTTTTTGAAGCACATAAAAAACTTGATTTTAAGGAGGATATTCAAGCGGCCAACAAACATATGAAGAAATGCTCACGATCATTAGCTATTAGAGAGATGCAAATCAAAACAACAATGAGATACCATCTTG
>NW_006921670.1:6538053-6572614 GCF_000298275.1 Orycteropus afer afer
AAAAAAAAAAAAACTTGATTTTTTGAAGGTCCCATTCATCTAGTTCATCTTCAATTCTTTGTGCACTTTGGGTTATGCTTGACAATCTATTTATGCCATAAATTAGGGCCCCTAAATTTGCCCCTTGTTTTTCCTTGAGGAACTTTATAGTTTTAGGTTTCACATTTAAGTCTTCGATCCATTTGGAGCTCGTTTTTGTATATGGTGTGAGGCACAGATTTTGTTTCATTTTTTTGCAAATGGATATCCAGTTTTGCCAGCACCATTTGTTAAAGAGACTATCTCTTCCCCATGTAATGGATTTCAGCCTTTTGTCAAAAATCAGCTGACCATAGATCGATGGCTCTATTTCTGGGTTCTCAATTCTGTTCCACTGGTCTATGTGTCTGTCGTTGTACCAATACCAGGCTGTTTTGACTACTGTGACTGTACAGTACGTTTTGAGATCTGGGAGTATGAGACCTCCTCCCCTGTTCTTCTTTTTCAATAGTGCATTGCTTATCTGAGGTCTCTTTCTTTCCCATATAAAGTTAGTGATTGGTTTTTCCATATCCTTAAAGAATGTTGATGGGATCTGGATTGGGATTGCATTGAATGTATAGATTGGTTTGGGTAGTACTGACATTTTTACAATGTTCAATCTTCCTATCCACAAACATGGTACGTTCTTCCATTTATGTAGATCTCTTATGATTTCTTGGAGTAGTGTTTTGTAGTCTTCTTTGTACAGGTCTTTTGTGTCCCTAGTGAGATTTATTCCCAAGTATTTTATTGTTTTGGTAGCTATTGTAAATGATACTGATTTCCTTATTTCTTTTTCAGCAATCTCTTTGCTGGTGTAGAAGAATCCAACTGATTTTCATATGTTGATCTTGTATTCCACCACTATGCTAAAATCTCTCAATTAGTTCCAGTAGTTTTTTTTTTTTTTGCTGAGTTTCTTGGGTTTTCTATGTATAGGATCACATCATCAGCAACTTGGGGATAGTTTTACTTCTTCCTGACCAATTTGGATGCCTTTGATTTTTCTTTCTTGCCTTATTGCCCTGGCTAGAACTTCCAATACAATGTTGAATAGAAGTGGTGATAGAGGGCATCCTTGTCTGCTTCCTGTTCACAAGGGGATGATTTTAGTCTCTCTCCATTGAGAATAATGTTGGTTGTTAGTTTTGTAAATATGTCCTTTATTATGTTGAGGAATGTACCTTCTGTTCCTATTTTGCTGAGAGTTTTTTTTTTTTTTTTTTAATCAGGAATGAGCGTTCGATTTTATCAAACACCTTTTCTGCATTGACTGATACGATCATGTGGTTCTTTTCCTTTGTTTATGTGATGGATGACGTTGACTGTTTTTCTAATGTTGAACCATCCTTGTATACTTGGTATGAACGCCACTTGGTCATAATGTATTATTTTCGGGGTATGTTGTTGGAGTCTACTGGCTAGAATTTTGTTGAAGAGTTTTGTATCTATATTCATGAGAGATACTGGTTTGCAGTTTTCATTTTTATTGATGTCTTTGCCTGGTTTTGGTATCAAGGTTATGCTTGCTTCATAAAATGAATTTGGGAGGATTCCATCCTTTTCTATGTTGTGGAATATTCTGAGTAGGATTGGTGTCAGTTCTTCTCTGAATGTTTGGTAGAATTCTCCAGTGAAACCAGCTGAGCCAGAGCTTTTTTTGGTTGGTAATTTTTTACAACCTGTTCAATTTTTTCTTTTGTTATGGGTCTGTTTAAATTTTCCACCTCAGTCTGTGTTAGTTTAGGTAAGTAGTATGTTTCTAGAAATCTGCCCATTTCTTCTAGATTTTCAAATTTGTTAGAGTACAGTTCTTCATAGTATCCTGATATTATCCTTTTAATTTTTGTTGGTTCTGTTGTGACACTGCCCAATTAATTTCTTATTCATTATTTGTATTCTCTCTCTTTTCCTTTGTTAAATTTGCCAGTGGTTTGTCGATTTTATTCATCTTTTCAAAAAACCAACTTCTAGTCTCACTGATTTTTTCGAGTGTCTTTCTATTTTCTGTTTCATTTATTTCTGCTTGAATCTTTATTATTTCTTTTCTTCTGGTGACTGTAAGCTTTTTGTGCTGCTCTTTTTCTAATTTTTGGAGATGTTGGGTTAAGATGTTGATTTTGGCTCTCTTCTTTTTTGATGTATCCATTTATTGCTATAAATTGGCCTCTGATCACTGCTTTTGCTGTGTCTCAAAGATTTTGATATGTTGTGTTTTCATTCTCATTTGATTCAGGGAATTTTTCAGTTTCATTTTTTATTTCTTCTGTTACCCAGTCATTTTCAAGGAGTGTGTTGTGGTAGTTAAGTTTTTGTGTCAACTTGGCTGGGCCTGGTTGAGTGGCTGGGCAGCTGGATGTAGTATTCCCTATAATGAGACTGGTAATCAACTCCATGGTGGAATCTACTGTGAGCAGCTGAGTAGCTGCCTTTGGGTATGTGGTCTGCTTCCTGTGTATAAGAAACAGCTTTGGGAATGGTCTCTAGTCTATGGCATGCTTGGAACCTGGATGTAGCCGTGTCGTTGTTCAGCAGCCTGCTATGCTCTGCCGACCTTGGGACTTACAATGGACTTAAGTTAATGGCCTGCCGTGTGGTTTGGTAACATCAGGATTGTGCCTTTTTACTTGTCAACCTTGGGGCTTCTCAGCCTCAGCAGCCAGCAGCTGTCTGAGTAAAGAAACACCTCTAGCTTCAGTGGGCTGAGAGCAGGAGGCAGAGCTGGACCCCAAGGTTGAGGGGCTTTTACCTAGCCCCTAGAGCCTGGCACTTTGAACTTGGACATAAAGCCTCCAAATTATAAGAATAAGCTCCTGTTTGTTAAGGTCATCCCATTTGTGGTATATTCTTGTCAGAGCGGCACTAGGTAACCAGCAGTGTTATTCAGTTTCCGTGTGTGTTTGCTCTTTTTCTGTTGATCTTCCTCCTAATGTTGATTTCTAATTTTATAGCATTGTGATCTGAGAAGAAGCTTTGCAGTATTTCAGTGTTTTTACATTTATTAAGGCTTGCTTTGTGGCCTAACATATGGTCTATACTGGAGAATGTTCCATGTGTACTGGAAAAGAATGTATATTGTACTGTTGTTGGGTGAAGTGCTCTGTAGACGTCTATAATGTCAAGTTGGTAATTGTATTGTTTAGTTCTATGTCTTTTTGTTGAGTTTCTTTCTAGTTGTTCTATCTTTGACTGAAAGTGGTGTATTAAAGTCTCCTACTATGACTGTGGAGTCATCTATTTGTCTTTTCAGTTCTGTTAAAGTCTGATTTATATATTTTGGGGTTCTTTTGTTGGGTCCATAGATATTTATTATGGTTATGTCCTCTTGTTCAATCGATCCTTTAATCATTACATAATGTCCTTCCTTGTCCACTCTTCCTGCTTTAAGGAGTTCAAAGGCAAATGGTACATACATAAACAAACACAATGTTAAGAAGCTCTATAGTAGTGATCCAGATAACATACGGTGGTATACAAGAGCCATCCTTGTGAATACCACTGAATAAGTAGGGGGCAGAAGTGGATGTTTCTGTCAGAAGGGAACAGTAGGTGCAGATGTTCAATGAGAAGAGGACATGGGTCCTGAAGGCAGATCGGAGAGTGCAGTGATGGTGGGAAAAGGAAAACTGGCTAGCAGGAGTGCCAGCAAAGCTGCTTGGCCTGAGACTGAAGGCTGTTGTTCACTGGCACACTGTGGGGGAGGAGCGCTGAAGGCTGCAGACAGTCGAGGGCCTCTATCAGATCCATGTTTTTAGAAGACAGCAATAGTCATAGGACAGAAGATGAATCAGAAGAGCTGAGAGTAGACTAGAGGGGAGGAGGCCATCGCAGTAGTCCTGGGAGATATTAAACAGCAATACTACCGGTGAAGGGGCTCTGGGGGCACAGTGGTTGAGCACTTGGCTGTTAACTGAAAGGGAGGTGATTCAAGCCCACTAGTCGCTCCATGGGAAAAAGATGTGGCAGCCTGCTTCCCTAAAGATGACAGTCTTGGAAAATCTATGGGGCAGTTCTGCTCTGTCCTATTAGTTGGAAATGACTCAATGGCAATGGTTTGGATTTTGGTACAAGGTATGAAGAGAAGGGCAACGCAAGATGTAAGAACATCAAACGTCATGCACTCAGTTTTGGTTTTATAATTTGACATTAGTTGTTTGCTGACTGCTTACTGTTGCTCTCAGTGTCTTGCCCTGTGACTTTCTGAGGGTGGAACCTAAGCACTGTGCAAGGGGAGTGACATGTTTGGGCTTCCCCCTTTGTGTGTAAGGTATGCCATTTCCTTTCCAAGGCAAATTATGGAAAGTAAAAGAAATATCTTGTTCCTTCAAAAAAGCTTTTGAATGACATAACATCAGCCACGTTTTCCTCTTTGGAAAAGACAAAAGAAACCATGGCTCCTCCATGACACCCTGCTGATGGCTCAAACCACAAAACCAAACCAGCCATTTGGGAGTCAATTCTGACTCATGGCAACCTCATGTGTAGAACGGCACTCCATAAGGCTTTCAAGGCATGACCTTCTGAAGCAGACTTCCAGGCCTTCCCTCCGAGGTGCCTCTGGGTGGGTTCGAAACATCAATCTTCAGGTTAGTAGTTATGCTGAACTGCACCACCCAGGAAGGACGTAAACTGATAGCTCAGCACAGTGTCATCAGAGCAACTTCCCTGAGTCTAGGTGTCTTCAGCCCAGAGCGCTGTGAACAGTAATCGTGCAGATAAAGCTGCCAGCAGGAGGTGCGGAGAAGCATGGTCAACTGAGGTATTACCAGGTAAAATGGCCTCTTCGGGGGTAAAAAGCGAGTCTTCCAAAAGATAAAATGAATTCTTCTTCAGAATTGAGGTGCGGGGTGTAAAAGCTAAGAAGAGATGTGCACATCCAGCACACTAACATGAATGTTACATCTGTTTACGACAGTTCTTGTATAGCCAGGCTTAAATGGAATAACAAAGGAAGATGAAATGTAGCAGGATTCTTCCTCTCCTCCAATTCCAGAGACTAATATGCTTTTCACTGAGAGATCTACTCTGGCCAACGAGAGAACATGAACAGAGGGATCCTGGTCAGAAGTTTCTGGGATAGGCCCCTATAGACCATGGGCCAGGCCCTGTCCTTACTCAAACAGAGCTGACATTCCAGGGGTGGATCGGAACTGGACTGGACGCCAAAGGGGCGTGGTGACCCATGTAGGACAGGCATCTTCAAATGTTAGGCTCTAAAGATAAACTGGGTTGGATTCCCACCTCTTCCACCCGACTCTAAGCAACCATACTGCGTCTTCTCTTCCTGTTTACTATGTGTAAAATGGAGAGATCAACACTGCGTTTTTTAAAAAATAGTTTATTATCTTTGTTGTTGAGAATATACACAGCAAGACTTCAGGTTTCTCCATGTACAATTCAGTGACGCTGATGACATTCTCCGAGTTGTGTAACCATTCTCATCCTCCTTCTCTGAGTTGTTCCTCCCTGGTTCACATCAACTCGCTGCCCGTGCCTCCTCGCTCATGTCTTGAGTTGCTGTGGTCAATTGGACCCCACGTGGACAGATCTTAAAGAGCGCAATGCTTCAGGCGTTCTTCACCAGTTAAGCCAAACCACTGTTTGGTTTTAAGAAGATATCGGGGATATGTGAACTGCTGTATGGAAAGTGAATTTGCTCTGTAAATTTTCACCCAAATAACAATTTAAAAAAAAAAAAAGAAGAAGAAGAAGAAGATATCAGGGGATATTTTTAGTTGAAGGTTTAAAGATGAACTCAAGGCAGCCATCTCAGGGGTTCATCCAGCCTCCATAAATTCTGGATTCCATATGAATTTGAAATTTTATTCTGCATTTCCCCCCTTTTGATCAGGATCCTTGTATAGAATCTTTGATCCTATGTTTAGTAAGTAACATTGTATTTTAAACAGTACCAATGTGCTCTTCTGACTGCTGTTTATGAAACAGCTTGCTGTCTAAAAGGCAGCATGTTTTGAGTAATTCAATCAGTTAAACTAACGTTTATTGAGTGCCTGTTAACCAGAAGGCTGGAGGTTCAAACCCACCAGCCACTTCTTGGAAGAAAAGACTGGGCAATCTACTTCTGTAGAGATACCGCCTCGGACACCCAAGGAGGGGTTGCTATGAGTCGGAATTGACTTGATGGCACACAACAACAATAATATTCTAGGCACTAGGGATATGTTGGTAAACGAAAGAGACAAAAATCATGGCACTTACGAGGTAAGAGAGGGAGATGATCAATAAAACATGCAAAATAAATCAGCGAATCATATGGAACATCAGCAATAATGAGGGTCATAGAATAAGAGCAGGATAAGGGTACTGGGAGTTTCAGGTGATCAGGGCAGTCCTCTTTGAGCAGAGACCTGGAGAAGGTTGAGGGAGAGAGCCATGCACAGGCACGATACCCCAAGTGTATGTACAGGACTGTAAGGAGGTCAATGTAGGTGAGTAATAAGAGATGAGCAGAGTCACAGAGGACAGACCATACAGAACCTTGTAAAGTCTGATAACTTGTTTAAGCCAGAGTTGTCCAACATAGTCCACTAACCACATATGGCTATTTAAATTAAAATTAAATAAAAATAAAAATTCAGTTTCTAGTCATACTAGTTACATTTCAAGTGTTCACTGGCCACATGTAGCTGTGGTTACTTACTGGCAACAGTAAGATTACTATCCTCACAGCAAGGTCTAGGGGACAATGCTGCTTAAACCTTAGTTCTATTCTACATAGTAAGTGTCTACCTCATAACATATCCAGGATTGAAAGAGACAACATAGTACCTGGCACATGGGGCACCCCCACTTACTTCTTTTAGGTTTCACAATCTGAAAGCTTCATGGCTGCCCTTATGCTGTTGTTGCCGCTATTGGGTTGATCCCGATTCACTGTGACCTCGTGTGTACAGAGTAGAATTGCTCCACAGGGTTTTCAAAAACCCACTGTTGCGTCAATTCTGACTCATAGTGACCCTATAAAACCAAAGCCACTGCCACTGAATGGATTCCAACGCATAGCGACCCCCTGTGGGCTTCCAAGGTGGTAAATCTTTATGGAAGTAGATTGCCCAGTCTTCCTTCCACAGAGTGGCTGGTGGGTTTGAACCTCCAACCTTCTGGTTAGCATTCAAAATGCCTTAGGCACTAAGCCGCCAGAACTCCTTAGTGACAATATAGGACAGAGTAAAACTGCTCCATAGGGTTTCCAAAGCTGCAAATCTTTGTAGAAGAAGACTGCCACATTTGTCTTCTGTGGAGCAGCTGTAGGTTCAAACCACTGACCTCTGGGTGAGGAGCCTAGAGCTTAACCACTGTGCCACCAGGGCTCCTCTCCTACCCTTTTACGTATGTGTCTATTTCCCCTATAAGACTACAATTGCTTCAAAGGCAAGGACAGTTTCTTATGCATCTTGATAATGCTACACCAGGTGCATTATTCTGTTTACTTGTCTGACACAGTGCTATTGAGGCCAAAGTTCTTAACCTGAATCTTGGCTGCCTGGCTTGTTATTCAAATGACTCTGCGTACTGCATGCCGGTCTACTACTGTCCTCTCAGATGCCCACGCTCAGTGACCCAGGAGGACAGCTGGCAGGTACAGATCTATCAGCTCCAACCCACTCCTACTAAAATAATAGATATTTAGAAATGGGCCTCAAAGATCATCCGGTCAGTTACCTGACACCTAAAAAACAGCAGGATACAAACCCTGCTTTAACCTTTTTACATACTCTGTATCAATCACTAAAATTTTCCTGTAAGCTAGACACTTCCTCCTTAGTCAGCTGCATCAGGGTATACTTAAGATCTCACTCATTCAAACAGTGTTGATGGGGACAATAGAAAACAAGTTATCTTAGTTGTTGATTCTTTTATTTACTCATCCATTTATCAAACACTAGTGCCAACAACACTTAACGTGGGTTCAGTGGGTTACATGCTTTCCTAACTTAGAATAATCATGGTTAACCTTACTTGGCTGAAAGCAAAGAATACCAGAAAGATGTTTATTTGTGCTTTACTGACTATGCAAAAGCATTTGATTGTGTGGATCACAACAAATTATGGATAAATTTGAGAAGAATGGGAATTCCAGAGCACTTAATTGTGCTCATGAGGAACCTGTTCATAGACCAAGAGGCTGTTGTTTGAACAGAACAAGGGGAAACTGTATGATTTAAAATCAACAAGGGAATGTGTCAGGGTTCTATCTTTTCACCATACTTATTCAATCTGTATGCTAAGCAAATAATCCGAGATACTGGACTATATGAAGAAGAACGTGGCATCAAGATTGTAGGAAGACTCATTAAAGACTTGCAATATGCAGATGACACAACTTTGCTTGCTGAAAGTAAGGATGACTTGAAGCGCTTACTGATGAAGATTGAAGACTACAATCTGCAGTACGGATTATACCTCAACATAAAGAAAACAAAAAATCTTCACAACTGGACCAATAAGCAGCATCACAATAAATGGAGAAAAGATTGAAGTTGTCAAAGATTTCATATTACTTGGTTCTACAATCAACACCAATGAAAGCAGCAGCCAAGACACCAGACGATGCACTACACTGGGGAAATCTGCTACAAAAGACCTCTTACAAGTGCTGAAGAGTAAAAATGTTTCCTTGAAGACTAAGGTGCACCTAGCCCCAGCCATGGTATTTTCAATCACTTCATATGCATGTGAGAGCTGGACAATGATAAGGAAGACTGAAGAAGAACTGATGCTTCTGAGTTTTGCTGTTGGCAAAGAATACTGAAAGTAACATGGACTGCCAGAAGAATGAACAAATCTCTCCTGGAAGAAGTGCAGCTGGAATGTTCCTTGGAAGCGAGAATGGCCACACTTTGTCTCACCTACTTTGGTCATGTTGTCAGAAGGGACCATTCCCTGAGAAGGATATCAAGCTTGGTGAAGTGGAGGGTCAACGAAAAAGGGGAAGGCCTTCAACAAGATGGGCTGACACAGTGGCTGCAAGGATGGGCTCAGGTATGGCAAGGATTGTGAGGCTGGTACAGGCCTGGGCAGTGTTTCGCTCTGTTGTATGTAGGGTCACTATGAGTTGGAGATGACTTGAAGGTACCTAACAACAACATGGCATCTCTAAGTAGTCAAAAACTCACTCACTGCCAGCAAGTCAATTCTGACTCATAGGGACCTCTATTGGGTTTCCAAGGCAGCAAATCTTTATGCAAGTAGACTGCCCCATCTACCTTCTGTGGAGCAGCTGGTAGTTTTGAACTGTTAACCTTCTGGTTAGCAGTCAAATGCCTCAGGCACTATACTACCATTGGTGGGAGGACAGGGCAACCATTTATTAATGTCATTTTACAAGTGGGAAATAAGGATGCAGTTTATTCAACATAAAAACAGGCAAAGCAGGACATGAAGGTGACGATGTTAGAGAAGCTTGGCTAGGCCTATCAGGGCAGCCATTGCTGACCCATGCTGGGAGGCAGAGAGCAAGGGCCATAGCACTGGAAAGAGGGGACTGAATTTGATTTAAAAAGTTTTTGGCTAGAGTGGGAGTCCGTGAGTTGGGGATGGTGGTTTGAGATTGAAATAGGGCATAAGGCCATTTCAGGACATGAATTAGGCTCAATGTGATATAAGCGCACCATAGAAGCAGATTACTTTCCCACTAGGATTTATTCAGCAAGCTGGAGAGCAGGTGGGTCCGATGGCCACGTGTCTCCAAGCTTGTTCACACAGCCAATGCATTCATTTGGAGGGCTCTGGAGTATGTGCATGGAAAACAAATGAAGACACGGACATTGGCACTGTTTCTCATCAGAAATAACCAAGAATGCAGAGGGAAGGCTACATGAGTCAGAGGATCCAGAGAGTGATGATTTAAAGCCAGGAAGGGAAACACTCCATCCACCTCCTCAGCAATTACGATGAGGGAGCTTGTGCACGCAGCCATACACACTGGCTGTAGACTACGCTTGAGAGCAGCACCTGGCACGGTGTTGTCACTAAATATAGTAAGTCTATTAGTAAGTGCAAAGTGCATGGTGACGGGACTCCAGGGGCAGGGCCTCTGTGCAGGCAGTACTTTGTCCCAGGGACAGGGACATGAAATACACTCGCTCATTGGTGTAAATCGTATATAGACCAAGCTCGCCTGCTAGATTCCTTGCCCAGTGAGAGGAAACGCTTTTCACTGGCTGACTGTTGGCTGCTTCTGTTGTTTGCACATTATTGGCAATGTGAGGAGTTTAGTGTTAACTTAAATCAGCTTCTTCTTCCCTGGGCCCAATGAATAAATGTTGAGTCTAGGTGGGAAAAGGTAAAAAGAAGCATTTGTATAACATAAGTGGGCTTCTACAGTCAATATTTTAAAAAATGCATATTGGCAGAGGGCTTGCCCCTCTCTTTGGGCACAGAAAGGTTAGTCATGAAATCAAAATGCAATCTGTTCTCGAAAAGGGAGAGGGTATTTTTAATTTTCAAAAAAAGGTAGGTTTAAAGCTACTTACTATTCTAGTGCCTTGAGGCCAGTGCAGGATTCTGTCCTAGAATGTTTGGTCATTCTTTCCCTCAGGACAGAGAGGGTTCATAGTAGTGATGGCTCGTTTTATTAGTCAGCCCTTGCAGCTGTGCTCTGGGTTAGGTCTGCAACATCTAACCATTCACCAGCTCACCATTTACTGAATGCCAAGCACTGTGCACCATGCTGGGGGTACAACCCAGACTTCTTACCTCCAGAGACCTTCCAGTTCAGTTGAGGAGAGGGGTGTGGACACGGGAGAAAACAAGCAATTATAAAATAATTGCACATAAGAAGGGGCATGGACAAAATGTGGGGTGGGAAGACACAGCCCAGGGAAAGCTCCCTGGAAGATGACATTTCATTGAGCCCTCAATGATGAGCATAAGTTAGCCAGGCCAAGAAACGGGGACATAAGTGTTGCTGGTGGTGGTACTGGGGGTGACAGCCTGCAAAAAGCCTAGAGGGCGTAATGAGAATTGAATGTTGTTCAGTCCTGGGGGTGAGAGGGTGCAGAGAAGTCCTGCTACAGGATTAAGCTCTAAGGTGCTAAGGTCTGCACTGTACAGAATGAATTCACATCTCTCCTATGCACCTAGAATGGTACTAATAGATACTACCATTGGGAAAAGTAAGGAAGTAAGTCACTTGAAACGTTTTCCATAGAACTTAATTCTCTTGTGGAACCCACTGAGAAAGGCTGGTGTTGAGCATCAAGTATGATGTGGAGGCAGGTGAAGCTGGAGAATGGAGAGAGAAGAAGGAGCAGGATCGTGAAGGGCCTTGTAAACCACATTAGTTTTCATTTTGCCATAAAGAAACTGCTTGACGGATAAAAGAAAGTTCACACAATGAACAATAAAAAATTCAAACAAAGCGTAACAGATGGTATGAAAACAATGAAGAAAAATCCTCAGATTCAGATAAATTCTTAATCTTCACGGCTAAGTTCAAGTCTCAAAACATTCCTACAAACTAAAAACCACAGACCTGTTGCCATCCAGTCGGTTCTGACTCACAGTGACCCTACTGGACAGAGCAGAATGGCCCCATAGGGTTTCCAAGGTGTAATCTTTATGGAAGCAGACTGCCACGTCTGTCTCCCTTGAAGTGGCTGGTGGGTTTGAACAAGAGACCTTTGGGTTAGCAAGTGAGTGCTTAATGTTTATTGAGTGGGTTCTCTGCACTGGCCACTGGGGACACAGTGAGGAATGAAAGTCTCTGCCTGTAGGAGGTCATGGTTCTTCCTGAAGCCTCTTCTGACCTGTCCAGCCCCCATGGCTCTTCTTCTCTCCAGGCCTAAAACAGTGACTGCTCACTCACTCATTTTGTCTCATCTTCCTCCCAAAGAGCAGCTGATAGATTTGAACTGCTGACCTTCTGGTTACCAGCCAAATGCCTTACCCACTATGCCGTCACAAGTCCTTTTAACCTTTTCTCTACTATTACCTAATGTTGCATGTGTGCATATACTTTAGGGAAATGAACTCCTGGAGGACAGAGTTCATGTCTTGCATTTTTTTGCTCTTTGTACTTTAGAATGAAGGAGCCCTGGTGGTGCAAGGGTTAAGCACTCAGGTGGTAACCAAAAAGTTGGGAGTTTGAGCCCCTCAAGTGATCTGCTACCGTAAATAGGGCACGAGGCCATTTCAGGACATGAATTAGGCTTAACGTGATATAACTACGCTATGGAAGCAGATTATTTTCCCGCTAGAGCAGGTCTATTCTGTCACACGGGGTAGCTAGGAGTTGAAATCGACTTGATGGCACCTAACAACAACTACAGAACGGAGCAAAGAATGGAGCATAGAGTAGACTCTCTAACATTCATGGGCTTGCATTCTGCTAAGACACTTATATTCTATTTCCCCAAGTCAGCCTTTTGAACTTGGAACAATTTTGGGATAGGCTAGAAAAGAAAAAGAAATGTAATCTTGGGATACATGCATGTATACAACACTTCACACCAGAAAATATTCAACAAATATGAAGTACCTCTTACCACATTTTTCAAAACACAAAACACTGCATTTCTTTTGAGGTACTTAAGTACCAAAAGAGGTCAAGAAATTTAAAGAGCAGCCAAATTATTAAGAGGAGGAAGTGAAGGACAATTATAATAGGCAATTATCTTAGGCAACTGGTGACTATGGGGAGAAAAAAAAGGTGTAATCAAGCTGTCTGCCCAATTAGAACACCATGGATAATCTGGGGACCATTTTCATGGCAAGTGAAGGTTATGAAACAGAAATACCTCTATGGGGGGGGCTGAAAACTGAGCAGGGTAAAATGGTGGTATCTACATGGTTTTGGGGAACAGGAGAATTATACTGGGTGTTATGCAGTCCAACCATGAACCACAGTGGAGCAAGATGAGGTCTTATAATGGGGAACTGACACAAGTGAAGAATGAGAGTCGCCCTAAATGCAAATGAGTGTTTCCCTGCTAAGGAGGTCACACTAAAAAGATAAGACTTCTTTAGTTTGGAAAAATGAAGGCTAATAGGGATGATCATAAATCCTTAAGATTATGAATGGCACATACACATTGAATCCAGATTTTTCTTCTCATCCAAACTTGAAGCACTTGGCCAAGGATGCCTTTATAACTCTGAACAAGGTACCTAATTTACATCAATTAAAAGGTACAGGTCAGGTAGCAAAATGACTGAGAACGTGAGCTCTGGAAGTCAGCTTGCCTGTAAGCTCGATAAATGCCAGTTATTAATATATTTCCAGAATTCATTGTAAAAATCAAGGAACACATTGATTTTTTTAAAGAGTCAAATATGTTTAGGAATGGGAGATCAATATATGGCTACTAACAGAACTAAGACACACCCAATTTTAAGGTTAGTGGTGTCTGTATGGGATGATGGAATGCACATTTTCCATAAGCTGAGGATTTATGACTAGTAGAAACTATGACTGTTAGCTTTGATAACCCTTCATGTCTTCAAGACATGACTTTTGCAAAAGGCATAAAGCAATATGGGATAAATCAGAAACATCACTGTGATCAGATGTGCCAACCTGGTGAAGTTCCTACTGGTTGTGGCTTTGCAGGATTTTACATGTATTTAAAAAAGAAAAAGAAAAAAAAAAGTCCAGAGCTATCACTTCAGCACTGGTTATAGCCCTGCCCCCTTCATCCAGGATACTCCACAAATGCCTTCTTTCAGTTCCAGAACCGGGTCAGGGTCTTTCCTATCTCAGGCCCTTTGCACATTAACTCCTGTCTTTTCCCACCTTCTTTGTGACTACTCCTTCCTGATCCCTAAATTCCCAGCTGAAGGCACTCTTCCTGCTCCCCTTGTTTAAAGTAGGTTTCTCTCCTTAATTCCTTTCTCAGTGGCCAGTGTGCTTCCTGTACATCCCAGCACTTAGCACAACTTGTAATTATTGTATTCTTTGCTTATTTGTTTTTACTAATGTCTCCTCCATTAGATAGCTCCATAATGGCAAAAGACATGCTTTAGCTCTTTACAGCATCCTTGTTGAACTTAGCACAATGATGAGCATTTAGTAGGCACTCAATAAATGTCTGCTGAACGCAGTGATGATCCCTAACGTCTTTTTCAGCTAAAAATAACCATTAAGTATTTTTATGCAAATAATGTTTCCATTAGGCCAGAACTGTTTTATTCAATTTCATTATTTAGTATGTTAATCTATAGGGCCAAGTTATTTAGCTGGGTGCAGTTATTTGTGAAAAAATACGTAATAGAACAAAAAATATCCAGTATAAAGGGGGGAGTTTTTACTTACTTTTAGGCCTAGGAATTCCTCTTCACTATCATCAAACTAACCAAATGGCTCTGTTCCAACAAGTTGAGTTCCTACCTGACTGATGTAATCTATTAATGACTAACACCTTATTCAAACAGTGACTTTGTAAGTTTTGATTTCAGATTTGCCTTACTCATTGTAGCCATTAGTGATGTAGGCCCAAACTTTTGTCCCATACTGGGCTGGTGACTTGAGAATTACTTGAGGAATTTATGAAAAACACAGATCTTTGGATCATATGCAAAGAGATTTTGATTGAGTATTTGTGAAGTCAGGCCCTGGAATCCATTTATTTAAGTCTGCTTATTTGAATAAGTAATGCATGCCTGTAGTACAGGATTCAAAAGGCAAGAAAAAGTTTACAGCAAACTTCCACTTCCACTCCTGTCCTTACGCTATCAAGTTCCCTTTTCCATAAATTACCACTGTTACCAATTTCTTGCGTCTCCTTCTAGATAATTACTTATTTGTGCACACATGCTTTTACTTTATGTACACACCGGCATATTTAAGGAAGTGTTCTAACCTTGCTTTTCCTTTCTCATTTAACCATGTATGTGGGAAATGGAGGTATCTATATTTTTAACAAACATTCTAGGTAATTCTGATAATGAAGCCAAACAGAAGAACCATTCACTGGACCAGAGTTAAGAGATTTACATTCAACTCAATACCACCCACTAGAAACTCAGGACACTTAAAAGATGCCCTCAACAGTCCTCCTGTTTAGTTGGCCTCTGACTCCTTATCTCACCAAGAACAATATTCTCCAATGTCCCTTAGAAACCGCGAAAAAGTAGCCATTCCAATGGGTGTTGCCAAAGGTGCTTCATTTTCAGCTCCTGGAATCTGGTCCTGCCTAATACCACGTGAAATGACCCACTTGACCATTGCCATCTTACACAAGGCATGCTGCTATCTGAGCTCTAATGAGAATTGTCCTACACTGGACTAGAGCTGACTCTCTCCTGGAAGTTAAGCAGCGGAACTACTTTCCTTATTAATCCTACCGACCCCACAGCATCCAATCCTCTTCCCTGAATTGCTTTCTCACCGTCCGAGCCAAAACAATGAACTTAGATACACACAGTCAGGCTGAACTTGGTGAATTCTGGAGTTCCGGCCCCGGTGCCCCCCACCCCAGGGACTGCAGACGGAGCTTCCTCTCGGAACACAGGGCAGGCTCTCCAAGGGCCACCAGCGAATCTCCTCCGCAGTGTTCCTGTCACCACGCGGGGCACCGTGCGGCCGGCATCCCCCTCTGCCTGAAACGGCGCGAGGAAGGAGGCACAGAAATGGAATCCGCGGCGCCGGAGCTGGCTTCCCCTCCCCATGGCTGAAGGGGCTCGGAAAGTGTCTCTGCCCCAGCCCCGGCTCGGGGAAGGCGTGACTTCTCCATCCCTTCTCCCCAGACTTAAACGTGAAGCCGCGGAATTGGAGCTCAGAGCACCCAAACCCTGGACCCCTCCTCCACGCTTTTCTTCTATTTTTAGTACGGGAGGGTCCCCTGGGCCCGGTGTCCCACCCCCCTCCCCCCGAGCCGTGGCCCAGGCCTCCTCCCTTGGCCCGCCGGCCGGCCCGGCCCCCTCCCGCCCGCCTCCAGCCCCCTCACCCAGCATGATGGGGCTGAGCCGCCGGGCCAGGCCCTTAGACAGGTCGTACACGTAGAGTTTCACCGGGTAGAGATTCGGCTGCTCCATTGGGACCCGTGGCGGCGGCAGCCACGATGTCCCTCTGACACCGGGCAGCGGCTCGGACCTTCCCGTACCCGACGGGGTGGGGTGCAGAGGGAGAGGGGGCAGCGAGCCCGGGCCCGGCCTGAGGGGCGGGGGAGAGGCGGCCCTGCGCTGCTCGCGCCCCCACACCCGCCACCACCGGCAACGACTACTGTGAGGTGACAGAGCCAGGACTGGGAGGGTCTGCGCTGAAGAGGGGGCGGGGGGCGGGGACGCACTTTCGCGCATGTGCATAGCATCCTGACCGTCAGGGAGGGGCGGGGTTTCGCGGACGGGGGCGGGGCTTTATCTGAAGGGGTTGGCTTGACTTCTAGACATTTGTGGAAATAGCTTTGGAAAAGTGGGCGTGTCAGCTTGACTAGAAGAAGCGCAGGCTAGGCGTGATGACGTTGGGGGCGTTGATTGGGAAAAAGAGCTGGGGCTTGCGCATGCGCTGCGCGCCACTTTGGGTCCAAGTAGCCGCTTTCTGCAGTAAAGGTAGGCAAGGATGGTTTACGGACTGTGGAAGTTGTTCGCTGGGCATGATTGGCTTCTTCTGGCTTCACCCACTCAGTCTCACATGCCTCGCCGGCCTCGCTGTCGGCCCTAAGTGCTCAGATATGAGTTATAGAGAAACACCGGAGCTCACTCCCTCTTCACGGGGCGGCAATGCCAGGCCTTTGAGGGCCTCCTGCGGTAACTTCACTGGGCGGGACTGGCCAGGGGTTCAGGGTTTGGGTGAGATGAGGACGGAATATTCTAGAGCGGGAATCCTTCACAGTCCAGATGGCGCCCTGTGCGGGACAGGAACGCAGGGGTGGGGCTGCACTCGCACATCGACCACAGCGGCCACCCCGGGCCACCACCGGCCCTGAAACGTCTATTAAACACAAAAGACAGACTCACTGCCGTGAAGTCGGTCCCGACTCATAGCGACCCTTCCTTGGGTTTCCGAGGCGGTATCTCTAAGGAGGTAGATTGCCCAGTCTTCCTTCGGAGGAGCGGCTGGTGGGTTTGAACCGCCAGCCTTCTGGTTATCAGTCAGATGCCTTAGGCACTATGCTAGTTATAAGGAATAGTTAAAGTGAGGCTGTTGCTGGGGTGATTCCCATACCCACTTACCCCTGCACCAACTACGGGGAGCTGTTGAGGCAGCTGGATCCAGTATTCCTCTTGACTAATCCGAGTCCTTAGGACAGCTCAGAGGAGCGTCGGAGTAGATATTCCTTCGGTTTAATTTTTCTTGTCAATGACTTTAACCTTCTTTCTCCTAGAGAGCGCTAACGACGATGTCAGGGTGGGAATCCTACTACAAAAACGAGGGAGATGAAGAAGAAGAACCACAAGATGACAGCCCTGAAGCAGGCGGTAAGGGACACAAATGTAGTGCTATTCTCTGTGGGAGAAGGACGTCCCCTGCCTATCTACTGGGTGGCTTTTGCTGTTTAATGGACCACTCTTTTCTCCCCAGATAATCCCAAACCCTTTTCTTCTTTGAACTTTACTGAGCAGCCATAGACTCATCTCTCAGGTACAACTCTAATCTATAGGACATCCCTGGCCTGAAATTTCTGCTTCTTGTTAGGTGCTCTCAATTGGCTGCGACTCCACGTGACCCTGTTTACAATAGAACAAAACACTCCTCGGCCCTCTGCCATTCTCCCAGTCCTTGCTATGCGTGAACCCTTCACTGCAGTCACACGGTGTTGATCCATCTTGTTGAGGACCTTCCCCTCTTTCGTCGACCCTCCACCTTACCAAGCTTGATATCCTTCTCCAGGGAATGGTCCCTTCTGCAACATGACCAAAGTAGGTGAGACCAAGTCTGGCCATTCTTGCTTCCAAGGAGCATTCCGGCTGCACTTCTTCCAGGACAGATTTGTTCATTCTCCTGGCAGTCCGAGGTATTTTCGGTATTCTTCATCAACACCACAATTCAAAGGTGTCATTTCTTCTGGAGTCTTCCTTATTCATTGTCCAGCTTTCACATGCATATGAAGTGATTGCAAAATACTATGGCTTGGGTTAGGTGCACCTTTGTCTTCAAAGGGGAGTTCTGGTGGCATAGTGCCTGTGGTAGTTCAGTTTGTGTGTCAGCTTGGCTGGGCCTGGTTAAGTGGCTGGGCAGCTGGATGTAGTATTCCCCATGATGAGACTGGTAATCAACTCCACAATGGAGTCTGCTGGGAGACCCTGAGTAGCTGCTTTAGGGAATATGGTCTGCTTTCTGTATACAAGCAGAAGCCTTGGGGAATGGTCTCTAGCTTATGGCACGCTTGGACCCTGCATATACCCGTGTCTTTGTTCAGCAGCCTGCCATGCTCTGCTGACCTGGGGACTTACAGTGGGCTTGAATTAATTGCCTGCTGTATGGTTTGGTAATGTCGGGACTGTGCCTTTTTATTTGTCAACCTTGGGTTTGGCAGCCTCAGCAGCCAGTAGCTGAGTGAAGAAAAGCCTCTAGCTTCAGTGGGCCAGGAGCTGGAGGCAGAGCTGAAGCCCAAGGCTGAGGGGCTTTCACCCAGCCCCTATAGCCTGGCACTTTGAACTCAGACTTAAAGCCTCCAAATTGTAAGAAGAAACTCCTGTTTGTTAAGGCCATCCCATTTGTGGTATATTCCTGTCAGAGTGGCACTAGGTAACCGGTATAGTGCCTAAGGCATTTGACTGCTAACCAGAAGGCTGGCGGTTCAAACCCACCAGCCACTCCTCAGAAGGAAGATTGGTCGATCCACTTCTGTAGAGATGCTGCCTCAGAAACTCAAGGAGGGGTCGCTCTGAGTCGGAACCTGACTCAAAGGCAGTGAGTTTTTTTTTTTTTTTCCTGGAGTCTTCAAAATGAAGTCTTTGCTCTTAAGCATTTTAAAGAAGTTCCTTGAAGCAGATTTGCCAAGAGCAATATGACGTCTAATTTCTTTATTGCTGCTTCCATGGGTGCTGATTGTGTATCCAGGTAAAATGAAATGAAACTGCTGGGCTCTGGTAAATTGACAACTATTGAGCTCCAATAAGTTCTACTCTGTCCTATAGGTTCACTTTTAGTTGAAATAGACAGCAATAGGTGAGGTCAGCCTCCAGGTTTGGGAGTGTTACATTCAGACAACACAGTAACACATAGAGCAAAGAGAAACAGAACAAAAGGGGTACATGTAATCTACATTCTCATTAATTTACTTCCTGGATATATATATATATATATATATATATATATATATTTTAATGTTTTTATTCAAAGTAAGAAAAAAAATAGGGAATATAAAAAATAAAGAGAAAAGTTACTATAACTACCACTCTAACACAACCACTCAGGAGTTCTGGTAGCGTAGTGCCTAAGGCACTTGACTACTAACTAGGATGCTGGTAGTTCAAACCCACCAGCCACTCCTGGGAAGGAAGGTTGGGTAATCTACTTTTGTAGTGATACTGCCTCGGAAACCCAGTGAGGGGTTGCAATGAGTCAAGTCCGACTCAACGGCACATAACAAGAACAACATGGTATAGTCATGCAACAAATAAATAAAAATTTGAATCAGATTAAGCCTGTGTGTAGGCCCTTTATAGGAAATACAAAGGAGAGAGGAATTTATTAATCTACACCAAAACGATGCAGTCAGCAAAATCCACAACATGGGAAACTCCATGACACAATTTCCTGATTCTTCAGCAAATAAATTGCAAGGGAAAAAGGATGGAGGGAGTATCTACAGATAAAGAGGCTTCAAAGATGTTTTAAAAAATAAGAAAACTAACGTTTAGGGATATACACTCGTATGACAAAACGAAATACAAAAGTAAGGAAGTGATTACCAAAAGCCAGGATAGTAGTTACTCTTTGAGGGGGTACTTTTATGGGGGTGGGGAGTATGTTTATGTGGAGGTCTTCTGCAGTGACTGGCATGGTTCCATTTCCTGATGTGGGTGGTGGTTTTAAGGGTGTTTACCTTATAATTATTCATCAGGCTGCATTTTTGTCTTGTGGGCTTCCTCTGTTTATTTTATGTGAATGATATACACGAACACAAGGACAGATATTTCATTTTTTTCCCCTATAGGTGAATATAAATACTCAGGAAGAGATTGTTTGATTTTCTTGGTTGATGCCTCCAGGGCCATGTTTGAATCTCAGGATCAAGATGAATTGAGTCCTTTTGATATGAGCATCCAGGTAAGATACCTTTTTATTAAGTAAAACAGTTCCCCCAAAATGTGTTAAAACCATGTTATGGATTGAATTGTGTCCCAAAAAAATAGGTGTTATAAATCTTTCTCTCCAAGGAGTGTATCTACCTCAGGTGAATGTGCGACTCATATGCTGGTCTTTTGTTTGGCTGGAAGCCACAGGTGTGGGTTCAATTCCAGACCTGAAGGGCAGCTAGGGGCCCTAGTCTCAGTGGTTCCACCAGGTTCTATCAGATCAGCAAACCTGGTCCCCCTTTTTTTCCTCCCCCCAAATGATTTTAAGTTTTGTTCCACATTGTTCTCCCTCTCTATCCAGGATCTCCTACATAGATCCCCTTCCAAGTGGTTGACAGTGGTAGCTGGGCACCATCTAGTTCTTCTGGTCTCATAGTCGTATAGGCTGCAGATCAGATGGTGTACCAGTCACTGGGACTAATTCTTTCCATGAATCTTTGGTTTTCTTCATTCTTCTTTGCTGTGGACGAGGAGAGACCCATCATTGCCTCTAGATGGCAGCTATGTGTAATTTCAAAAGGTTTATGGAACCCTTGAAGCCTGAAGACCTTGGAAAAGCTGTAGTATTGTTGTTAGGTGCCGTTGAGTTGGCTCTGACTCATAGCGACCCACGTCCTCACTATGCTTGAGCCTATCATTGCAACTACTGTGTCAGTCTGTCTCATTGAGGGTCTTTCCTTTCTTCACTGCCTCTACTTTACCGGGCATGATAGCCTTCTCCAGGGAATGGTCCCTTCTCACAGTATGACCAAAGTAGGTGAGACAAACCTGTCTGTTCTTAACTTCTAAGAAGCATTCCAGCTACACTGCTTCCAGGACAGATTTGTTTGTTCTTCTGGCAGTCCATGGTACTTTGAGTGTTCTTCGCCGACACCACAACTAAAAAAGTCCTTGATTCTATGACTAAACATAATGTAGGTTCTGCATTTAAGGAGAGAGTGACTGTGGAAGAAGGTGGGTTAGAGGCTCAGGCTGGACATGGGTGGGGTTGAGGTAGGGGATTACCACAGTACATTTATTCCTCAGCTTTGCAGGATCTGAAATTTAGTTTTGTCAGTTCACTCAGAATTGAACAGGCTCCTAAGGACTGACCAACGCTTATGAGACAGTGATTTACCAGATGCTGATACTGGTTTATAAGAATGGATAGTAGATCTTTCCTGTGACTGTAATACTGATGTCTTTAATTGGTTAATTAAGCAAATTTTATTTGAAAGGATGCCGTTAGTACTTATGGATTGATTTTAATTATTTTATATACATAAATCTGTTTCCTGGTGTCAGGATAGTCAAGGAGACATTAAATGACCTGTCTAAACTTAAACAACTAAGTAAGTAGTGTTGGGGGGACTCAAACATTAAGATTTTCTGATTGCACTACAGAGCTTTTATTTATTTATTTTTTTAAATTGTTTTTTTGAAAACACATAGCAAAGCGGCACCATTTCAACAGTTTGTACTACCCGTACAATCGTTGACATTGATGACATTCTGTGTAACAATTTTCACCTTCCTTTCCTTCCTCCATTAACATAAACACACTGTCCCCTAAGGTTCCTGTCTAACCTTTCAAGTTACTGTTGTCAGTTTGATCCCATAGAGATCGTTCTTAAAAGAGCACGGTGCTCAAGGCAGACATTGTACTAATTAAGCTAAACTGTTGTTTGTTTTTCAGAAGCCATCAGGGGATATTTTTGGTTTAAGGCTTAAAGATTATCTCAGGGCAGTAGTTTCAGGGGCTCATGCAGTCTTCAGGGCTCCAAAGAAGTCTAGAGTTGCTGAGAATTTGAAATTCCGTTCTGCATTTTTCCTCTTTTGATCAGGATTCTTCTATTGAATCTTTGATCAGAATGTTCAGTAATGGTAACTGGACACCATCCAGGTCTTCTGATCTCATGGCCAAGGAGGCATTTGTTTACGGAGGTAGTTAACCACACATTCCATTTCCTCCTTCTATGCCTGACTCTCCTCCTCCCTCTGTTGCTCCAGGTGAATAGAGACCAATTGTTGTGCCTTGGATGGCCGCTAGCAAGCTTTTAAGACCCCAAGCTCTACGTAAAGAATTAGGAGGTAGAACAGAAGCATTAAACATGTTACTAGTTCCATGAAACCATGACCCTAAACCACCAAACCAAGAACCAAGTGTGGTAGTTATGTTTATGTGTCAACTTGGCTGGGCCTGGTTGAGTGGCAGGGCAGCTGGTGGTAGTTGTTCCCCATGATAAGACTGGCAGTCAACTCCATGGTGGGATCTACCACAGGCAGCTGAGTAGCTGCCTTTGGGATGTGGTCTGCCTCTTGTATATAAGGAGAAGCTTTGAGAATGGTCTCTAGCCTATGGCACGCTTGGACCTTGCATGTAGCCGTGTCGTTGTTCAGCAGCCTGCCATGCTCTGCCGATCTTGGGACTTACAATGGACTTAAGTTAATGGCCTGCCGTGTGGTTTGGTAACATCAGGACTGTGCCTTTTTCCTTGTCAGCCTCGGGGCTTCTCAGCCTCAGCAGCCTGCAGCTGTCTGAGTGAAGAAACACCTCTAGCTCCAGTGGGCCGGGAGCAGGAGGCAGAGCTGGACCCCAAGGCTGAGGGGGTTCCACCCAGCCCCTAGAGCCTGGCACTTTGAACTTGGACTTAAAGCCTCCAAATTGTAAAAATAAACTCCTGTTTGTTAAGGCCATCCCATTTGTGGTGTATTCTTGTCAGAGCGGCACCAGGGAACCACAACACCAAGTCTTGTGAGGTTTTTGGTTATACTCATCCTCCTTTTCTGAGTCCTTCCTGCATTAGCATAACCTCACTGCCCCCTCCGTTTCCTGTGTACTCTTTAGAGTTGCCGTCAATTTGATCCCATGTGGATCCACTGCAGGGCTGTTTTCTTTTCCCCCTTGTTCTCCTGTAGCAGAGTCCTCTCCCTGAGAAGGTACGTTTTTAAGCCTCTCACTTATTATAGTTGTTAGTTGCCCTTGAGGCGATTCTGACTCATGGCCACCTTAAGTGTGCAGAATAGAACTGTTCTGTAGGGTTTTGAAGGCGGTACCGTTCAGAAGCAGATTGCCAGGCCTGTCTTCAGAAGCATGTCAGGGTGCATTCAAACCAGCAACCTGTTGGCTAGTAGTTGAGCACTTAACCCTTTGTGCCACCCAGTAAGGATTGTTTACACGTCTGTTACTGACACTCTGCTTTCTGTTACAGCTTGATGTATATGCCCCCCACTCTCACTGATTTATGAGTTTCCTGAAGGTAGGGATCATAGAGCACCTGACTTCATAGAAGTCACCTGATTTCATAGACGTCCATAGAACAGGACTTCAGTTTAGTGGTAAGTAATGAACTGAACTCTTACTTCCTTTTTTCAGTGCATCCTGAGTGTGTACACCAGCAAGATCATAAGCAGTGACCGGGATCTCTTGGCAGTGGTGTTCTATGGTACTGAGAAAGACAAAAATTCAGTGAATTTCAAAAATATTTATGTCTTACAGGAGTTGGATAATCCAGGTAAGTAATATTTTTATCCCTGTTGGGTTTCCAATCTTTATGGTTGTAGATTACCTCACCTTCCTCCCCAGAGGAGTTGGTGGGTTGCAACCACTGACCTCTTAGTTAACAGCCAAATGCTTTAACCACTACAGAGCTCCTTGATATTTTAAGAACAGTTTTTCCCTTACGTGAGCCTGTCATTACCATGAACGAAGAGGGCTGTGGAGAAAGAAGCGATTACACCTTGACTGACTGGGATTATGCGGGATTATGCTGTCCTGCAGAAGGGGCTTCTTGCTGGGATGTGGACTTTGGCTCTGTAGGTTCAGCAGCCCTGGGGTGAGAAGGGGACCTGAGGCTCTTCTGTTGCTCTTGTGGTAAAGGCAGCACTGACACTGTGGTGATTTTTCTGTCCGTCTGACTCCCTGCCTTGGATCAGGTGCTAGACGAGTGCTACAGCTTGACCAGTTTAAGGGGCAGGAGGGGAAGAAACATTTCCAAGACCTGATTGGCCATGGATCTGACTATTCAGTAAGTGAAGCGCTGTGGGTCTGTGCCAACCTCTTCAGTGACGTCCAGTTGAAGATGAGTCATAAGAGGATCATGCTGTTCACCAATGAAGATGACCCCCATGGCAATGACAGTGCCAAAGCCAGTAGAGCCAGGACCAAAGCTGCTGATCTCCGTGACACAGGTGGGCCACCTTTGAGTGGTCTCTTAAGTTGGCACTTAATTTTTAATTTTTTTTAAATTTTATTGTGATTTGGGCGAAAGTTTACAGAGCAAATTCATCTTCCATACAACAGTTCACATACACTTTGTCTCATGACATTTACTCTAGTCTCCCACAATGCAACAGCTCTCCTCCCACTTCTTCCTTATAGCCACTTCTTCCCTGTGTCCTTCCCTCCATGCACTCCTGCCTGTCAAGCTGTCTCCCTGTGCATACACAGCCCTTCTATTCTCCCGTGACTGATCTCTCCAAGGAGTGTATCTACCTAATGTAAATGCTCAGCTTACATGCTGTCTTTTGTTTGACTGGATGCCAGAATAGTGGGTTCAATTCTAGACCTGAAGGGCAGCTAGGGACCATAGTCTCAGAGGTTTCATCAGGCTCTATCAGACCAGCAAACCTGGTCCTTTTTTTTGTTTAATGATTTTGAGTTTCGTTCCACATTGTTCTCCCGCTGTATCCAGGATCTCCTACATAGATCCCCCTCCGAGTGATTGACAGTGGTTGCCGGGCACCATTTTGTTCTTCAGGACTCACAGGAGTATATAGGCTGAGGATCGCTCAGTGTACCAGTCCCTTGGACTAATTGTTTCCATGCATCTTTGGTTTTTCTTTATTCTTCTTTGCTGTGGATGAGGAAAGACCCATTCTTGGAGAGACCCATCATTGCATCTAGATGGAAATTGGCACTTAATTTGACTGCTTCTCTATAGTTGATGCCAAGTGTTTGCTTTTCACAATTCAGAGTAGAATGAAAGAATAAAGTGAAGCCAGGGGAACACATCCAGGTGACATTAACACTGAAATGACTATCCCATTAGCTGTCAAGGGCTCTACCAGAGGGAGCTAGTCTTAGCTTTGTTGCTGCCTTGAATGTGGATGATTGAATGAGTCATCTGAAGCATTGGATTTCCTCAGCCACTTTTTCTGAGTCCTGAAATTATTTCCTACTCAATCTAGTTCTTTGGGAGTTTTTCCAAGGCATATTTGAGCTTAACTGAAAAAAAATCTCTCACTTAGCGAAAATCTTTTTTTTGGGGGGTGGGTGGGGATACTTTTATTCTGATGTTGCATGCTTTTTTGGGAGAGGTGGGGGTGGGAGTATACACAGCAAAGATGTACCAATTTCTTAATCTCTACATGTACAATCCAGTGACATTACTTACCTTCTTCAAGTTGTGCTACCTTTTTGCTATCCTTTTCCAGTTATTCCAACACCATTATCTTAAACTCACTGCTCCCTAAGCTTCCCATTCAATCTTACGAGTTGCTGTTGTCAGTTTGACCTCACGTAGATAATTCTTTAAAAAGAAAGAGCACAGTGCTTAAACACACTTTGCTAAGTAAGATAGGAAAATTGATTTTTTCCTGCACTTTTGTCTCTCCTTGCTACAGGTGTCTCCCTTGACTTGATGCACCTGAAGAAGCGAGGCGGCTTTGACATATCCTTGTTCTACAGAGATATCATCAGTGTCGCAGAGGGTGAGGACACAGGGGTCTACTTTGAGGAGTCAGGCAAACTGGAAGACCTGTTGAAGAAGGTTCGCGCCAAGGAGACCAAGAAGCGCGCGCTCAGCAGGTGTGCTCTGAGCCTGGGTTAAGCGCCCACCAGGCCCCCAATGAGTCAAAAGCACTTCCTTGCTTTGACCTTCCTGGCTCCTTAGCTGCAGGCTGTGCTGCTTCACTGGGTTCTCTAAAACACTTGCTTTATTTCAGGATGGCACAAGCCGCTTATTTCTCTTTTCTCTGGAAAGAGCCGATATGGTCCTTCTCCAGACCAGCACAAGCTTCCGTTTCCTTGAGGTGAACAGCTCTGTAAATTGAGGAGAGCAGTAGCACCTCCCTGATGCAGTAGTGGTTAGCTTGCGCTCTCATTGGCTCTGACTCGGGCCGACCTGACGTATAACAGAGCCACTGTTCCCCCGTCCTGTGTCTTCCTCATGGTCTGCTATGTTTGCGTCTGCTGAGTCGTTAGGTTGTAATGAGAATTAAATGAAAAACAGTTATACAGCGGGGCCTGGAAGGTAGCAGAAACTCAGGAAATGTTAATTCACATTATTGTTGAAATTATGTTATTCTGATTTCTCATGAACTTGCCAGTCATAGGAACCAATTCATCAGATTATGTTTTGTTTTTTTAAAAAAAGAACATTGGTATTAGAATTCTAGGTGCTCCTCGATGTTTCTTCCTAAGAGCTCTCAGCTTTCATTTTAGACTGGTTTCGTCAATGACCCTCCTGACCTTTGGTCATTTTTGAGTGTTTTTAATATTGCACTGGCAGTTCTAGAAAATCCAAGAAATGATCTTAAAGAAACCATGACCCCACTCATTGGTCCAGTTTTGTCATTACGTTCCTTTCCTGTTCAACCAAGCACTCTGTCACTTCTTCACCCTTCCTGAATTAATGGATCCTTAAGTCTACCCCACACTTGGGTAGGGTTGGCAGGGAGGATAAAGCAGTGGTTAAATGTAGGTACTGGAGTCAGATTAGGTGGATTCTAGTCTGATCCTTCTACTCTGTGACCTGGGGTAAGTTCTGAACTTGTCTGAGCCTCAGTAAGATGGGAGCACAAAGGTTCCTCCCATAGGATTGAATGAGAATCAAATGGGATCATGCAGGCATAGTGCTTGGACATAGGAATTATTTATAAATGCTGGCTATTTTTATTATTTCGTGGAAGAATGATTATGGGATATTTGATATGGATAGTATGTTGGGAGATGTTTGAGAAGTAACAATCCCTTAGCGCTAAGGCCTAGAGAATTATTCAGCATATTCTTACTTATAATCAAATAATGTGTTGTTTTTAAGTGCCATTGAGTTGGCCTCGACTCATAGTGACCCCGTGTACAATAGAACGAAGCACTGCCCGGTCCTGTGCCAGCCTCACATCCTTGCTATACCTGAGCCCATTGTTGCTGCTATGGGTCAATCGATCACATTGAGGACCTTCCCCTTTTTTGTTGACCCTCCACTCTACCAAGCATGATATCCTTCTCCAGGGAATGGTCCCTTCTGACAACATGACCAAAGTAGGTGAGACCCAGTCTGGCCATTCTTCCTTCCAAGGAGCATTCCGGCTGCCCTTCCTTCGGAACAGATCTGTTTGTTCTTCTGGCAGTCCATGCTGCTGTCAGTATTCTTTGCCAGCATTACAACTCCAAAGCAAATAATAATCAAATAATAGTGTAATTTTATTGCATGGTTATTGTGTGCCTAAGTTCTTTGTTGACTTTATAACAAGCCTTTGAGATAGGCTAAAAGCTGTGTACTAGTAGAATTCGTTAACCTTAAAACACTTCACATGAAATTAAACATATTAAGCAACTTATTTTGTACCATGGGTTTCCACATTTTCCTTTTTAAGGTATGATACAAACTATGTGATACTATACTGTAACTTTTTTTTTTTTTCTTGTGATTTTGGTAAAAGTTTACAGAGTAAATTCATTTTTCAGACAATTCATACACATTTTGTTCCATGACACTGATTATAATTCCTGTAATATTAACAGTTTTCTTCCCACTTCTTCCCTGTGGTTCCCTTTCTGCTGTGTCGTCCTTTCCTAAGCGTTCCTGCCCTCTGAGCTCTCTCCCTATGCGCTGTCCTGGAGCTCTCCCATGGCTGATTGTTCTAAGGAGCGTGCCTACCTGGTGGTCACCGTATGTGCCTATCTGTTGTTTGGCTGGAAGCCACGGGAATGAGTTCAATTCCAGGCTTGAAAGGTGACTAGGGGCTGTAGTCTTGGGGGTCTCACCACACTCTTATCAGACCAGTAAACCTGGTCTTTTTTATGATTTTGTATTTTCTTCCATGTTGTTCTCTCACTCCATCCAGGATCTCCTGCACTGATCCCTTTCAAGTGGTTGACAGTGGTAGCTGGGTATCATCTAGTTCTTCTGGTCTCATGGTTATATAGGCTGAGGTCCACATGATCTACTAGTCCCTTGGACTAATTGTTTCCATATGTCTTTTGTTTTCTTTATTCTTCTTGGCTCTGGACAAGGGGTGACCCATCATTGCATCTAGATGGCCGCTTGCAAGCTTTTAAGACGCTAGTCGCTACTCACCAAAGTAGGATGTAGAATGATGTTTTTGTGTAGTATATTATGCCAGTTGACCTTGATGTCCTTGGGCCCATTGATCCCGAGCCTACGGGTCCAACAGTTCACTCCCTCAGGGTGGTTGGCTGTGGCCAAAAGTTATCATTATACTGTAACTTTATTGTAACTTGGTGTTATGACATGTTCTAGGTTGAAAAATCATTTGTGAATGTGAAAATGTAAGATGGGTGGAGGGAGTGATGGAGTCAGTGTTTTGGGTCAGAAACAGAACCAAGGTCACTTAAAGCCTCAGCACACAGTAGACCCAGCTAACCAGTGCTTTGTCGTGGGCACTAAAATTCAGAGGACACAGCAGTGTTTTAAAGTTGCTTTTGCAGACTGTATAGTTCTTTTGTTGGTTGCTCTTGTCAGCTCTGTTTCCTCAGCCTGTAGACAATTGGGGGTGATACCTAGGAACCCAGAAACCACTACGTGTTGGTGTGTTCATCACATCCATCTGGTACGTTGTGTTTTTATTTTCATTTAGTTAAACATTGTTTGAAAAATGTCTCTTGTGTTTTGTGTTTTGACTTAGGGATTATCTGGGAGCGTGTGATTTAATTTCCAAATACTGGGGTTTTCCCGGGTTTCTCTGTGTGTTGATCTCTGGGTTCCGCTGTGGTCAGGGAACATCCTTTGTGTGACTGCAGTCTTTGTGTGTGTGTGTGTTGAGACTTGTATTGTGGCTCAGCATATGCGCTTTCCTGGATAATGTTCCACTTAAGCTTGAAGAGAATACGTAGCATAGGTTATTTTTGTGTTTTGCTTTTTCTCACAGTATTGTGTACATTTTTACAAAACTAGAAAACTTTTTCAAGAAGTTCTGATAGCTGTTTAAGGTGTTAGAAGAAATATCCTGGAGCAGTATGTCAGAAAAGTCTGGAAGCTGTGGGGTAGACATTCTTGAATTTGAATGTGAGTTTTTTATTACCACATCTCGATTAACTGTCCTCCAAAACTGCAGTGGGGGAAAGGTATAGTTGCCAAAGAATATATGGGGTTTCATTATTAAAAGAAGGGGAAAGGGGTGCTAGACAAGCAGAAACTAGAGGTGATAATACAATACAAGCTTCCGCCTCTGCCTGAAAGCAGGGTGTTCCTGTGAGTCGTTTCCGAAGCCGTGGTGGTGTGACACGCAGAAGCAGTTGCCCTTGATTTTTTGGTAGTGGATAATATGGTAAAAAACCTTTAAGTATTCTCAGATCCAAAAAACCTACCAAATCATACCAGACAACAGAAAACCAAAGTGGCACACAGGCACAGTTCACGGCGATGACGGCTGGGTGCTGAGATGCTGAGTGTGGTTCCCTGGAAGGAGCCTGGCGACACCATTCTCCCTGCTCACTCTCTAATGGGACTCACTGCAAAACAAATGCTGAACGTGCCTTTCACATTTCCTCTTTTTTCCTCGAAGTGAAAATTCTTTCTGTTAGCGAAACAGGTACTAGTGTAGGTCTTTTGTCAAAGGGAAGCAGCATAAAGCAGACTTTCAAAAAGTGGGGGATACCTGTCCTTGAAGGGTTCTCAAGAAAATTAAGTGAGAAAGTAGTTGTAAAGTGATGGGTGTGGTGCCAGGCACGTAGTTGGTGCTCAGTAAAAGCTGTCACTGTTGTGCTACGTTATTTATCGTTATTTTAAGTAGTTAAGATATTTTGAGATGAACTTTCATATCATATACCCTGAGATGGTATCATTGCAAACTGCGGTGCATTGTATGTGCATTCTGAAAGCTTGTTTACGATTATTGGAGGGAATGAAACATAATAAGGCTTGAGTGCCATGAAGGAATTTTAGAAAGGAAAGTATAGTTTTTCAGTCCATACTTCTTGATTTTTCTCTTTCAGGTTGAAGTTTAAGCTCAGCAAAGACATAGCACTCACTGTCGGCGTTTATAACTTGGTCCAGAAGGCTATAAGGCCTTCCCCAGTAAGGCTTTATCGGGAAACAAACGAGCCTGTGAAAACCAAGACCCGGACATTCAATGTGAACGATGGCAGTTTGCTTCTGCCGAGTGACACCAAGAGGTCTCAGGTGGTTATGCCTTCTGACTCCTTACTAACTTTTGTCCCGTTGACAAGTTAATGGGGAGCGGACCCTGAGCCACCCCACCACTTAAATCGTTTTCATGTGTCTGTCTTTCTAGCCGAGCTAGAAGAAGCTGGGAGCAAAGACATTGGTCTTTAGAACTGTGACATCTAGACGGGTGCCCCCCCCCCCCATTATTTTGTTTTCATTTACTGTAGATTTATCTAGGAAGGTACGTTATGAAGCCTACATTTTAGCATTTTTTTAAAAATAGCAGTATGTTTTTGGAGAAGGTTTACATGGCAGTTTAGGTTCCGTTCAGCGCTCTCTGCACAGGCTGCTCAGTGGCACTGGTTACCTTCTTCAGAGTGCATGAATGTTCTCATTGTTTCCCTTCTGGTTGTTCCATTGCCATTCATCTAGTTTCCCTTCCCTTTCACATTCTCATCTTTGTTTTAAAGTCATTGCTGACCATTTGGTCTCATGTAGGTGATTTTTTATTTTTTATTATGATTTGGGTGAAAGTTCACAGAGCAAATTCATTTTCCAAACAGCAGTTCATACACAGATTGTCTCATGACATTGACTTCAATTCCCCACAACGTAACAGCTCTCTTCCCATTTTCTCCCCATAGTTACCTCTTCCCTATGTCCTTCCCTCCCATGCACTCCTGCTGCCTGAGCTGTCTCCCCGTGCATACACAGCCCTTCTGTTCTCCCATTATTGTTATCTCCAAGGAGTGTATGTACTGTAAATGTTCAGCTCATATGCCTGTCTTTTATTTGGCTAGAAGCCACAGGAGTGGGTTCAATTCCAGAAATGAAGGGCAGCTAGGGGCCATGTTGTTGTTGTTAGGTGCCGTCAAGTCAGACCTGACTCATAGCGACCTCTCCTTGGGTTTCCGAGGCAGTATCACTACGGAAGTAGATTGCCCAATCTTCCTTTCGAGGAGTGGCTGGTGGGTTTGAACCACCAGCCTTCTGGTTAGCAGTCAAGTGCCTTAGGCACTACGCTCAGGCATTTTAACATATAGGTGATTTTTTAAAGGAGCACAGTATTTATGAGTGATAGTCATTATTTTTTGATCCCATCTATTATTTACCTACAGGATGACCTCGGGTTAGTTTTGATTTCAAGGTTTGAAAAATATCTTGGGGCAGTACCCTTGGGTAGTCCTCCAGTCTTAACCAGTCCAGTAAATCATATTTTATTTTTTTAGGAATTTGAGGTCTCTTCTGTGTTTTTTTCCCCCACTCTATCAGGGTCCATCTGTCACAGCCCCTGTTAGAATGGTCCGTAGTGATAACTGGGTACCATCTAGTTCTTCTGGTCTCAGGGAGATGAGGCTGTAGTTGTTGTTGTTGTTAAGTGCCATTGAGTCGGACCCAACTCTTAGCGACCCCTCCTGGGGTTTCTGTGGCAGTATCACTGTGGAAGTAGATTGCCCAACCTTCCTTCTAAGGAGTGGCTGGTGGGTTTGAACCACCAGCCTTCTGGTTAGCAGTCAAGTGCCTTAGGCATAGACTATTTATTTTATAGACTAGTTTCTTCCTAAATTTTAGCATTTTAAAGATAATACAAGTTTAGATGTGCCCAGTAGGAGTTCTTGTGGCGCTGTGGTTAAAGTATGGGGCTGCTAACCAGAAGGTTAGTAGTTCAAAACCACCAGCTGCTCCACAGGAGAAAGATGAGGCAATCTGCTTCCATAAAGATTTTATAGCCTTAAAAACCCTATGGGGAAGTTATACCGTGTCCTGTAGGGTCACCTTCAGTCTGAATTGACTTGATGGCAGTGGGTTTTTATATGTACCCAAAATATGATACTGGGACAGAGATAGGTTGGTTGTTGTTGTTGTTATGTGCTTTTGAGTCGGCCCTGACTCATAGCGACCGCTCCTTGGGTTTCCGAGGCGGTATCACTACGGAAGTAGATTGCCCAACCTTCCTTCCAAGGCGTAGCTGGTGGGTTTGAACCACCAGCCTTCTGGTTAGCAGTCAAATGCCTTAGGCACTATGCTATCAAAGCTCCCAGAGATAGGTATAAGTATAGTGAGACAAAAGCTAAAATTTATGTTTATTAAATGTTACTAACTCATTCTGATGAATGCTAAAAAATAGCTCATTCTGATGTAATTCTTGCCTTCATAGAAGACAAAATGAAGTATGTTTATTTAGTAGGAAAGAATAGAATTGTCAGCCAAATCAGGGGAAAATGATGAGCTGTTTTTTCCTTACTATAATTTTTAATTACAAATTAGTTTTCTGATTCAGACATGTTGGTTTTCAGTGGTCTCTTGAGAGCTAGAAAGTTAAATAGGGCCAGTGTGTGAGAGAGATGCTGGTGAAAACTTCGGCCCTGGATCCCTCAGAACCCACTGCTCTGAGTTAAAACCAGTCTCATTCCTTGCTCAGGCACAATAGCAGAAAACGCTTTATAAATAACTAGGGAGATGAGGAACAAGGCTAGGTGTGTCAGCTTTGAGGTGGTCCTGTTTCTTTTGGGTAGAGATTAGATTTTATTTTATTTTTCCAAACCAAGTTTTCCTGATGCTCTGAAATGACACGTGTGCCTCTCTTAACCTGAAACCCACACTCAGGGTGTGGAACATTATCTCTCCTCGTCCCTCAGCTTTGCTTAGTCTATACAAGGAGTTGACATCTCAAGTTAAAATTGAAGGTGTCATCCTTCCTTTCTAATTAAGCGAAATGAGGGAGAGAACCAGATTTTGCTCAAGTTCGGAACATAGACGGATGAGCTAACTAAGATGAAAGATTATTTTGATTCGACCCATGGGATGGTTTTTCAGAGCACAGACTTCAAGCCTCAGCGTGTTTTGTCCTATGTCATGAAGGAGGAGAAGACAAGACATCTCCCCTTCCATTTGAAAGTAGCTGGTCTTCATGGTGGAACATCCACAGGTAGCCGCTTTTGTGGTCACTGAGTTTCTTTCTTGACACCGTGTGTCTGGAAAAACGTGAAGGGCTCTGCTTTTATTATGGGAATGCAAATTTGACTCTGCTGCTATTGCTAATCGCACATCCAGTGTCAAAACGCCAACATTAAAGTTTTGAAGTCACATTTATGTGTATCTGTGTCTGCCTCCCACACTGACTGGGACTAGCACAGTGTCTGAGGTAGGTAGGGCCTCTCATCCAACAAACAGGCAGCTTTGAGCATCTTAAAGAAGCCCTGCTGGTGCAGTGGTTAAAGCACTTGGCTGCAAACTAGAAGATCAGCAGTTCAAACCCACCAGCTGCTCCACAGGAGAAAAATGAGGCAGTCTGCTTCCATAAAGACTTACAGCCTTAGAAACCCTATGGGGCAGGTCTCCTTTGTCCTATAGGGTCGCTGTGAGTAAGAATCGACTCAAGGGCAGTGGTTTTGGTTTTCTGTTTTGAGCATTTTATGTTAAGGATGGTGCTTTGGGTTGGGAGCTCAGTGCCTGTTCAGCGAGGAAAGGAGAACATAGTTGGAGAGTGTGGCCTATGGCAGTGGACAGGTCTGGGTTTAAGGCCCAGTTTAGTTAAGTCACCTGGAGCAAGTTACCCACCCACTGAGCCCCAGTTCACTCATCCGTAAAGCAGGGCAGATGGGGATACGAGTGAAGCCCCGGCAGGGCTTCAGTAAACATTCATTCCCGGTTATTGGAGGAGGCCTCTCGTGAACCGTCTTCCTGCTCCTTGGACGGGAGCTGATTTTAACTTGCTGCTGTCATGTGGCAGCCATTTGGCGTCTCCATGTAGCCTCTGTCTGTGTGGCCCCTTGTTTTTTCCTCCCTGGTTTCCTTGGTGGCACAGACAGGTTCTCAGCTGCTGATTGAGAAGGTTGGCGGTTTGAGTCCCTCCAGGGGTGCCTCAGAAGAAGGGCCTGGTAATCTGCCTCCAAGAGTCGAGCTACTGCCAGCCCCGTGAGCACACTTCCACGCTGACACCCACGGGGTCGCTGTGAGCCACGGCCAGCCCCGTGAGCACACTTCCACGCTGACACCCACGG